>NW_017731529.1:572026-639037 GCF_001890085.2 Hipposideros armiger
TTTATTTTTATTTCTAATCACTCCCCTGGCTACCACCAGAAGTCCAGAAAGCATTGTATGTCACATTTAGTTTTACTATTGCATTGAGTAGTCTTGAGTTTACTCTTTGGAGAGAAAGGGCACACAAGGTCACTAGGGGCAAAGAGTATGGTTTCTTTCTGGGAAACATAAGCCTCAAATCATTGAAAGCTCCTGCAGTGAGCATGAATTTGGTAATGAAGATTGTCCTTCTCTCCCAATTAAGCAAATCATAGTTATCCTTAGTCCTTAATATCTTCAATTGATCTTCATGCTTTTTCCATGTACAATGCTTCTGAATTTTTGCTATCTCATAAGTTTGATTGGTACAAACTAGTACTTGGAAATCTTTTATACTTTACAACGTCATGGTATTGCCAAAAATGAAAAAAGACAGTACCAAAATGATTTCCTTCTTTTACATGACCAACAAAATTAAAGCAAATTACTAAAATGTGAGATAAAATCCACATTTCATAAAGGCTATTGGGTTATTCCCATGCAGGGCGTGGTTTTGGAAAACTGTTTGTTTCAAGAAGATGACAAATGGGTATAATTTTAGACATTTTGTAGTTGCATATTCTAACACTTTAAGTTGTAGAGTGTACCATTACTTGACAAAGTCTAATTCCTATGTTTATAGTGAAAAATAGTTTCTCTCACTTATTCACACTTAGGTTGGTAGGAAATCTTTTCCTGTAACTGAGTCCATGTATCACATTGACCATTAATGCCTGTTTTCTGCCACCCGAGGAAATGAGATTGCAGGTTTCATTCATTCTGTTGGCAGAAAGTGAAGCCAGGTTTCTAAGAGAATTGAATGATCCTGCTCTTGTCGCTGTGGCTGTCCTCTCTCTCACATTCTCTCCCCATTCAATCAGTTTTGGCAACATTCCCATTCTGAAAGGTGCAATGACGAAGGAACGCTCCAGGGCAAGTCCCTTTCACATGCGACCTTCCTGTCACCTTTGTTCTCATCTTACCTCACTTGTCAGTGCCCCTGTCTGACTCTGCTCCGCCTCTCTGCCATAGCTTACAGTAAAATGACTTATCCCCAGGTCCTTTGAGGGTATACCACTTTCCCACCCTCCCCCTAAAATAAGGGGTTCTTCTCCTGAAATATACCACTGTGATAAATAAAGAGATACAAATATGCAGAGGAAATGTAATTACAAAAGGGAAAGAAAAGAGAGATGTTAAAAGTTGAAAATCTCAATTCAGAAATCTAGTGGGAGTTGATCGCTCAAGATACCCTAATGAGAAATTAATGAACTGCTATCCAGCAAAATACAGGATGAACTCAAGACAAAGAAGAGAATATGAGCAGTAAAGACTCCAGTGTATTCAGCGTCACATTAAGAAAAGGAAATGACCCATGCTAATAAAAGAAACAAGCAACATAAAGACAGAAATGAATAGAGCCACAAGTAAAGACTTTCTTTTCCAATGTAATGAGGCAGTTGATACTAAAATAGAACAGTAGGTTAGAAGAAATGAAGCAGAATAAATTAATAAATCTTAAAATAGACTCTGATTCAAATTCTGAGTAGAAACATGCATTCATTCTTTGAACAAATGTTTATTGAGCACCTATCATGCTGTTCCAGGCGCTGTTCTAGGTGCTGACAGACAGCAGTGAGCAAGAGTGAAGAGGCCCCTGTCCTTGTAGAAGATATAGTCTAATGCAGAGAAATAGTTTTAAAAAATCAAATGTTCATAAATCCAAAATTCTAATAAATACAATGGCAATAATTAGAATAGGTGATGTAACAGAAAGTGACTGGGTGGCTACTTTGGCAGGGATGGTCAAAACTCTCTGAGGAGGTAGGTTTTAATGTGAGATTTGAAACAACATCATAAACATTGGTATATAAGGCAAAGGGCCCAAGACCAGAACAAACTTACACTGCTTGAAGAATGTAAACATGACCAACTTCTGAATCTAAAGGTGATCTAAAACCATCTATTACTAGTCTATCTTCGTGTCTTTGTATATCAAACAGTTAGTAGGACATCATATTCATCACCTTTTGTCAAAGTAGATGTCAGCTGAGGAGCAGGATAATAGCAAATGACAACAGCTTCCACTGGTTGTATACCTTCTACTTGTCAGCTGCTTTTTACACATTATTTCACCTTATCTCTTAAGCATCATTTCCTCCATTTTACAGATGAAGAACCTGGGGCTAAAAGGGCTAATTTGCCCAAGGTACCACAACACATTGCTCCCACTGCAAAGTTTATGAGTGTCCCTCTATACCAGGCCACTTCCCATTAAGCTACATTGGAGAAGGGCAAGAAAACATATCAAATGGAATAAAGAATAGTATCATGATTGGTTAAGTTTTATCCACAGATTTGGCTTATTTAATGATTAGTGTGCATACCTCAAAATATCATGTTTAATGGCTAAAATCCATTGTATTTAATTTTACCAAAACAGCACTAAGTTCAGAGAGTTACTTTTAAGATGGGGGGGGGAGTTAATTCCATAGGTCATTTAATGATTTATAAAATATTTTACTTGGGGTAAAGAAGTCTAATTCTAACTAAAAATTATTATATTTAATAAAGTAAAATAAAAGAAAATGCAGCATTCATGTGAACCAAAAGGAACATGATTTAGCTTTAGATACCCATTATGAGAAAGTTGAACTTAAGTAATTGTACAGTAAATACCTCTTGTAGATTATTTTGCTCTACAATAGAGGCTGGAAATGGGGCAGTAACAGCCTCATAGGGACCTTTTCTAAATGTATCTTCCATTGCCTGCTCTTTTCCTGTGCTACAACGGTGCCCTTTGCTTCTGCTTCCTGACTCACCTACATGGAGCCACCAAGATGGCTGCAACTCTGGGAGCAGTGATGGAAGTACAGTGCCATACGGAGCACAGAGGAAGACCTAGGGCAGTAGGCGGGGAGGGGAGCTCTGTACCTTTTCCGAATTGGAAAATGTTTATTTCCCAGTATATGGTCAAGAATAGAGCTCTGTATATAATTATTATTTTCCACTATGTGTTTTATGGCACTGTGAATAACTTCTTACCATAGTATAGAAAAGCACTTGAAACTATTTCTTAATATAGGCAAATAACTGAATTAATGTAACTTATTTCTATTTAAATTACATGCTTTTTAGAAATGCAAGAGAGTAAAAGTGGATTACTTAACAAACAGCCTACATTTCCCCAGGTTTTTTTCACAGTGCATAGAATTAAAAAGTACCTATCAATTATGAAAATATATGAGAGTGAGAACAACTATTTGGATAAGCCTCCATGCCTCTCCTGTAGCCCGTGTTTATTTTGTTGTTCACAGTCGGTATGAAAACCGTCCTGAAAGCTTCCCTGGACGTAGTATCACAGCAGATGATATGTCAGGAGTACAAAGGACATAGGAAATTTGCCCCTGCCCTCAAGGAAGTGGTAGTACAGAAATACATTATTGGCTCAGAGGAAATTGGTTTGTTTTGTTTTGATTTTGGTGGAAACTTATGCAAATATATAAAACTGACTTTGCTGGACACTAGATACCAAACTCAGGGCCTCCAAAGAGACAGTGTCTATGACAACATTCCCTTTGTCACTGGTACGCTGAAGACAGGCAAGAAAACAAGAAGGAATGGAAGTGGGGAAAAGAAAGAGGGTGGGAAGAAAAAGAGGTCAAGAGAAGGAAAGGGGTCTCTAGAGTGGAGTGTGGTAAAACGCCCACTCTAAATGACTCCAGCCCCATCTTCCGGGGCCAGTGCCCAGGATTTCTAGGCTGAGGGTACTCTGTGGTGCTCAGGGGGCTGCCCCATAATCAGATGTGTTTGTGCTCCTCCTAAACAACTGACCATTTCTCATGAATATAAGAATAACCAAGCTTCCAAACTGGTATGTGCTTCATGGGTGGTTTCCCTTGACATTTCCTCAAACATGCCTGTTATATTATCCATAAACAGACTAAAAATACATGGAAATCCCAAAGGAACTGGAAGCAGAAATCTTTGCAAGGCCCTGAGGAAAGTGGCCAACTTTTGGATGTCCTAGTTCTAAACAGTGATGAAACCAACTTAGTGTTATTTTCAAGGTGCTCAAAAGGCTCTCCTTCTCCCCTACCTCCATCCCCTCTCTGAGCAAATATTTGTTCACTGAGGCCTGAAATTGATTTTTCAGGGGACAGAGATTTTCATTTCATAATAAGGAGTGAAATGCTTTTAAATGCATATTCACTTTCTTGGGTGAAGTAAAATTGACTTGAAGATACTGTTTGGAAACAGGTTGGCCCCTTTCCTAAGAGCCCACCTGATGTTAGAGAGCAGGTTCTCCATTCTAAGGACAACTGGTCCAAGTGGGGAAGCTGAAGATGAAGAACTCAAACTGGCCACTGTTCAGGTTTGTGGGGCGCTCCTCTGCTGACTCCTTAATGTGGTTCAGAAGAATCTATGAACTGACCCTCTAATCTCTGTAACCTCATCTCTCACCAGCAAGCCCCACCTCACCTGCCGTCTACCCCATATTCTGCCCTGCCGCACTCAAGCCATCTTGAACACTCATCTCGTTCACCTGCTCTACCTCTGTGCTTTCTGTGGGTCATAACTTACGTAGGACTTCCTATAGAAAGCTTTTCCTGGCCTTCCAAGGCTTGGCTGATGCTTACCTAGTGTGTCCTCCAAGCATTTCTATGGCACATGTTTTAGCACATATTACATTGAGGGAGTAGTTGCCTGGTTTCTTGTCCATTGTCCTCTCTAGGTTTGATCACCTTGAGTGTATTCACCATTGTATCCTCAGCATTTAGTACAGTGTCTGGGGCAGAGTAAAGTTTCAATTAATAATTATTGAACAAGTGCGTGAATTGCTTTCATTCTGTATAGGCTGTCAAAAGAGAGGGAGTATACTTGGAGGAAAAGCTTGTCTAGAAATGTTGGACTGAACTCATGCATCTAGTATTTTCCCTCCTACTGAGAATCCATTGAAATAATGGGAGAAAAGATATAATGAAAAGAATAAATCCATATTATTTCTTATATTTGTCAGGATATAAGACATTTGCTGCATGAAACAACATCAAATCTCGGTGGATTAAAACAGTAAGAGTTCATTACTTATCCATGTCATAGTCCAAGCCAGAGCAGGGGTGGGGTGAGCAGTGTTCCTCTTTTTATCCTCCACGTCCATTCATTGGTCGGGGGGAGAAAAAAATAAGGGATTAAATAGGAGGATTTTTAGGAGCCAATCTGGAAGAAGCATATATTACTCCTGCTCAGAATCCATTGGCCATAACTCTGTCACATGGCCCCTCCTACTTGTAAGAGGAAAAGAAAATAGAAGTTGGCAAACACAGAATAGTCTCCCATGCCCCTGAAAAACACAAAGGGTAACCAGAACTTTTGAGGAATTTCTCAAAGCTAGAAAGTAATTGGGATTGGATTGGTGGATATAAATAAACAGAGGAAACCATAGCTGATAAACTCAAGAAGAAAGAAAATAAATTCATACAGGAGAAAATTACTGCCAAAATGAAATCAGTTTCTGAGATACTTCAAACTTGGAATCAACAAATACAAATCACAAGGAGTTGGAACTGTTGTCAGGGAAATTAATGTTTGAAATTGTATTAAGGAAAAGCAGGGCTGCCCCCACACAATGAGCAACACAGAGCAATATTTCTTGCCCCAAGAGGACGTCTGGTGTGTGTGTCAGGACTGGACAGCAAAGCAGAGAGAGCAGAGTATGAAATAACTCTGAACCTCTATGAGGACAGCTGTAGAAGAAAAAGAAAGTAAGTACATGACTCCAGTGTTTTTTCCAGGATAAGTTTTTCAGTATATCTCATTAGGGTAGAAGTTTTAAACAGGAAACTCAAAGCAGGCATCGGGCCCCCAAAGCAGGCTGAGTGCCCAGGTATCTTATCACTGGAGATGAGAAGCACCCAGAAGACAAGCTTTAAACACACATTGTCCAGCCTCTTCTTCACAACAACCAGAAGGAGGACTCTGTAATCAGAATGACAGGCAAACAGGGGTCCTCAAAGACAAATCTGAATGGATACCCAGGAATAACTAGTGTTTTTAGCAAAAACAAAACAAAACCCGACAGGGAGATGCCAAATACAACAAACAAATAACTAAAACTTGGAGAACGAATTTTAAAATGGAAACAGATGAAGAATTTTAAATATATGTAATCAATATTCTCAGAGCGATGTATGAGTCTCTGATACCTATAAAATAATAATTGTCTGAAACAAGAAGGAAGCAGCCAGGTTTGTTGTAAATAAAAATGTTATCAACCAAATATAAACTCAATAGATGGATTACTGTTGGAAGACAATTCTTCAGTCTCGTCTATTTCTGCACATCTTTCAAAGCAAGGCACTGACTGCCCTTTGTTTTACACTATCTTTTCAAGGATGATTATTTAGTAAATGCTTTGGAAAATAGAGACAGTGTCTCCCTCCAGAGCAAGGCATGCTTACTATTCAGTATAATGAAAATGTTTCCCTCTGGAGCAAAAAGCAGACATGCTTATAAAAAATTCAGGATCCCTAAGCTCAAGGTTCTTCTCCTGTCACACAGCCTGCTGTGCATTCTACAGGTATCATCTGGCCCTTTTTGTGTCTCCTTGTGGGAATCAGGACTCAAGAAACAAACACTGATGCTCTGACTAGTGCTATTGTGTGAGTAATAAACTGTCTTTGTCTTTGACCTAGAGTCTCATGTCTGTTTCCAGTATCCATGCAACTGTGGCAGGCTAACTCACAGGTAGAGTAAAAAAATCTTACTCAGACCCTTCACAGTTCTTAATTATTATAATGGAAACACTAAGAGCCTAAAATAGTGAACTGAAAAATCAAATCAAGGTATTCTCCCAAAATAAATGTGGAGGATGGGGGATAGTTAAGAATCATAGATGATAGATCCAGAGACTCCAATATGAAATAGGAATTTTGAAAGAATGGAGAGAATAGAGAGAGGCAGGTGATCAATAGAAAAAACTTCCCAAACCTAAAGGAAGATTTACATTGACAAGGCCATAACATATCAATGAATTACTCTATAGTCTCCTTCATAATTAGAAAGGAAAAAGGCTGCATCTACAATGGTAAAAGCTGGCAGAAACCACCTGAACCAAGAAATCAATAACACTTTTAACTAACATCATTAATAGTGGGACAAACTGATTTATGTGCTTTCTGACAAAATGCACTAAGAATGATACAAAGAGTTGTTAATGACTGCAATGCACTCTTAAATCATTCATGAAAAAATTATATATTATATATAATTTTATATGTGAAAATTATATATAATCAATATATGAAAACTATATACATATACATATACATACACACGCGCACACACACATATGAGAAAGACACAGAAAGAAAGACAGACAGAGAGAGAGAGAGAGAGAGAGAGAGAGAGAGAGAGAGAGAGAGAGACTAAAAGAGAAAAGAAAACATGGCTAAATATTAACAATTGGCGAAACTAGAATATTTGGGTGCCCATTGTATTATTCTTGCAAATTGTCTGTAGGTTTGCTAATTTTCAAAATTAAAAATGGGAGGAAATTGATTGCAAATGCCAATCAAATGTCAAAAAGAATTACTATAAAAAGAACCCACACCTAGACATATTTAGGAGGCATTTCATAACTCAAAAATTTAAAGATAACATCCTAAAATTTTTTCAGAGAGCCATAAATGGGCTACATAGAAAGCATCCCTGGATATAGATAGAAGATAAAAAAACCAGTATCATCCAAGTCATGAGAGAAACTTAGTTTAAACATAGATTTCTATATCCAGCCAATTATTGGGTTGTCGGAAAAGTCATGACATATTTTTTCTATATTTTTCGTTGCAAAAATGCATCATGACTTTTCCAACACCCCAATAGAATTTAAGTGTGAGGAGAAAGAGGGGGACAGGGAAGAAGTAAGAGAGGGAGGGGGGAGGGGGGAGAGAGAGAGAGGGAAAACTATTTTCAATCATATAAAGATTAAGAAATTTTGCATTCCACAGACCTCCTTTGAAATAATTAGTCAAGGATATGCTCCAACAAATAAAACCTGAATTGAAGAAAGGGGAAGATATGGAACCCAAGAAATGGTATACAAAGAAATTAGGAGTCATAAATATACAGCATAGCAGAGAAATGGATTAACAAAATTAACTCAAGAAAAGCAAACATTTTTAATAAACCATTAAACCTAGACAATACTGAAAAAGTAATCAGTGATTCATCCTTTATCAAAGGTCCAACTCCCAGATGGTAGTAACTTATAGTTTCACTTGCAGTGGATTCAAAAAATATTTTAAAGACCAATGAAGGAGAACTTTACCTACCAAATACGAAAACCATGGTAATTAAAATATCATGGAACTAGCACAAGGATAAACAAATGAATAAACATGAAACAGAAGAGTGTGTCCAGAAAAAGACCCACATTTATACTGGAACTTAATATACAAAAAAGAGCAGTGACATCAATAGTGAAGTCAGTAAATGAGTTCTGGGCAATTGATTCTTTATTTGAGCTAAAAATTTAGATCACTACATCATACCATAAGTAACAATAAATTACATATCAATTAAAAGGCTGACCATTTTTAAACTATTAGAAAAAAATATATAGATAAGACATAAAGCCAAAGACATAAAGGAAAAAGATGAGCAGCTTTGATTATAAAACTACTAACTCATGAAAAAATACATTATAAACAAAACTAAAAGACATATGATAGATTAAGAGATATAAGCAGTATATATAACATGATCAGTATCCACTATATTGTATTCATTGTTGTAAAAGAACACCCTCACAAATCTACAAGAAAAATAATCCCATTGTTTAAATGGGCAAATGATATGAACAGAAATGTAAAAAAGTAGAGAGTAGGAATGGAGTAAATGGAATTGTAATAGACAAGCATGACATCGGGGGTGGGAGGGCAGTAGATGGGGGAGGGGGGTTGTTACTTTGTGAGGGTGAAAAGGATAACTATTGCATTGCTCTGTACACCTGAAACTAACAATAAAAAATTTTAAAAATTTTTAAAAAGAAATGTAAAAAAGAAATACAAGTGGCCAATTAACATACAAAAATAAAATTCATCTCAATAGTGATTAAGGAAATGAAAAATAAAACTGAAATGAGATCTATTTCCCTCCATCAGGTTAGAAAAATTAAATATTGATAATATGATGATGTTCTGGCAATGGTATGAGGAAATGGGCCCTTTCATTTACTGTTGATGAAAGTGAAGTGTAGATTAGCATGAACTTTTTAGAGGTCAATGTGGCAATATATACAAAATACCAACTGTGGAGTACATATACTTTGTCCCAGTTTTCTACTTCAAAGGATCTGTCCTATACAAACACTGGCATGTTGTAGAGAAAGGGAACAATGACAATCTAAATTCCTTACTATGGAATACTACCCCATCCATCTAAAAGCATGAAATCAATCAAAATGCACTCACATGAAAGCATCGCTAACTATACTAATGTGGCAAAGCAAGTTGTATAGCAACATACGGAGTATAATTAACTTTTTAAATGTTATATAGCTATTGAAATCCTAGTATGTATAAGGCTTAACTCTTGACAGTGGGCTTATAGAATTGAAGAAAACAGATAAAGTTCCTGGCCTCACAGACTTTACATATCTAATTTGGAGATGGGAGATGAGGGTGGGCTTAGGGAGGGCATACCATAAACTACCTAGCAAACACATTAGCACGATAATTTTATTTTTATTTTTTTATTTTTTTATTTTATTGTTAGTTTCAGGTGTACAGAACAATGCAACAGTGATCCTTTTCACCCTCACAAAGTAACAACCCCCCTCCCCCATCCACTGCCCTCCCACTCCCAATGTCATACTTATCTATTACAATTCCATTGACTCCATTCCCACTCTCTACTCCATGTCCCGAGACTATATGTATATATAATTATAGTTGACATACATTATTACCCACTTCATAGTTGGTGTAGAGGCCTGACCACCACACTGTATATCTGAAGCAAGATAATTTTTGATAGTGATAAATTCTATGAAGGGATTAAACAGTCACTGCAATGGGAAAGGATGCTCAACATAACGTCAGTGTTATCAGTAAATAACAGCAATTATCTACTTGCAGAGAAATCTTGACTTTATGTGTATCCTGAAATTGAAAAACATGTTAAATTCATATTGACCACTTCTGTCTTTGAAGACGTTTCAGCCAGAGAAGATACAATATGATCAAAATTCTGCCGAGATTTTGTAGTGACAGAAAGTACTAAACTGCAAGTCCAACATCTAAGGTTTTCATTCTTGTTCATCCACATTAGCAGAGCTAGATCCAGAAGTCATGAAAAATGAGGAAAATGAGGATATTACTGGCCATCACAAGCTCATAGGCATGTGTTAGGAATACATGGATAGTTATTTTACTTTGTAAAAGTTACAGAATGGTATTCATCTTATATGAGTAGAATTATTATAGGCAGTAAGTATAAACAAAGTGATTGTGGATTGGATCCTATTCATGCCTTTGTTGTAAACAGTGTATATATGAAGAAGGTGGAGAGAGGACTCCAGGAAGAAACATCACACTAGCTTGTGTCCTCCACTGTTTTCATTGGAATAAAAGTTTTGGACTCTAGAGTCCTGCCCACAGGACAGGGACCACTGTGGCCCTAAAGCCAGGCAATGCCCACAGAGCAGAGAATTCCATCTGGGTGTGAATCGTTTTGCTGCCCAAACCATACTCCATTCTCCGAGTCATTTCAACCCCACGGGAGTATAACACGAGCCACGTAGGCCCTCTCCTTCAGAGTTTCGAAAAGCAAAAGGCCGTTTTGGGAGAGCCCCTCCTTTGCCTCTCTCTCAGATCTCAGACACCCTCGCTCAGGCTCCCATCCAAAGGCTGACCCTGCCCAGAGGTGGGTAGCAAATGGACTGCATTTGCTGTACTCTACCAGGAAGCACACTACAAATGCTTTTAAGAGGTCAATGCCCTCCAACTGTGAAATGGTAATATGCTAAATGATGTGCTTAATTAATTTCTATCCAACAGCATACCATAAAATTGGAAAAGCAATTCCATTACCCAAGATCAATGTGCATAAAGTATACACAAAAGGATTAAAAGTTCTCATCAGTAAACTGGTGTTTGTGCTTTGGCTGAAAATCCAGAGGTCCATTTCTACTATAGGCTGATGAATGGTGCACTGGAATGCTTGTCTCCTTCTTTGTGTGTTGTTACCAAATGGGTTAGGAATTACAGGGATAAGATTTTTGCTAGTTCCTTTCAGATTGGGGATCAAAAGGAAAAGCTTCCTGTTAGATTTTACTATGAACAATCATCCTCTTCACAAGTTTGTTTCATTTTCTGTTTATTTGTTTTGTTTTTTAATAACATGCAAAAACAATCCCACCAGGATGAGGGAAACTGAGCTAAGAGGTAACCTGCTATCTCGTGAATATTCAATGACATGGGCTATAGCAATTTTTTACCTAGTCTAAAGCTGTATCTACATAATCCAAATAAAACTGGATGAATGAGTAAAAGAAACAGTATAGCCACCCTTTTTTCCAGGCTACATAATATTATATAACAGCTTTGTAATTATTTGTATAATTTTTAAAATTGCCTATCCAGCTCTTTGCACTCCATGAGACAAAGAGTATGCCTTCCTTTCTTTCATTTCTATATCTCTAGCATCAAGACCAATACCTGGTACTTAGCCAACACTCTAGAAATATTTTTAAGTGAATGATTGAATGAGCGAGTGACAGACAGGTTTCAGACCCAGTTCTCAGGCTTCGTAGGTCATTCCCTTGGTACTAGGATACCTCACCATGAATGGACAAATGTTCAAGGCAGAGAAAGACATCAAGAGAGGATGCCTGTGCCACGGACTATAACTCTCATTTAATTTCATACTAAGTATGGCTGAACCAATTTGGAGATTTGTTTCCAAAAAGCGTTGAGTTATTCACTTGGGATCAGTCATGGTAAATACAAGTCTTAGTGGACTGGCAGTGCGTTACTGTGGACCGCTGCCCAGGACATAGAACTTTAGTTGATGGCACTTTATAGTCTTAACAGAGTAAGGCTAGATCTTGAGTCCGAACTCTTTCCTCATAGAAGGATACACTAAAGAAGGTTGGAGAGCCCAGGCAATGGAAGACAGGTCCAGTCTCTGCTGCTTTTCACAAGAGCGCCTGTGTCAGCAGCGTCAGAGAGAACAGCAGGAACTCCCACTTTTCCTGCTGGGAGTCACCTGCTCCTGGCCCTCTTACCTGCCCCTGAATCTGAGGACCAAAAGCAGCATGGTTTCCCAGCCTGAATCCCACATCCCAAGCTAACCTGATCAACCTCACTAAGAATGGGTAACAGAGTACCAGTGTTCCACCAAGACAGGACCCTTCCTTTTATCTTGATCTTCAGGCGGCAGTGACCTCAAGCTATCTTTCTCAGAATGTTGTGAAAACATTCTATACACACACACACACACACACACACACACACACACACACACATATACACATACATAAATTATTTTAGTATTTGGAAAGTTATTAGTGTTTAAATAGAGTATTTGACTCAAAGCATAGCCAACCTTGGCAATAATACTTTGGGTATGCAGCTTACATTTATCATTTCTTATTCCCTTTTCTTTACCAACACCCCCGTCCCGTAGGAAAGGAGCCTGGCGGGGGAACCAAGAGCTTGGATTGCAAAGTTGAGGAGAGTGCCGAAACACCTGCTCTGGAGGACTCCTCCTCGTCCCCCGTAGACACTCAGCAACATTCCTGGCAGGTTTCCACAGACATTGAGAACACTGAAAGGTAAGTGGGAAGGTCCCCTAAATAGACTGCCAATCCTCCTCCACTTTATACTTTTCGGGGCTATAGAGAGTCAAGAATTTCTCAGAAACAGAGCTTTCAGGAAGCTGAGTTGTGGGAAGGAAAGGGGTCTAGATCCTGCGGGAATAGTAGTGCTTCCTGCAGTGGAACGGGCTCCCAGGCCTGCGCTCACCCACTCCACTGCGTCTCCATGGAAATGAAAGTGTGCTTCCTTGGAAAGAGAGAAAGTTGGATCTATCTACCGTCACAGCTCTCTCACTGGGCCAGGACTCCAAATCATGCAAAGATGCCTCCGGTAAATTCTCAGATTTCAGGTGTATGGAGTGGCCTGCTTAGCTGCGGCCACTTGGGCTGAGAGTCCTGTCTAGTTCATAAACAGCTGTTTACAGGACTCCTTTCTCTTCTCCCGGAATGTCGATCATGGCCCCTTAGTGGTCATAGCGATTTAATGCATTTGCCTTAACAAACAGTTGCTTCCTGTCAGAGGAAGTTTCTTGGGAAGAAGAGATTCTGCAGTAATTCTATTTCACTTGGGGGAGAAAGGGGGCAATGATAATACAATAAGTGTTATGTCTCATCTAGATGCTAAAAATGCCACTCCATGAGGCAGAAGGACAAGGTCCTTGTTTATTGGCCTTCACACTCATATCTTGTCCTTTGCTACTAATGTCCCCAGAGCCAACACAAAGCAGCTGAATGAACACTGGGCAATTCCAGTGCTCTGTGCATGTGGGGTTGAGTCATTGACAAGATAATGAACATTTTATTTTTCTTATTTTTAGAAATGTAACACATAAGGGCATTTATGGCCATTGTGGTTCTACTTTCAGATTGTAATATAATTCTAAAGCTAATTACCAAATTTCTGTGTTTATAGAAAATTGAAGCATGTGGTAATTATGTGCTATTAATAAAACTTGGATTTTGCATAAGCTTGGAAATCCAACAATTCAAACAATAAAGCTGTTTGGCACGGTTTGATGGAACTATAGACAAATGGTGAGGGAGTGATTTATCTTAGTTTATAAAATGGAAAATGCTTTGCTCTAGTCCCAGGAAGCAATCTCTGCCAGAGCGCTATGGTCATAGCAGAATCTATCAACAAAGCTTTTTTCCTTTTCAGAAACCTTGCACAGAAGCTACATCCAAGCCCTGTAAGCTTGTAGAAAGCAAGTTACGGCTGGGAATGAGAATAAGAGAATATAGCCCACAGAGTGGCAGTGTTTCACTTCTGCCTGAAAGCCTGGATTCAGGTTAAAGGAGGACAGAATGCCTGAGAGAAGAAGGCAGCACGTAGAACTGTCTGGGAAGGGGGTTTCCTCAGTTCCCTTGTCTCTCTGTCCTAGGAGATTGGTGGCTCTCAAACTGAGCTGCACATCAAAATCACAAAGAGGGCTTTTAAAAAACATTGATGACTGAGTCCCACCATAAACCAACCAACTCAGGCTCTCATGGGTGGGGCTCAGCATAAGGTAATTCTCCCATGTAGCAGCCATGGCTGACCATTACGGCTGGCCATTAGTGCTTTCCAGGGAGACCTTGCCTCAATCTCACATGCTCCACTCCTAGCCCTTTCCCATCTTGTGCCTCCCACCATCCAACCACCCCATCTACCCTTGGGAATTTTACAGAGCATGCCCCTTGCACTTCTGCCCCCACTTCTTCTTTTAAAAACACCCTTTGGGGCTTGTCAGCATGCAGTGCCCCACAGACACATCCTCACACCTGCGGGAAAGCATTCTGACTGCGTTTACAGGTGTATTTCTACAGATCCACAGGCTGCTTTCCCCTCCTTTTCCAATCCACCATTCCTTTTCATGTATTAGTAAATACGTGAGGAGGAGACCCCATGGGGTCTCTGGTCTCCCTAAGACAAGTGGTCTTCAAACCGTACTTAACAGAGCAGTTGTGTTTTATGAAAGGGACTGAGGAATTTCAAACCTAAAATTAAATGGTGGCTCTCTTTCCTCAAATGGAAGAAGAAAAGTAGGTTCATAGATAGGATTTCCTCAGCTTTAGGATCATCCTACACCCCCCCCCCAAATTTTCATAAACGCTTGGTGCCTGCTATTGCTTGCCTATTCTAGAATTAACTAAAAAAATGTGTGTGCTCTTTTTTTTTTAAGATTTTTATTGGGGAATTGGGGGGATGGGAACAGTGCTGGGGAATTAGCAGAAGGGGAACAGAAAAGTTGCTGTCCTTTTGTTCTTCAGTCTAGTTGTGGAGGAAATTGCTTCACTGGCCCAAGTTGGCACCATCATTGCGCTCTTCCAGGGTGAGGCAGATCAGTCGCCGGCTTCTGGACGGCCGTTCACTGCGGTTGCTGGCCGCTCATGCTGGCTGCTGGCTACACACGGTAGCCCATGGCAACCCACTGCCACAAGGGCTGCAGCCCACGCCATCACCGGTGACCCATGGCAGCCCAACTCCAGGTTGAGCTGTTGTTCAGCATCTTAGCTGCAGAGGGCAGTGTCATTGGCCCTCGTATGTGGGATCCGAACCGGAGCCCTCTGGTGTCCCAAGCCAGCTCTTAACCATCGCGCCACTCGGCCGGCCTGTGTGTGCTCTTTTAAATGAAATCTACTCTATACCCTGGGATTTCAAGAGTGCTAACTCCAGTGGTGACCACCTCAACATGTGGGGAACCACTGTGCCAAAGATTTGAAAAGTCCAGTTTGCCCCTTACCCCAGACTAGAAGCCCCCTAAGATGGCATCCTACTCTACAGTTCTGTTTTATGATCATATATACTCTGAAATGAGAGAGGATATTGGAGGTATGCAGCATCAGACATACATGCCAGCGGCTAGAGGAAGGCCCAGCTGTCCTAAGTGCCCCTTTGTCTCTCTGTCTCTCTCTCTCTCTCTCTCTCTCTTTTTCTCTGTTTCATCCACTGGGAAGAGTTCTTCTCTGACAGTTTTAGAATTTGTCATACTCTCCCATCATCCCAAGTCAGTTTCATAACTGTTGGCCCTATGAATGCTTAACACCTATGTTGCACCAAATTCCAATCATGGTAAATTTAGACAACAGCAAGTGAACTTACACAACCATAACAGCTGTCCGACCATAAAGCGTTAGAGCACCATCACCCAGCCTCAGCTTTTCCCAGGGTACCACCTGTTATTCTAGTTGTGTGTCCTTTGCCTCCCGTTGGAAATCAGAAGTACTATCCTCACCATCAGAGGCTCTTCGCTGATCTCAGCCGGGTCCAACCGAAGGCAGAGATGAGGACTTCTGTTGCAGAATGCCCTATGGAAATGTTTGCCAGAGTAGTTGTCTTTCCTTCCAGAGCCAACTTATCTCAGATGATTCTCTAATAAAAGCAAAATAAATTCAATATTTGCCTGTCGGAAACTAGAGCTAGCACAATTAAGCACAGACTCTTGTCTTTTATTTGTCTCATAGAACAGACTGTTTGAGATTGCATTTCAAAAATTTACAGCTGATTATTTTTTCTTTTTATCAATTGTACAGAGACATGCGAGAAATGAAAAATCTTTTAAGCAAACTCAGGGAAACTATGCCTTTACCACTGAAAAATCAAGGTGAGTCTAGCCATTTCTTTTTGAGGCAGAGGATGTTTTTAACATGATAACCTTGGGACTTGTTTCTAGAGGAATTAAAGCAAGTTTTTGGGGGTTTTTTAACACAAACAATAAAAAACTGAGCATACATTTGTCTTTCCTTAAAAAAAATGTGCTAATGAGAGTAGAGTCCCTCAGGTGAACACAGTTTTGCCTGAGGGTAGCCAAGATTTGCTCTGACCTCAAAACAGACACCTTCTCCCCTGGCCCTGACAGTCAAGGGCATTGATTTATTGCCCATGTGTGGGAAGCACCAAGTGTGGCAAACACAAAAGGACTGAAGACGGCCCTTGCCTCTGAGAGGTTTACAGTCTGAAAATAAAATCAGATCCCACAAGTTACGGGCTTTGTCCTAGAAGACTGCCCCCACTCACACACACACACTTCAGATGCCAATTGCAAATCCAGGTTGTCATCTGTGTTTCTGAGCAACCAGCTATAGATTGGAAGTTCCAATGCTCCTCTTCTTGGATTCAATTAATTTGCTAGAGCAGCTCACAGGACTCAGAGCAAGATGTTACTGACTAGATCACTTGTTTATTATCAAAGGACATACCTCAACAGCCAGGTAAAGAGATACACAGGGCGAGGTAAGGGGAAAGGATGAGAGCTAGCATCTCTCTCTAAGTGCACCAATTCTCCCCAAATCTCCACATGTTCACCAACCCGGAAGCTGTTGGAACCCCATCCTTTCGGATTTTTATGGAGGTACACAGGCATGATTGATTAAATCATTGGCCTTTGGATCTTGAACTCATCTCCTGCCCTCTCTCTCCCTTCTCTCGAGGTTGGGGATGGGACTGGAGGTTCCAACCCTCTAATTGGTTCTGCTGGCAACCAGCCCCCATCCTTAGCTGTTTTTTTAAAAGTCACCTCATTAATATAACAAAAGACTCCTTTTTGGCTCTCATCGCTTGGGAAATTCTAAGGGTTTTAGAAGGTCTGTTCCTGGAAGAGGAAGAACAAATATCTATTTCTTATATAAATCACAATATCACAGCCATTATCCTAAATACTGTAGATTATTAACTTATTTAATTCTAATAGCACATTTAAGAGAAATGCTATTAATGTTGACCAATTTACAGAAAACAGGCACAGAGAGGCTAACTAACTTGGCTAAGGTCACACAGAGAATAAGTAGAAAGGCTGGATGTGAGCCCAGACAGGCTATCTGCAGAATTATCCTATGGAGGTATACATCCTAACACAGAAAGGGAAAGGGGATAGTCACTAGAACGTAAGCTCTGCGGGGAAGGGCCACTAAGCTTTTGTTAAATATTGTATCTCCAATACCTAGAACAATTCCTGGACCATGAACAATAAATGTTCATTAAATCTGGATCCAACTTTGCAGCCCGGCATCTGAAGCTCTGTACAAAGGACTAAAAATAACACTTTCACTAAGCATACATGGCCTGAGCAGCCTTAAGTGAAGCATCGGCTTCAGAGCGTGGTACATAGAGGGTGGGAAAAGGGTTTTTAGAGGTGAGAAAGAAAGTCGTTTTTATTCCACTGAGCAAAGCCTGGAGGGTTGGAGGAGCAGGGTGCTGCCTGCCTCTTGAACAAGGACGGAGAGGGTTTGGCAGCAAAGACGGAGCGCCTCTCAGCTCAGGGAACAGTGTGGCAGAAGGTGGAGAAGTGGAAGTCAGAACACCAGACAAAGGTGCCGAGGTGTGGCCTGATTCGAATGGGATAGAGGCAGCGTGTCAGAAAATAAGAGGCAAGGGGTGCCGTGCATCAGGGAACTGGAAGCAGGCCCTGAAGGGCCTGGTGACCAGGGCTAGCTGGCCTGAGCCATGGGTGCAGTGTCTTGGAGACCTTGTCATGTTTTAAGAAAGCAGTGTTTTACTACATGTGACCCCAGCATGCAAGTTCGTTACTAGAAATAAGCATGGAAGTTGGGAACAGGGACTTTGGATGAAGGCTAGGCTTGGGTCTGATGCTGGCTCTGCCACTTACCGGCTTTATGCTCTGGAACAAGTTTTGCAGCTTCTGAAAACTTCCATTTCCTCATCCCTGAAAAACAGATAACAGTATCACTTAGTCCACAGAATTGTTGTGAGGATTAAGTGAAACAATCCATGCCATATGCCTACTACTGGCCACCCAGAGAGCAAACAGTCAACAAAGGCTTTATTATTGTTGTTGTTGTTGCTATTTACCAGCTGGCCCATCCAACCCAGCTCAGGAAAACTCCAAGTCACCATGAAACAGAACAGTCTCTGCTCTGAACCACTCGCTCTGAAGCTGACTATGGGTAGCGTAGTTTATGAAAGTTGATCTTCAGCCTGTGGTTCGGAACACTGATCCCCGAGACTTTAGATTTGGAGCTCATGTTTGAAACTACCCTCAGCTTCCCAATATGATATTTGGCAAGTCAACCCCGATCAACAACTCGCGGACCCTCACTGTACCTCACATTCAGCTGCCAGGAGAATGACTGTCCAGGGTGCCCCAGTCTGAATTTTGGGCATGACATGTCGCCTCTCTCCTAAATCAAACCCTCCGAAACATTCCCTCTGCATTTAGTGAAAATTCATCCAGCAGTTTTCGAGCTATGCATTAACAGAAAGAGAGAAATTTCATTTTATTTACTTAAGACATCGTTATAATCATAAAAAGTATAATGTAAATATGTTTGTGTAACTTTGTATTACTTTTATGAACAGAAAAATAATTGGATTTTCAATACATTTTAAATATAATACTAATTAAAGATGGATACCCTGAGTAAAAACATGAATGAAAATGGAATAGTCATCCAAATAAATGATACCTAGGATTTGAACCCTGAATTCATTTGGGGAACGAGAAGGAAACAGCTAGGCGATACAAGGACTTTTTTAGGAGGGAGTGATGCAGTAGGATTTTAAATTAATTTTTAAAAATCGAGGTAAAGTCTTGTGGGCAATTCAGGTTTCTTGATTTATGAGAGAAATGGGAGACATTAGTGTGTAAAGACACACCACTGTCCTCTACATGTTTAATGGGTACTCACAGCATCATGTCACTGCAAGCTGACCAGTGGAGGAAGGTGGATGTGAGTCTGGGCTGCAGGAAGAGCTGAAAGAAGGAGAACAAGTCCCTTGAGTCCCTCTGGGAATATTTTTTAGCAGATGCACATGGCATGATTTTCATGAACGAACCAGCCAGATTGCTCTGACTATACATACCAAGATAAACCATAGAGACTTCCCCATGACCTGCCTGAAATTCTTTCCAGGTGATTTGTTTACTATACAGCTAGGTTAATATATGCAGGAAATGGTATTGGGTAAAATGTAGAAAAATGTATTCCAGTTCTTTTCTGTAGGACTTAATTGTCAAAACACAATACTAACTGGATGAAAACCATTATAGAAAGCCATCTGTTTTCTTTCCGGCTTCTTGTTTTCTTTGTCTTTTTATTCCATTTATGTGTGTGTGTTTAAAGCAGAGAGGAAAAAAAATAAAAGGAAAAGATATTACTTCTTGTCTCCCTTTTTCCTTCCTCAAACCCTGACCATGTGAAAATCCTGCCAGGCAAGCGTTGGGGAGCCTACACTGGAAATAAACGCTCAGATCCCCCGGCTCCCCAAGCTTCATCGTCGTTCTCAAGTCAGGAACTGTTCCACATTGATTTGAGCATTTAAAGATTTAATCAGATCTTGCCCCCTTCCTCCCATAAGCAGAACTTGACAAGTATTTGCTTTACATTGATTTTCAGTGGCAAATAAAGGAAGGTGGCCAAGGGCAGGAGTTTTAATGGTTAGTGGTTATACCTTCATTTTAGACAGGGCCTCTTTCCCATCCTTCCAGTTGAAGACCGGGGACAAAGAGGTGCACAAAAGAAGAGTGAGCCACCCTTGTTTGCCCCCCACAATGTCCAGATCTCCTAGTTCCCAGCCCACTGTTCTAGCCATGCTGCAGCACCTCTCCCGTCCTACAATCTGGGCCACTGGCCATGCTGGAGGGTGCTTCATTAATTCTGATAGTCTTGCTGTGTCAAATGGATTACAAACAGAACCACCTGTGGAGAGCCCACAAGGTGACTGACAAAGGCTAAAAGGAGATTGGAAAGTGAAGGACAAGCATCTTCTAAATGCATGTTGTAATCAAACAAAGAAAAACGGCAGAAACAAATTAAGCCTGAAAGACAGGTTCACCTTTTCTAAAATTCCAACTTGATACATGCTGTGGGGTGTGCTGGTACAATTCATTCTTGCCTAGAATTTGGTTGTTGATATTATACCATGCATTAGGATCATTCTAAAGCAGGTCCATCAGGAATTGGATCTGTTCTAGCATGGGTACCCTCCTGTGGACAGCCCTATTCCAGACTAAAATGGGTCTAGGGCCAATGCCCCAGATTCATACCCCGGATCCACTGCCATCTGGACCCCCATATCCAGAACCAACCAGGTCTTTGGTTAATGCAGTGGTTCTCAAAGTGTCCTTTAGGGACCAATAGCATCAGCAGGTTTGAGAGCTTGTAAGAAATGCAGATTCTCTGGCCCCACCACAGACCTACTGCCCCTAGAGGTGGGGCCAGAGATCTGCGCTTGAACGAGCCCTCAGATGACACAATGCAGCTCATGTTTGAGAACCACTGGGTTCGCTGAAGGTCTCTTTTTTTTGGAATAGAAACTCGCCAACTGCAGTTTTAATACAAGTACTTCTCTTGACTTTACCTAAGAGCATAGCTTTAAATGCAAACACTCAGTTTGTTATTTGAAAACTCATTTTTATGTATTTCTGTTTTTTAGCATATCATCTAAGTAAGACATCTTTTATTAGCAAAAGAAATTTGAGCAATATAGACACGGTATCCCAGGCTTTAGTAGCATCCAAGAGTTAAACACTGAATGACTGAGATTTGAACTTACTGATGACTGAATTTCCTACTCTGCTTTCCTCTCACTTTTTCCCATGCTTTCTTCCTTTCTTCCTTTTCCAAAGTCACAGTTCTCTGAGACTATGTACTTTAGAAAAAAAATGCTACAAAAGTCTCAAACATTTGCAATAAAAATCAAAGGTTTCCCAACTTTCTGGGGTTAGTGCAGAAAGTTTAGAATGTGTGGGGAAGCGGTCCATTTAGCTCACATTCCTTTGGCAACCCTTGACTGCAGAGACAGGATTTCAATCGATGTGGAAAGACATCTTTCCTTGGAGTTGAATTCAAACTATTCCAGGCATACTCACTGCTCCGTGAATTTCAGCATTTACTGCAGGTGTCAGCTTCCTATGGTGTAGAAAGCTGCTCTGAATTTCTGCCAAGAATTTTTGAGCTTTTGTGTCACCTCAGCCTTAGGTGATGATGAGACAAGGTCTGAAACGGGAGAAGTTGTCACAAATACTCAACAAAGATGCCCCAAACCAGCAGTTGTCCTTAATAGGCAGCCCGCTCTTTGTTTAACATCCTGGCATTTTCTCAATCCTAACATTTCCTATTCCCTTTTGAGTTCTATGTATGTTTATGTGTATGCGTGTATAGCACTCACATGTGAATATATATATATATACATATATATATATACACATATATATATATATGAAGAAGACTGGGGAGACTTTCAATAGTGCAAAAGGTTTCTGATTCACTGTAATGAATGCACAGATACAAGGGTCAGTCTTGATACAAATCTCATAATATCTGTTTATAATACCTGTGTGCTTTTAATACATAAAAAAGAGAAAACGGGAGCAAATGTACCACCACAGCAGACACATACCACAGCACACACATGCACACTTTCTTTGTAAATACAGCTTTGTAGTGGACATTTCCTCATGTAGTGGAAACCATACACATCAGAATTGCATTTTATAATATATAAATACCAGTTAGGTCACTCCCAAAATCTCTTAAATGTTTGGAGAAAGGGAAGGATATTTGGGAATTCAGGAAATAGATCTTCTAAGTTTTAAAAAACTGGAAATGCAAAGATTTTTGTTTCGCCCCTATAAATATCTTCATAGTTTTGATGATCCTGTTCCAAGGAAGCATTGAATTCCAGATGAACTTGAGTTTCAGGAAGTGTAGTCAGTATGCAGAGATTCTGAAAGGTAAAATTCTTTACCCTTCAGAGTCTCCTATATCTTTGCCATATCCAATTAGGTTAAGTTCATCACTCATTTGGTAGCTAAAGAAGTAAGAGTCCTAAAATGGTGAGAAAGTAGGTTACCTTTCTGTTCCAAATATATCATGATTCATCTCTGAGAGATTATCCTGAGAAATCAGGCTCATATATAATATCTGACATTGCTTTCAATGTCTTAACTATTTGGGGCAAGTTTAAAAGAGAGATGTCCTATTTTTAGCTCTCAAAATGTTGGCATCCAGATTATAGTGAATTATATTTCACTATGAAAAGGACAAAGAGAGTCTTCCCTCCCCCCCATGTTAGCAGAATATGAATGTTAAGAGAGGGTTTTAACCTGTGGGGACTGGGAGAGTGGACTGTGTTTGATGAATTTGATGTGTCCAGCTGGGGCACCTGTTTTCATCCCTGGCTCCAACTTGCTACTCCAGTTCCATCTAAATGTACAACATAGTATACCATTCCGAGGAATACTGTCACCTTGGTGGGTGATGCTAATTTATTTTAAAGTATGACACTTGAGTACCTTTGGGGAAGGGGAGGAAAAGCTTGGGCACTTGGATGACACAATTTATGTAAGAGGACTAGAAAGTGAGGCCTCATTTTTGTCCTTGACAGTTTCCTGAGTGCCTAGGCTCAGCAATCAACAAAAACCTACCCTCATCTACAAACCAGTTTTATTGAGGTGGGCCATGTTCTTCACTTTATCCATGTCCTCATCTAACTCCTGATTCTGGGCTCTTTCCCAAGGTCCCATCTGCTCAAGGTTAGGCTGTGGAAAGGAGGGTGCCCTTTAGCTCTGTTCTTGAAGGGCAGTGCAACTAGTCCTGGCAGAGCTTGGGTCCCTAACAGTTGCCAACACCAACCAGCCATATGGGTGCCCCTAGCTCCAGTCCAACCATGGCCTAGCGCTGCCCCTGTTGGCAGATTCCAAGTTATTTCCTTGTGGCCCTCTGGGACCCACACTAGCCAGATCTACTCCAACACAGTCTTTCTACTCCTCTTCTCTTTGGACTGCGCTATTTCCTAAAACCCCAGCTCATCACACCCGATTTGGTTTACTGGCTTATTTCTTCCTCTCCTTGTCATCATGCTAAAAATTTCAAACCAAAACGTTGGAATTCCACAGCTGGCAATCGTCTTGGAATACCCTTGTTATAGAAATCTCTAGAAAGTGCTAGGGAAAGACTCAACAAGGAGTAGTCGAAACATCTTCCTGAGGCATGATGTAGGCAAATGGAGGCAAGGCAAGGGTCCTACATCAAGGGAAATAGTTGATAATAGCTGCATTTACTGAGTGCTTCCTCTCTGCTAGACACCAAGGTATGTCCCCAAGCTAAATGTCTCTCATAGATTATTTCATTTAATCCTCACCTATTACTAAAACCTATTTTACAGATGGGAAAACTGAAGGTTAGTAAGCTTAAATTATATGTTCAAAGTCACAGTGCAAGTAAATAGAGGCAAGTTTGGAAAAGAAGCCAACCTTACTCCAAAGCACAGGCTCTTTCTGAGAAGGTATACTTTTCCCCACTGAAAGGTAGCCTCTAAGCAGTTAAAATTTAATTCTAAGCAGTGCCTCTCCACTGTGGGCTGTTTGCACCTCCCACGGGGATTATTTGGCCATACCTGGGGACATTTTTAGTTGTCACAACTGGTGGGGGGAGTGCTACTGGCGTCTAGTGAGTAGAGGCCAGGGATGCTGCTAAACTTCCTACAATGTTCAGGATAGTCCCCCAAAATAAAGAATTATCTGGGCCAAAATATCAATAATGATGACATTAAGAAACCTGGACTCAAAGGATGGTGGATATTTAAAGTCAATTCATAAAAAGAAGGTTTTGTCTGTACTTCACTCATATGTATTTTGTCCCATCACAGATGACAGCAGCCTTCTAAATCTAACTTCCTACCCTTTGGTTAGAAGACGGAAGAGAAGGTTCTTTGGGCTATGTTGTCTCGTCTCAAGCTAGACAATTCCTCCTGGAAACCCACCACTAGGGAGACCTGAAAAAAATCACAGAAGCCAAGGACCTCCAGACAGCTGAACCACTGTTACTGGTTTTGACTAGGTTTTCTATGTTTCCTTATTATTTTTATCTGCTTCCCCTGCCCTTTTAAATAATTTTACATTTGAAAGTAGCTGCTGTCAAGGAAAAAAAAAACACAGATTCAAAAAGCAGGCTGTTTTTAAAAGGATTTTTAAATTTGACATTGTGCATGTCTGCTCCAAACCATACCATAACAGACACAAGTATTATGATTTTTAGGTTACTTAAAGGTGTTTTTTTTAATGTATTATACAGAGAAAATTATTTCATGTATAATAGTATATCTATAGCTCTTGCTTATCTCATGTTAACAATTGATCATATATGGAAGAAGTCTTTAAACATAGAAATCTATTTAAAACTGAAAAACTGTTAAAACTCGAATATATCAATATCATTAGAAATAATATTATAATCAAACATACCACCTCACTATTGCTTTCTCTGCTTTCATTCACATTTAGTCTTCCATTCTGTCAGAATCTAAGAGCTTCAACAGAAAAACATCTTAATTTATAATGCACAAAAACCATATATGGAAAGCATTTAAATTTTGTAAATACACAATAAGCCTAAAACCTTCGTACAATGCATACAGGCAACGAATTTCCTTTTGATCCAATGGTGTCTTTTTCAGCTTCTTGGAGAATGAAGTAATCCAGTTAGAAATGGTGTAGTAACATATACAATTACCCTCCAATGTAACATTGAATATTATCACATTTTGTTCTAATTGAAATCTGAAGCATGATGTCTGCACATCAGCATAGTGTTAACTCTTTTAGGGCATGCTGGAATTAGCTCAGATCGTTAAAATATTTAACATTTTACATTGTTAATAAAATCGTTTTAGTTAAGCTAAGCTTGTCTCATTTTAGATGACTATGCAGATATGACTTTTCCAATGTGTACTTGGTGTCTTATCTTATGCTTAGAATCTTGAAAGCAGGACACATGAAGCAATACTATATTTTAGAAAGGAGGAAGCCACGTGCTTTGTTTTTCAGGCTTTCTTTTTCTGCTCATAGCTTTGTTGTGATCTTTCTCCACTAAGCTTGTAACATGGTACAAATTTTGTTATATTTCCCCCTGTTCCTTCTTTGGCCCATTTCCCAGACAGAATTACCCATGGGCTAAGAGATCATGCGTTTGGACTTTTCTTGTTTTCCACAGTCTGAGAAATCGTCAAGTCTGACAAGAGGCACCAGTGTCAAGTACTATAAAATGACGAGCTAGATGCCTATAAATGGTTTATCCAAGACGCATTTTTAATCCCAACCCTATCATTTCTCTGTACTTATGTGCACAGCTGTTCATATGTCCACCACTATTTTGACCTGAAAACTAAATATATTAAAGCCTTTAGCTTTAGTGAAGAGGAAGACAGGTACAGACAAATTACTGGAATAATTATTGCATTAGGTTAAATTTGATGACGTTGCTGATATTTGCCTGTTTTGACATAAAAATGGGCAATTTCATATAGTTCAACCTAACACCTGATATTGTGGAAATTATCCTTAGAATTGCATTATAGCTTTTTTGATTGGAAGTGAAAGGATTGAATGGTTGGAAGAGATATCAAAAGGCTATTCAGGTCTCTATTTAGATCATACCAGCTGGTTGTTGGCCTGATTCTTAGAGTCCAAAGTTGGGTTCCAATGAACTGGTAATTGATGCATGATTATTATAGGTCTGTCTGGCTTCATATAAAGAAGGACTCTCCAAAATTATATGAGAAAAATCACAATTTTCAAAATCAGATATTTGTAAAACAGTTGTGGGAATATGCTATTTAAAGACTCCCGTGGTTATATATTCCCAGCAAAGCAGGTAACCACGCCCAGATTTACCTGATTTTCATAAATTTGATTAAAGATGAATATCCTTTCCTGAATGTGGTTCATTTTCATCTTCTGAGGTTAATTAACTTGAGGTCCATTGTTTTAGAAATTATGAGGTAGCCCAATTTGGCGCGTTCTCAGCCCCTGTCTCTGCCCTCTCCCATTTTTATACCATGTTAAACCCATAGCTTCATTCTAGTTCCTACTAATCCATGCAAAGTTACTAACTGATAAGTTCAACCTTGGTGTTCAGCACTTTCTTCTACATGCCTGGCCTAAATCACTTCTGCTTGGTTAATTTGTGCTCACTCTAGCCTTAGTCTCAGCGTGAAAGTGACACTTAACCTTCTGTGCAATTGTCCTTTGTACAATTGAAGACTGTTAATACATTCAGGTCTCACCTCCATGTTTAGGAGGATTATAGCAGCATTTCATGGAGATGGGAATTTGTCT
The DNA here is from genome assembly GCF_001890085.2 of Hipposideros armiger. Taxonomy (NCBI): domain Eukaryota; kingdom Metazoa; phylum Chordata; class Mammalia; order Chiroptera; family Hipposideridae; genus Hipposideros; species Hipposideros armiger. Next base: position 598,919 of record NW_017731529.1, read on the forward strand.
AATTCCCCAACTAGACTTTCCATATGTAAGGTAAATAAATTCAGCCACTTTATCTTTTATTCATAGTGCCTGTTTCCCAGACTTGGATCAGTTTTGTAGTTCCCGTAGACATAACTCCAAGATTTATAGACTTTTTTTCACTAGCAGGTCCTAAAATTAAATTTAGTGCTCAAAGTCCTGATAACCTACACTGGCTCATAGTTGCAATAGATAGTGTAGTATCTCCCATTAGATAGAACCCTGCTGACACTCCTCTCCTGTCACCTACCAAAGGACTTTCTCAGGTGTAGTTCCATGAGATAGAGTTCTGTCTCGGCTTTCTGCTGGTACTTTGCTTTTAGATTAGCAATAACACTGAGCTAATCTCTAGGGATAAGGAGAGACCATTGAACCCATTTTGCTGCATGTACTCACATGCTTGAAAGAGAAAAGGATGTGAACTTTTCCTGGCACACAATCACCCATTTTACCGCCATATTTTTAATACCCCATGTTGATTTTTTTTTTCAGATTACAGAGGCTATACATGTTCTTTGTGGGAAATCTGAAAAATACTACCAAGTATAAAGAAAATAAAAGTCACCTGAATTCCACCACAATCACATTGTTTAAAACCACATTTCCAGGCTTTAAATCAGTTGATGGTGGGGCCCAGAAGCACCTTTGGATAAGGTTTGTAAAGAAATGTCCACAAGGCCAAAGGGTCGCTTTAAAAAATCTGACCACTAAATTTGTGCACACAGCTAGGAACAGATTCACTGCACACGTCTGGTTGTGCCATTGTTCAAGGGTACAAAGAAGACGTTAGAAGTAGCACAGCCCTGATGCCTCCTCTAATGAAAGCTCTTGGGGGAAATTACAAAATCCTGCCAGGTCATTGTGTTCCTTGGTGCTTCTTGTAACATTGGGATACTTACTGTTTGGCAATACTGCCACCTACTGAAAGCTGAGCTTTAGAGTGAGAGGGGACAATGACTATAGAGTATAAAAGCATCAATTTACTTTAGATAGCAAACAAACAAGCCAGATTAACAATGATCCCAAATGGAATTTAAGACTCTGGAAGTCTCAGAGCTTAAATGATTAAGGATATCACCCAAACTAACTTCCCACTCAACACACAGATCCAAGCAATGTCTTATCATCTGTGTTCTAGAACATCACCAAATGTAAAATGCTCAACTTTCCAGCAACTATAGATAGAATAAGAAACAGCAGTGATGCTACTGGTCCAAAATAAATCATGAGAATTAAATGTAAAGTCCAGAAATAAACCCAAAAAACATAGACGATCTGAGTACGTTATAAAGGTGACATTTCAAATCCATGAGGAAAGTTTGGATTATTAAGTAAGGTATATTGAGATAATGGGTTCGCCATTTGTTGGGGGAAAAATTGGATCTATGCCTCATAACTTTCATCAAAATCAATTCTAGGTGCAGTAAAGATTTAAAGGTTAAGGCACATAAATAAACACATAAAAGGATGAGCAGGCAATGTTAATGAACATTTCTGTAATTTTAGTGTAGAAAACAAAAAACCTTTCTAAGCATGATTAAAGGAAGAAGCCACAAAAGATGGATGGATTTGACCAATTGAAAATGCAAAACTCCAATACAGTAAAGAATAAACCAAGTTAAGAGAAAACAAAATTTGAAATATATGCAACAAAGACTGTAGGTCTCTAATATATATCAAAAGCTCCACTCTACTGCTTGCAGAAGTTTCTGTGATCTATAACTCCCTGCCCAGCCAAATATTCCCATTTCATTATTTTCTTTTCTTACTGAACTGTTTTCGTTATTGCTTATTTAATTGCTTATATCCACTAAACTGGAAGTTCAAGAAGGCAGCAACCATGTCTACTTTGCTTACTGTTATATCCTCAACGCCTAACACAGTGCTAGACACAAAGCAAATAAGTCTGAAAACAGACTTATTAAATGAGTGAATAATGAATGCATGAATGACATTTTATGACTCAAAAAGAATCAAACTTTCAAATAGAAAACTGAGCCAAGGACACAAACTGGCAATGTACCATAAATTTAAATAATGCACTAATAATAAATATGATAATGTTTCAACATACTAGTGATCAAAAATGCAAATTATTACAATATATTCCTTATTATGTATCAGAAAGGCAAGTGGTACAAAGAATTAAAGTTCCCAGAGACAGAAGGAAGTGTGTAAATGAATATTTTCTTCCAGAATCAACAAGAGTGTAAACTGAGTCAATCTTTCTAGAAAATATTTTGGCAATATATTTTACATGTATGCCAAGTAATTCCACGTTAGGGAGATTCTCCTTTAAAAAGTCCAAAAAAAAACAAACTAAGATACAGTCATTCATTATTCAAAAAATATGTGCAAGAAAGGATGTGTATAGCAGCATTATTTGGAGGGATGGGAAAAATGTAAATAAGTCTAGGGTTGGTTAAATATGGTATAACCTTTCAATGGAATACTGTGTACCAATTAAAAATAAGCACCATATGCATATTTATGGAAATGAATAAGCTATATTGTCAACTGAAAAAAAGAAATTTACAGAAGAAATCAATAGTGTAATCCCATTTTTAAAATAGACATAGACATGTGTGCATTAAAGGGTCTGAAAGGATATTTGCTAACATGTTAACAGCATTTATCTCTGGGAGGTGAGATTTGAAACAATTATAATTTCTTTTTGCATATCTGTAATTTCTGAATTTTCCACAATGAGCATGTAGTACCTGTAGAATTTTTCAGGGAATAAACAGCAATGTTCACAATATATATTAAATAAAAAACACATGTTATAAAACAGTATGTATAGTATGACAATATTTGTAAAAAAGAAAATTATATATAAATATAACTCTGTATGTATATATATATATGCATAAGAAAGCTAGAAGGACATACGTTAAATGTTAATAGTAGTTATTTATGGGTAGTGGGATTATGGATGATTATTATTTCTTTTTGCTTTTCTGTGTTTTCTAATTTTTCTACAATGAATATGTATTACTTGTGTAATAAAAACTAATAATAAAAGTTTAAAAAAGAATGAAAAAGTGAAAGAGACAGTGTGACTCACCACTTGCCCTCACCCTCCCTAATTCCCCTTCCCTNCACCCTTAATTTATTCCTTGTCACTGTGGGCAGCGGCAGCGGAGATATGGAGAGGAAACATCAGGGCGCCACAATGTTTAAAGATAGGAAAGAGAGAAAGTAAGGGGGGGGGCGTTGATTGAGAGAGAAAGAAAGAGGGATGAGGAGGAAAGAGAGAGAGATGAAGAAGGTAAGGAAAAAAGGGAGGGAGGGGGAAACAAGGTAAGAGAAAGAAAAGTGAAAGTGAAGTCAGTGGAGGAAGGGTTAAAACAGGCTTTGGAAACTGACTCACAATAAAAGGTCTCAAAATTTAGCTCAGTTTTCTGATAGCTACAACAACAAAATACATTGAGTTAAATAATTTTATTTTCTAATAAAAGGGAATTGTATACATGTCTAGAGAGACACCTAGAAATTAAATTCTGACAGGGATGTAAAGTTTTTTCAAAAGGAGAACGTGGAGTTCCAGCTAGTTGTGTAACGGGGAGTTACACACAGACTTCTGTCTATATCTCAGATGTTCTACAGCCAAATACACAACTATGGCTAGCAGTTCCAATATCCATTCTCTCTCTCTCTCTTTTTTTTCCTTTAGTAACAGAGACCCTAAATTTCAGCAAGACACTGGCCACCTAAAGTAAAGACTGCATTTCTCAGACTCCCTTGGTTGTAAGCTGTATAACTGAATTTTGGCCAATAGAATGTGAGTGGAATCATGCAATTTCCAGGTAACATCCCTAAAATAAGGGGCATGCATCTCCATGCTCTTCCTCTCTTCTCACTAGGTTGCAATGAGCATGAGGTTGGGAGCTGAAACAATTGTCTCGGACCCAGCATGAAGATGACAGACGTGCCTTAGCAGACCTGGGTCACCCATCTCCATACTGTTATCAGCTTAATTCATTAATTAATCAGCTAACTTCTATCTTATTTAAAACATGAGTCTTTGCATAGAAAAACTTGTTCACTAAATTAATTCACTTCTGTAAGCCTCAGGTTCCTCCGAGTAACATGGAGACGATAATACCAATACACAAAAGGTCCAACGAACTAACTGTCCAATTACTTTCCTAGGCCCAAAGCTCCTTTTTGAGAAACATCATACGAATGAAACATTGCTTAATACTGTGTTACAGAACAGTGAACAAAGGAACATCTTTTCAATAAATAGTGTTTTTAAATCAAATGGTCAATTGATTTGCATATGGAAAAAAATTCAACTTCACCTTTACTTCATTCCAAGATGATTCTTGACCTTAAGGTAAACTGTGAAACAATAAATCTTCCAGAAGATTAATACAGAAGAAGAATGTCTTCATACCCATGGAGTTGTGAATTAATTTTTACAGGACACAAACCGCTTTGGAAAACTGTTTAACACTATCATAGAATATATGTGTAGTTTCACACTTGGGTAGAGACCCAACTGACATGTATGTGTGTGTATTCAAAGACAGGAAAGACTATCCATAGTGGCATTATTTGTAATAGCCAAAACCCATCAGCAATTCAAAGATCTATCAATAGAAGAATGGAAAATTGTGTTACAGTGATACAATTGAATACGATAGAGCAGTAAAAAGAAATGAACTCCATTACAGCTACATACAACCAGATGAAAGAATAAAACCATTATAATGTTGAATGAATGAAAGCTAGGTGTGAAAGAGCGCATACCGCCATTAGCAGCCAGCATTCACAGCAGCTGAGAGATGGGTGCTGCAGCTCAGTAAACGCAATCTGGGCAAGCACCACCTCACCGACTGCAGTGCACGCCCAGCAATGCTCACATCTGCTTGCTTCTCACATTGATGTATTCCAGCCAGGTATAGCTTCTTCTGGATTCTATTATCACAATTCATATATCCAAATAGAGGGATCATGGGACAAACCACAGCCTCACTTATGCAGCTGGTCCCAAGACGATATAGCTGATACTCCTCATCTCCCTTCTCTACCACCCATTCTAGATGCCCTCCTTCCTAGTCTGACATCTCTGAGTTGACTGGTACAACGACCCAGACCCTCACCCCCGAGTGGTCTGAGACCCTGGTTACCATAACTTTAGTAGATTGTGGTTGCTGTACTTGCCCATTTACAGTTAAACCTGGGCATGAGCATACCTGGAGGTGACCCAGTGGGTCATCTGAATGCCAAACATTCTCTTCTGTGCCCTCGTTATGTGGCAGTAGCTTTCCCTCCTCATGGTGATCAGGGCCAATGACCTCTATCACTATGGTAACTCTTTTATTTGCCTGCTAGTTTTCTGGCATGAGGAACCTAAAGTGACCAGATAGCAGTGGTCGCTTAAAGTTTCATGGTGATCTTATTTTCTTTCCTCTATGACCCAAGACCTCCAGACACACAGATTCTAGACCCCCAGATAGGAAGTGTAAATTCCTCAGTGGATCCCTATTAGAGGGAGAAGACCACTGGAGCCCTAAAAACCTCACTGACGTAGCAGACATCTTCATGTTTATAAGGTGTGTCTCCCGTCCTCTGGAGTTTGTGTGTCTTACCAAGGCATGTGGAGTCCTCACTACTTCATGCTCACCAAGCCCAGGTAACATGATGTCATTTACACAGTGCACAAAAGTGATGTCCTCTAGAAAAAACGCTCAGACCAACGGGATCTGACTATGCTGTTGTGAGGCATGGTGAGGTCTTCTAGGGACAGAGAAGCCTAGTTCCAAAAGGTCATATGAGGACATGGAGTTATGCTAAACCCCACTCAATGATTAGAACAAATATTATACAATGAGAACATACAGTGCTGTAGACATGTGAGGTCTACTAGAGATAGAGAAGGCGGGTTCCAAAAGGTCATCTGAGGACATGGAGTTGGGCTATGCCCCAGGTACACAGCTGCTAAGTAATAATATTATACGATGAGTACATAGAGTTCCATTCTCTATGTTCTCATTGTTAGATAAAAACCCATAACAATCTGGCATAATTTGTATTAGTGCCCAGGCACTTGCTGGTGGGTAAAACTCATGCTGTGCTTTTAGGGACTTCCTCTCCACCTGCCTCCTGTAAAACATCTGCTGGGGACAGTTAAGGATAGTGAATTTGTTGCTGGGAAGCTAAAAGTAGCAACTGTTATTAGGGAACCACAGCATCTCTAGAATCCTAATCCTCTTCAAACTTCTTGTATCTTTCTTCTGTCTAAGAAAGCACAATTAGTAGAGATCTTCAGAACTATGTTAAAGTCTCATGACACATACCTGAGGCTATATTAATCTGTTCTAGTAAAAATACCACATTCAGCACAGCAGCTATTATCGGGGCTTCTTGAATAAGTTTGTGGTAGTGTACTTCCTCTGCCACAATCCATCCAGTTTCTGAAGGAGCCAAACTGATTAATTAAACGGGGAATGTAATAAGATCCACCACCACTGAATCTCTCATTATCTGAGTTGTAATAATTGTTTTGATTCACTGACTTGGTGAGGATGGAAGAAAGTTTCAGGGACTTCCACTTAGCCTTTCCTATTACAACAGCTCTCCCTTTACATGTTCAGAAATCAATGTGATGGTACTGCCAATTGCCAAGCATGTCCATAAATTTGTATGTTTGGGAACTAGGGGAATGATTACCAAGTGGGCCCATGTGGAACCCACAGCCGACGCACTGTGAGGCAGACCTGGGCCAGAGCTCCATTTATGACTTCACCTCCATTTTTTCTACCCCTAATAGATGTGGGGTCCCTGGGCATCAGTGTCAATTCAGACCCTATATCTAAAGCCCTAGAAGGATCTAGACGTTCTCCTCTCCTCATTGTTTGGTTACCTAGGTAAATGGCCACAGGCCCCTTTGGGAAAGAATAGAGGACTCACTAATAATAAACTTATTAGCCTTGCAGGGCATCTTAACGTCCATGCAACTTTTTCAGTAGGCAGGTTCGTGTTCAGATAACAGTCTCAAGTGTGGAAACTGGATAAGAGATTGTCACTTTCCTTTGAGGAAGCTGATGTCAGCCTCATGCTCATCCATTTTTGATCTCTTCAAAATCTGGGTATTAAGTCATACCCTACCCTCTTGTCTTACCCCTGGGGATACCATCATCACCATTACTGGCCATATCCCTGCAGGTCAGCCTCTCCCGCTCCACCCTGATCTTGCCACCCATTACAGTAATTATGCCCAGCCTGCCTCTGATGGTTAGGGGCTCTCCCCTGTTCTTTGCTAATTCAGGACCCTATCATGCCCATTGCCACTAGGAGCTCAATTCAATAATAGCATGAACAAGGAGCCCTGGCCTAGAGGGGGTGGGCACCACACAGCTCTTTACTGATGCTGCTGTTCTCCTCATTAGCACATTCCTTACTGCCCTGGAAAAAATGGTGACCTCTGGGTCCTCGCAAGGAACAGAGTCAGCTACTGGGTTTTCTAGTCTCACAGTGGATCCATTTTAGCCAGTCTCCTCCTCTATACTCTGCCATGAGAGCACTAGCATCTCAACTTTATCTAATGTGAACCATCATTTTTTTAAGCTTCCAAGTGTCATTAAAATCATCTTCCAGGGCCCTTACCAAAGTGTTAAATAATGTCTCGTGGAAGAGTGTCTTCATATCCATCTTTTATATTCAGTCACCCCTTGATCCAGCAGCCTTTGGATCCACTCCTAAGCATGCTCCTAGTTTCTGCCAGTACACGTGAGGCAGCTCCTTTGGAGTATAATCCTTCACCTCCCTTCCTAAGCCCAGCAGTTGCCCATTGTACACCTGACCCTAGTTATCGATTTTTAGCCAGAAAATTAAATGGAAGCAGACCTTGATGAAGACTTGCATTTTCTCATTAGGCCCCTGTCTCATTTGAGGTGTCTGCATCATCTTCCAAAGCGGGGTGGGGACTCTATCCTCCACAGGGTAGAATGTCTGCAGGCCCAGGGGATTCAGGATAATCTGGGGATTCAATATGCTCACATGAAAATACTGAGCAGTTCCCTTTCCAGATCTCTGGTATTGAGAATTCAGCCTGTCCTGAAATTCTGCCACTCTTATAATTACACACACACACACACACACACACACACTCACATAGTCAACTGATGTCAAGACAATACAATGGAGAAGGTATAGTCTTCAACAACTGGTGCTGGAACAATTGGCCATTTAGATTAAAAAAAAATGAACTTTGACCCATACCTTTCACTATACTCAAAAATTAACTTAAATTTGAAATTCAAATGTAAAATCTAAAACTTTAAAAAAAAATAAAAGAATATATTTGGGTTAGGCAAAGATTTCTTAGCTATGACACAAAAAGCACAAACCATGGGGAAAAAACACACTGATACATTGGAATTCATCAACATTAAAAACCTCTGCTCTTTGAAAAACTGAAAACAATAAAAATCAAGTAACGACTGGGAGACAGTGTTTGTAAAATACATAATTGAAAGGTGGATAGCCAGAATATATAGAGAACTCTTGAAATTCAAAAAGAAAATAAAACCCCATAAAAAAATAAGCGAAAATTGAAGAAACCTTTGATTCAAGAAGATATACACATAGGTAATAAACATACAAAAAGAAATGCTCAATATCATAATCATTGGTCATTGGAAAAATGCAAGTAAAACCACAATAGGACAACACTACACACCTATTAGAAGTTGGGGGAAAGAACAACCCTGAAAATATAAAGTGCTTCCAAGGATATGGAGTACCTGGAACTCCATGCCACTCTGGAGAACAGTGTGGCAGCTCCTTATCAAGTTCGACCGTACACTTAGCACCTCATCAATCCCATACCAAAGTATTTGCCCAAGAGAAGTGAAAACATGTCCACTCAAAAGCTCATATGTGAATGCTTATAGTGTCTCTATTCTATAATTTCCAAAAACTGGTAATAACTCAAATGTCCATCAACTGGTAAATAAACAAACTGTCATGCATCCACACAATGGAATATTTATTATAATAATAAAAAAATGACTGATACATGCAGCAACAAATGAATCTCAAATACATTATGCTAAGTGAAAGAAGCCAGAGTCAAATGACTATGTACTGAATGATTCTATTTATGACATTCTGGAGAAGGCAAAATTATAGGGACAAAAAAACAAGGGTCACTTCTGCTGGGAACTGGGGGGAAAAGGAGGCAATTGATTTATTAAAGGGTATGAGGGGATTTTGTGGGACTAGGGAAATAGTCTATCCTGATTGTGGTAGTTACATGGCTGTGTATGGTTTATCAGGAATATTCACTAAAAATAAGAGTATATTTTACTGTAAGTATATTATACCCAATATACGTAACTTGAGAAAATCTTCTAAAACGTCACTCATTTCCTTGCTGAATTTACCTCCGACTGGGGCTCCAGATCTCAGTCTTACAACATCAAAACCTGATTTGTCAGCAGAGTCTTGGGAGCATCACACTAACACACTAAGAGTCACATGAAGTTCATAAAAATTGATGCATAAACCAGAATGCCAATTAATTAATTTGTAATGAGAAATGGAATTGCCAATGTTAATAAATACTTATGTTTTCTGGTCAAGTTGTTCTCTTCCTGTATTCATACTTCACAAAAAACAAAATTATAATCAGATCTTTATCTTGTGATCATATCATCAGAGTATGAAATATTAGCAGTAACTTGAACGTCTGAAAACATCAGACTAAAACAGCCTGATCTACCCATATCCAGAAAAAAGGAATATTTCTGCCCCCAGGAGTAGATTCAGGCATGCTTTCTCCGAGACAACTATGGCTCGGCTCTACTAACACTCACTGCTGGGACTCCTTTCCTTAAGCATAGAAGATGGCCAACCTCACACTGACTGATACATCCTCCTTCGTAAATGCTAATACTTTCAAGTGAGTCATAATTGAGTCTGGCAGACCTGGGGACAATTCTGCCTCCTTAAGGTGGCATTGGAGTCTGTGCTGTAATTGATTATGAGTTAATACTATAGTTTAATTCTTAGAGGGCAGCTTCATTTCTGAGTCCCTAGGGGACTTTTCCTATTCACTTCTTTGTACCAGCTACGAAGTGGCAATGAATTATTATGCAGTCATTCCCTCAATTGTTTTACAAATATAAACTTGAGGATGACTTGTTATAACCCACAGAAATGACCCACTATGAGAAGTAGTATGTTATAATAGAGAGCACTAGACTATGAGTCAAAAGTTCTGTGTTTCAACCTTAGCTCCACTGCTATGTGGTAGCGGGTGAGACTGAAAGCCTCGGCTCCTGGCAGATGACCCTCTCCCCTGTCGCTCCCTCAGGCTCTACTCCACAGTGTTGGTAATGACATCCCACTGGTACCAGTCCTAGGTGCCACGCTATCTCTTGTAGTTTTCCTATACCCCATCCATACTTTATAAGTCCTTTTTATTAAACTCTCTTCAAATCAACCATCTGCTTCCTACAGAAATACAGTGGCCTTGTGTCCTGTATCTTATAGTTGATACAGACACATTGAGGATCTCATGCTAAAGGCAGCACAAAACATTCATTGCTTCAACAAATATTTACCAAGAGCCTCCTTCGCCAGGCTTTGGGCAATACAGCAGTGGACAAGATAAAAAAAATTCTGTCCCTCTATTCTCACATTGTTAATTAGGGAAGCTTTCCTAGAGGAGATGACAATGAGGCCAAGTTCAGAACCATGTGAAAAACCCAGACATGCAAAGATCTTCAGCAAGTACTTCTCAGGCAGAGGGACAAACAGGAGCGATGACTCTAAGACCTTAAAAGATTGGCCTTTTGAAGACTAGATATAAATCCATGTTGCTGTAGCAGAGTGAATGAAAAGGAGAACGGTAAGACTGGGAGGGTGCGTGAGACTTTGTAGGTCAGGTCAAAGAGTGTGGATGTAATTCTGAGTGTTATGGGAAGTCCTGGGAGTGGTTGAGTTTGGGAGTAAAATTATCTTATTTACATATTAAAGATTCATTGGCCGCTGTGTGAGAATAGGCTATAGAGCAAGAGTGGCAGCAGAGACAAATTATGAGTATTAAAATAGCTGAGGTGAGAGATAATGATGGTGTGGATCAGGCTGGTGGCAGTGGGAGATGGGAAATAAGTGGTAATACTCATGAATTGAGTATTGAATTGAATTTGGAATGAGGGGAAAAGGAATAGAGGATGCTGCTAAAATTTTTGGCCTCGGGAACTCAGATGTCATTCACTGCGATGTAGGAGCCTGGATTTTTTGCAGGTTGGGATAGTTGTAGGTAAAAAAGAATTTGTGTGTCTATTTGATACCCAAGTTGAGATGCTGAAGAGGCAATTGAGTATGAACCTAGCTTTTAGGAAAGAGATGAGAGTTCAAGACACATATGTGTGAGCCACCCACATATGGGACTGGATGACATGAACCTGGGAAACAGTGTGGCTGAAGATCAGGTACAGGGACTGAGCCAGGAGGGGCAGCTGGAAAAAGAGGAGCTAGCAAAGAAGTCTGAGGAAAAGCACTAGCAAGGAAGAAGGAAGATCATAGTGATAGGTGTCAGAGGACCCATGTAAGACTGAGGGCTCCATCACCTTGCGGAAGGGTGTTCAAGAAACATCAATTGCGCCAAGTGCTGCTGAAAATTAGAATAAGACAAAGCTGAAAATTAAATCACTGGGCTTGCCAATGTGTAGGACGTTGATGCTTTCAATGTTGATTGATAGAGACAAAAGGAGGTTAATGAAAACATTGAAGGTTATAGAATGGAGACAGCCTACTGAGTTTTGCTGTACGGGTGGCAGCAAGGGGGAAAGGTGGAGTCCAAGGAGGGGCTGTTGCTAAGACAGAAGATACCAGACATGTTTGTATGCTGATGGGACTTCTCTAGCTAACAGACAAATTGATCATGAAGGAAAAGGGTTTTGAGGAGATGAGAGAAAGATCCACTTGATAAGCAGAGGAGTTGCCCACTTATAGGAGCTCAGACATTCTAAATTCTTGGTTCTAAATTCCACCCATACATTAGAATACCTTGAGAAATTAAAAAGAAAAAAAGAAGCTTCATACCAGGTTAAATAATTCAGAATCTGTAGGAGTGCAGTTTGGGCACCAGGCTTTTTAACATTCTACATATTGTCCCTGTTGATAATCACGCATCGAGACAGGAGCAAAGACAGATGGAGTACAAATACAGGCAGTTTGATTGCTTTGATGGCTGCAAGGTGAGACAGTTTTCCTCTGATTGCTTCTATTTTCTCAGCGAAATACAAAGCAAGGCCTGAGCTGAGAAGTTCTGGTTAAAGAGAGAGGGTTAGGATACGAAATAATTTTAGGAAACAGAAAGCTAAATCTACTCATGAAATGTAATAGGATTGCAAGACTCTACAGAGAGCCGACTTGAGATTTGTGATGATAAACGTAATGTGAGACTAAATTAGCACAGCCATGCCGCTTCTCCAGCTCCACCCATCCCGGTGCAGGCAAGGAGTAGGTGGAGATGTTCTTTCTTGACATTTGAAACAGTTGCCACTACTTGACTCCTGAGTAAAGTTACAGGGTAGAGGCAAGTTGTCTTCGGAAATTTCCTACCTCCTTCCTGCTTCCTAAAGTCAGATCCTCCAGGCTGACCTAACCTCTACTGTCCCCACCAGAATGTTATAAAAAAGAAGCTAGTAAACCCAAATAGAGTTCTAATTGGTGGAAAGGTTGAGGGAGAGGAAAGGAAATGTTAGCGGTATCTTATTGAGCCACAACTTATATGAAGTAAAAATGCACAAACCTTATGTATACTGCTTGACAATGTTGCCTATTTGTATGACCAATACGTGATCACCACTAGATCAAGATAAAAAAAAATTCCCATCACCCCCACGTAGTTCCCCTCGTGCCAGCACTCATATTCCCAGGATGAGAGGCTCTAAGGCTAATTCTGATATCCACCCTCAACCCAGATAGAGCCCAGAGTCAGAAAGGAATAGGACCTGACACAGAGTCTCATTCATTCGTTAATTCATTCGTTTGCATATAGATACACAGGTGATACATACATATCGAGCATGGGTCCGTTGTCTCTCCCTTATGCCAGAGATTGCCTGTTTCCTCTTCCTGGGCACCTCTCAGAGCTGAAATCGACTACTCTTTCTGTTTCTAAATCCCCAAGTTGAGCTCAGGAGCAGCAGGCAGGAAGCCATCTGCAAGGACTAACTTCTAATGTTCCTTCCAACTTGAACAACTAATCATTTCAGGTGACAAGCTTTAGCCTAGTCATGGCTCTGTGACAGGTGTTAGTCATTGTCGGCTCACTTCCTTATGACTGATCTAGTAGCTCAAAAGCCTTCAGGGTCTGCACCGGTGACCATAATCTCTGTTGCTGATACATTCAAAACGCAACTACATTGCTTTTGAAAAACAATTTATTTAAGCTACACAAGAGTGTAGTTCAAAGTGTGTCCAAAAGATGGCAGTACAACAATACTTTGTGCTCCACTGTATTTCAAATATATTTTTAAAAATATTTATTAAAGATATAGCTTACATACAATATTAGTTTCAGGGGTACACCATAGTTATTCAACATTTATATACCTAAAGACGTGATCACCATGATAAGTCCAGCAACCATCTGACACTGTGCCACGCTATCACAATATTATTGACTATATTCCCTATGCTGTATATTACATCCCCATGACTTATTTGTTTTACACCTGGAAATTTGGACCTGTAATTTCCCTCGTCTATCTCCCCCTTTTAAAAAAAATTTTCAATTATCGTTGATATTCAATATTATTTTATATTAATTTCAGGTGTACAGCATAGTAATTAGACTTTTATATAATTTAAGAAGTAATCCCCCTGACTAGTCTAGTACCCACCTAACACTATACATAGTTATTGCCATATCATTGACTATATTCCCTGTGCTGTACTTTACACCCCCCATGACTTTTTTCTAACTACCAATTTGTACTTCTTAATCCCTTCAGCTTTTTCACCTGCCCCCACACCCCCTCTCATCTATCACCCCAACAAATCTAGTGCCCATCTGACACCATACAAAGTTATTAGAATATTAATATAATAACTGACTAGATCCCTTATGTATACCCTACATCCCCATGACAACTGAGTAACAACCAATTTGTACTTCTTAATCCCTTCCCCTTTTCTCACTCACACTCCCATCTGGCAACCATCAAAATGTTCTCTGTATCTATGAGTCTCTTTCTGTTTTGTTTATTTTGTTCTTTAGATTCCACATATAAGTGAAAGCACATTGCATATGTCTTTTTCTGTCTGACACTCCACTCAGCACGACACCCTCCAGATCTATCCATGTCGCCGCAGACGGCAAGAACCCATTCCCTTCCATAGCCAAGCAATATTTCATTGTATATATGTACCACCTCCTCTTTATCCATTCATCATCCATCGACAGACACCCAGGCTGCCTCCATATCTTGGCCATTGTAAGTAATGGTTCAATGAACATATGGATGCTCACATCTCCTCGAAGTAGCATTGTGGGTTTCCTTGGACAAATACCCAGAAGTGGGATTACTGGGTCCTTCATTGTCTCTTCTTACAGCCTTTGTTTTAAAGTCTATTTTGTCTGGTATAAGTATTGCTACATCAGCTTGTTTGTTTGTTTGTTTGTTTCCATTTTCACTAAATATCTTTTTCCATCCCTTTACTTTCTGTTTGTCATGTGTCTTTCAATCTGAAGTGAATTTCTTGTAGGCAGCATATGTAAGAGTTTTGTTTTCTTATCCATTCAGCCATCCTATGTCTTTTAACTGGAGCATTCAGTCCATTTTCATTGAAAGTAATTGTTGATTGATACGCAGCTATTGCCATTTTATTATTCATATTGTTGTTTGTTTGTTTTTTTTCTGTCTTAAAGAAGACCCTCTAACATTTCTTGCAATACTGGTTTGGTGGTGATGAACAGTCTTAGTTGTAGGTCCTTGCTTTTCATTTTCATCACATGGAATATTTAACTCTGGTAAATTACAAAACACTCTGGGGAGGGGGGGAAACTTAAGCATGAAAGACTGGAAAAAAATAGAATTTTCTGTTTTTTATTATTCTATTACTGCAACAGGAACATGTCTGCAAATAAGTAATATCACGTATTTGCAAAGTACTTTAAAGTATGCAAAACACCATTACATACATGATGTCATTTAATCCTCACAACAAACCAAGATTCCAACATTAATTATGACTAATTCAAGGTCACTCAGCTAATAAAGCAGAACCAGTTTCCCAAAGACCAGAACACCTTCCTGCATACTTCTGCTTAGCAAAAAAGCAAGTATCTATAGGTCCACAAATTACTTTAAATATCAGGGGTTATTATGAGCCAGCAGAAATTTGGGGTTAAAAGTATAGAATTTGGAGATGAGGTTTTCTGATAAGTAAGGTGACCAACTCATCCTGGTTTGCTTGGACTTTACCAGTTTTAGAAGTGAAAGCCCCACATCCTGGGAACCCCTGAGTCCCAAGCAAACCAGGACAGTTGGGGATGAGTGCCCTGGTTCACCTTGTCCATTGGTTACTTTATGGCAGTCCAACAGTTCTGTGAAAGCTCTGTGAAGTGGTGCCTAGTACACTGCCTTGCCCTTAATACTATTCAATAAATATTTATGAAATTGTAATTTGTTTGGGGGAAAATTTTTTTCTGCTGTTTCTTGGTAGGACATAAATTGTGGAGTTCCTCCTGATTCCAGACTCATCAGCTCCACCCATATGGCATCATTTCCCACTCTGGTCCCATCTAACCACAGCTTGGTTTAAACTTCTCTGAAGCCTTAATATTCTATTTAGAGGCAGCTGTTAGAGACCGGGCAGCAAATTACAGGAGCTGAAAGATATTGTGAGTGACAGAGAAGGACATTTCTAACACAACATAAAGCAAATCCAAAATTTTCACATTTCGGAACTTAAGCACGTCATCAATGTTAAACGTGTGGTACACTAATGGTCAGCCTTTCATTACTCTTTAAACTGTGGGAGATTAGCGTGCCCCTGGGAACACAAAAAAACAAGTCCAGCCTCTCAGGAGTTAAAGTTTTCTTTCTTCTCCCCCATAAATTAAGTTCTCAGGCAGGAAGCCATTGTGGCCCCAAGGAAAGGAGGAAGGGAGTGGGAAAGCCCCCTCAGGGAGAAGGATATGATGGAAAGGATGTTCTAGCAAGCAGGGAAGAAGTAGCAATTTTGACCCTTTCAGGCTCCAGGAGATTATAGAAAAGGGAAGCGGACAGAAGTAGAGGAAGCAAGACTTGAGATGTTTGCTGTCTAATTTCTGAATTCTGGGCTAATATCACAGAGATCAGCTGAGAAGAAAGATGCAGAATTCACAGAGGTACCTAAGAACCCTCACATCACACGATGCCACACAACTATGGGAGCAGCCCTTTAAAACTCAAGGCAGCTGCTTTAAAGTAAAATTGGAAGGGTTATGAGATTGCATGGTCTTGAAGGCTGCCAAGTCCTCTTCTGCTCCTGTGGTATGGGGAGTTGCTAGTAGCTACCAGGTGGCCTGTGGCCTATGGTGGAGCACATAGAGTTGATGTTGTAGGCTTGTAAGCTTTTTGGGGTCAGTGAGAGCCAAGTCTCCAGGACCATGACCCAGGATGAGAACCAAATGGGATTCACAGTTTTGTGAATCCCCCTAATATTCCCCCTGCCTATTAGGGGGAATATGCAGTATCACCAACAGCCAAGGTGGGTCTGAGTCAACAGACTAGACTACTTTGAAAGAAACTGGACCACAAGTTCTCCTGCAACCTTAGCACACTTCAGCAGCAGGAGCCAGAGGGGGATCAGGGACAAGATGGACAGGTGACATTCTTTCCACATAAGCACAAAGATCCACTCAAGGGTCAGAGTGCTCTCCCCTTCCCCCTGCCATTGCCACAAGAACACATTAGGCCACGACCCCAGAAGCCATCTTTGTCAGGGGCACAGTGGAGAGTGAAGAACTGTGGAGAGTGAAGAACTGTGAAAAGGCATAAACTAAAAGGAAACATTTGAAATCAGAATACAATGATAAATTCTTAATTTAAGCTCCTCTGGCCCACACTAACAAGTAGGATAGGAGTTTGGGGGTGGGGAGGAGTGCTCATAAGGAAGATTGGATTAATTGTTGAAACATAAAATAGCCACATTTTCTTTGCCCTTTTTTGGGATGAAATGAGTAAATATGGCACTCTGCTATAGTAGTTAATGGAATGAAGTTTTCAGTGTATTGATAATTCAGCAAATAGGTCTTTTGATGAATTAGTCAGCTAATTGCTAGTCCATAAATCATGATTTGGTGAACTGGTACTCAACAAATTGGTTTTTCAGCACACTGATCTTTTGATAAACTGCTGTTCAGTGAATTGATCTGTTTCTGCCTGCTAGTTAAGAATATAGAAAGAATCCTCACTTCCATTATGTTTATTTTGACTTTATATAGTCTTAGCAACTCAAATTTTGCACTAGCTGAAAACACTTTAAGATACATTTATATTATTGTTTCCATATTAACACCTGCAGCTTCAGTGTTTTGACATAAACATGAAATCTCAAGAACCATGCATGACTAGTCACAAATCTGGTGTGAGTGGCTCTCCAAATACAGATCTAGCCTTTCCAGAACCCTTCCAGGCATGATCAGAATGCAAAAGAGGGAAGGAGGAAAATGGGGGGCGTGGGGGGAGGGAGGCAGGGACGAGGAGGGTGGAGAGGTTGAATGATAAAAATAACTCTGAAGTATCCCGCACTGCTGTGAAAATTGAGAGAAATAGTTCCATGCTTTCTCGGCAGGAGCTCGCATGCCTTGTGCTTACTTTGAGATAATCTTCCCCACTTCAAACCACTTTCACACCACGCAGGATTCTTCCTCATGGCTAAACTTGGTTGGTGCATGGTATGCAACATTTTTTCTAAGATCTACTTTGCATAAGTTGACACTTGAGTGTCCCTAACACAACTGTAGTAATATATTCTTACAATAAAAATCATATCCCACAATGTGGAAGGAAAGTTCTCCTTGTCTAATTGGTTCTAGTTCTCTCTGCTCAAGCTCAACCCAAACAAGTCAGCATCTTCAGTATCTCCCAGATTCCACAGGTCACTTCTGCCACAGTACAGCCTCTTGTTCTCCATAGTCCTACCCTGCCTACTCCCTGTTCAATTACCCCCTTGTTAAGGCTCTCTGATTTTAACAACAGTATAAAACCTTCCATCAACTACCTCAACCCACACTGACCTCTCCATTTTTTAGAGACACTATAACTGCTTGCCTGTATCACTCATTTTGGCTCTCAAACGCCATACATCTCATATTTTACTTCCTTCATGTATGCGTCACTCCCAACACCATAAACTTCTTAAATTGAGGTGTTGTGTCTGACATTCCAGCACCCTGCCCTGTGATGAGGACATCCACGTCCCCTCTAATAAAGGCTTATGGAATTGAATGTCATTTTCAGCCATAAGTTAACACTTTGCTCTGATTTAGAAATAACTTTGCTTGCTCATATGCTCAAAATAGACACTATATCAAATTATTTAGTAGAAAGAATGTTTTCAGAAAGATTTTTATAATGACAGAGAAAGATGGTATTCAGAAATGGAACTGAATTGATTCTTTGAAGAACAACTTTGGAACATAATAATCTTCTTACAAATTTGTTGAACAAAGCATACACATCTAGCATATATAGACATTGCTGGGGGAAAAATAAATTTAGGATCCAAATGAGTTCATTGAGACAAAGACCAAGTAATTCACTTAATAGGGAAAAACCTATTACAAAATGCAAGAAAAGTAAATAGAGAAATTATCTTCATGTCACAATAAGTCATAAATTGAATATAAGGGTACTTTTAGAATAAATATGCTATTGAGGTAGAATTAATAAAGCATATAATACTAATGAACAGGGATTTGAAAACAAAATAATTTTTGACAAAGGGCTCATACACAGGTATATCTTTAATAAATTTCTTAAAGTTTCTTTAAATGAACTTAAAATCAATTTGTTAATGTAGTTTACGCATATCTCAAGAATACATCTATTAAATACTTGTGGGCATTAAGATACATTCTTTATGCCCTGTTGCAATCAGTTAATCGATAAGGTATTGAATTTTCACTTGGGAACCTCAAACAGAGATGTTGAGGAATAAAAACTAAAAAATAAAGGAAAGATGAAAGATTTTGTAAGCATGATTTTTATCTATGTGACTACCATGAATTTTTTTGATGTATATGTAAGTCAAAATGTTACCATTGTATATTTAGCAATATGGAGACGTATACCAGAAGAAAGAGCTAAAAGATTTGAAAATAATACCCCTGTAACATGAAATAGGATAGAGAACAGGGTCTACTTTTTTTTTCATTATAAGCTCTGTAATATTAATGGATTTTAAACACTATTGATGTATTGTTTTGAAAAAATTAAATGAAATTTTGTATTATGTGTGAGATGCTGAGGAGCTGAATAGAGGCTCCACAGACCTGGGTGGACCTTCTCAGCGGGTGACCTTCACGCTGGGTCATTGGCTAGGCCATGGGGATCATTGCAGGTACTTTTTCTGGGGTTATTTTTCTGAAGTAAGTTAATAATGTCTATAGTTGATCCATCAAATGTTCATGTTTAAGCATATTGTTAGAGCTGTGGAGATGATCACCAGAATTAAACAGACTTTTTTCTAAGAAGGAGGACAGAAGAGGCAATTGTCACTTTCCATTTCAAGCCCATTTTAACCATTTTCATATACTACTGAGAACACTTAAAAAAACTCACAGCTTGGTCTGTGCTTGTGGGGGCTCCAAGCAACAGAGGGAGAGAGGAAGGGAATGGGCTGTGGCAGTCCCAGCCCTGTAGCAGTGACCCCTCTGCTCCTCTGGCCTGACTCTTCACCCCACTGGGCCCTTCGCATTTTAAAAAAAAGTAAATGCTTTTTTGCTGCAATCCATTATGAATCATTTCCAAAAATCTAAGTAACCACTTCCCACAGTAATTGTGCCATATTCCTATTTCTTGCACATTACTGAGTGCCGTGCTTTTCACATACTAAGTAATCAATACGTGTTGAATGAATGAATGAATGAATGAATGAATGAATGAATCTTGCTATATTGTATGTCACATGCATATTCTCCATTTGCCCTTCCAGGTTACTCTTAAACCACATCACTCTGTCTGTTGGCTTCCAGTTGGCTCGGCCATTGAGAGGCCCTTCCAGGAGATCTGATTATGGGAAGAGAAAGAGGTCCAAGTATTTGCTCCATCAGCTGCTTCTCTCATCTCTCTCTCTCTCTCTCTCTCTCTCTCTCTCTCTCTCTCTCTCTCTCTCTGCGAGATCACAGTTTGGCAGTGGCTGTGTTAACCCACCCAAGTTCACAGCTCTTGCTAGGAGCCTTTCTCCCACAGCTCCAGCTCCCGCCAGATTCCAGCAGCCACACCACATTGTCTCCTTGTCCTTTCAGACCCAGCGTGACAGCTTCTTGCTCTTTCTGGCTTCTAAGTGCTTCACCCCCTTCCCTTAAATTAACCCACAACTTTGTAAATAGTCCTTTCTTTAAATGTCTTCTTTTTCTCATTTAATTCTTTTTCTTTTTGATTCCTCTCCTATTTCTGCTCAAACCTTGACAGGTTCAACACATACCTAACATACTTAGCCCAATTCAATGTACTTTTAGTGTGTGAGGCATTGTGCAAAGTAATACAGAGAACCCAAAGAGTCAGGCTTGCCTTTTAGTTGTTGAATCCAGTAAGTAAGAAAAATGAGAGAGAGATCATTATATATTCTACATACAGATCAATTATATTCATCATAGAGATACAAAATATTAAAATAGAATAATTGGTTAACTATTCTACTAACCAACAGAGAGGCAGAAAAACTTTCAAATTTGTTCTGTTCCCCATTAATTGCTAAAGGACCTCTTCCAGGGAGAGTGAATGAGTGGGCATATATCTGCCTTATCCTTGGTCATAACTAGGCTAGAATAATTACCTTAATATACATGTTTCCAGACCTTGGACTCACTCCAGCAACTATCTGATATACATTTATGACTTTTGAGGGTTGACGTGGGGCAACAACATGTATAGCAAAGGCCTAGATCTTTAGTATCTATGAATTGTATTTTTTGTTGTTAAAAAGTGGAAAATACCAAGAGCTCAAGGATTTACAGAGTCAGAGATTTCCCAAGACAGAGGGAAAGAATATCAATTTTCTGATCCTGTTCCCTTTTGTCTGCCTTACTCTGCTTTGTCATGTGAGCGTTTATGATGCTTTGTTGGGAGGAGAATGGAATTTGTAGATCAGGATTTTAGAAACTATACAACAGGCAGTATGACTTACCAGTTAAGGGCAGGCTGCTTGGGTTCAATCTTGGCTCTGCTACTTCCTTAGAGAAGCTAATTAGCATCTCTGTTTTTCAGTTATCTTACCTGTAAAATAAGAGCAGTACTTCTAGGATCACAATGAAAATTAGGTGAGTTAATATGAACAAAGAATTTGCACACAGGACATGCTATACAAGTATTAACTGTTGTTTTTGTATTTTTGAAGCTTCTAAAGTCATTATGAAGTTCTTTCTCTGAAATAGGCTTGGCCTGGCAGATGGTTGGCTTTCTTGATGGGAAAAATTCCATGCGACCAGTAAAACTTTTGACATTCTACCCAGTAAATGTTTCTGTCTTACTATGTATTTCCCAAGATGCGTGCTGATTAGATATAATGCTATGAAACATGGCAAAATTTAATAATAACTTAAGACCTCTTCCAACTGTAAGTTATAGAGGGCTCAAAGCAGGAAGAAATGGTTGATGGGGAACAGGTCAAGAGACATTTAATGAAGGTGGGTATTTGAGATAGGACATGAAAAAAATCAGTGGGATGTAGAGGAGGAGGAAAGGAAAGGTACTCTTTCCTCTTAGGAAATGATTTTTAGTTCCCAGATTGTGCTTATGTTTTGTTTATGTTTTGTTTATTAAGTGCTTTCTAAAAGCACTTAATCTTCCCAAGGACGGCACTAATAGTCTCTGATGTTGTCTACTCTGGGGGCAGGGGAAACAAACAAAGGTTATGTAACCATATCAAAAATTTAAATTTTTTGTGTTCCACTTTGCCAGAATTTCATTAAAGACTGTGAGTTTGCAGTAGCTAGGTACTGTATGTGTGTGTGTGTGTGTGTGTGTGTGTGTGTGTGTGTGTGTGTGTGTGTGTGTGTAATCCAGATTCCAGTCCTTCTGTCCCCTCTTTGGTCATTTTCTAGTTTGGGGAATAAGGGGGATTTGTCACATAGCCGTCCTGAGTCAGTTTCATGCCACAGCTGCTTCTCTCTGTCTCTGTTAGTGTTCCCATATCATTCACTTTATTGCTAGTTGCTGCCAGGACACTTGACCTATTGCCCCCACGAAAAGCATACTACTAACAACTTTAGGTGTCAACAAAAGGGTGACCATGGGGCTGACATTTTTACTGCACTGACTTTTTATTTCCCCCATCACCAACCTACAAGGCTGTACTAATGAATTAAATTTATACTGAAGAGTTAGGGTTATAGGGAGCTTACTTCATAACAATACAACTTACAATTGCATATTAGATGTCCTTAGTCTTAAATGTCCTTTGGCTACTTCACTATTAGGAATTTTCTTCCTTCTCTTGTCTTATTGCCAAATCTCTCTCCTTCTCTCTGAATTCTCTACCCTTCTAGATTCACCCCAGATAAAATATGTGTTTATTCTTATGCAGACCAATTTATCTATCTTTACATTGTATCACCTTCTATAAAAACATGCCCTCATGTCTCTCCTTCCACCCTGAAATAGCTCATCAAGGCATTTTCCTGAACAAAGACACTAAGACAACTCTGAAGACAATTCTGCCACCAGGTGCTAAATGGTAAACATTTATGATTAGATGGAGAGGAATTCTGACAGAGGAGAACTGTACAGGTAGACCTCAGAGATAGTACGGGTTTGGATACAGACCATGGCAATAAAGCAAGTACTGCAATAAAGCAAGTTGTGATCTTTTTGCTGGTGGAGGGTCTTGCCTTCAATTCGTAAAAAATGCAATATTGGTAAAGTGCAATGAAACGAGGTATGCCTCTGAGTACGAAAGGATCAGCCTGAATAGTTACCTGTCTATGGACGCGCTCAACTAATCTACACACAGTAGCAAAGTGGAAGACTGTCTTTGCTTAGCCAGGTTAAATGTTAGATGACTGTCTTAAGTTGGATTCTCTAGAAATAGAACTGAGGTGGAAATGACTGTGCAAGTATTTCATTGAGAGAATGCCCTCAGGAAGCGTTTAGAAGAATGTGGAAAGCAGAATGGGATCAGGGGAAAAGCCAGGTAAAGATGTGGGTTCAGTTTATGTCTAGCCCTCGCCTGATCCTATGGGGAACTCTGGAGCAAGGATAACACCACAGAGTTATCCTACCTGGAAACAAGGGCCTGGGCTGTGTGCCCACATATCAGTCAAACATTGGTGTGGGCCACCCTTGAGGGGAAGGTGTAACCTCCCAAGCATTTCCAAGGGAGATATTTCTTGTTGGCCATGGGCTGTTCTCAGAAGAAGGACATGTTTGTGAGCTACTACCAAATAACTTGCAAAGCAGCTGGGGGGTGGTTGCACCAGGCTGATGAAGAGGCTCGGGGCTGCAGCAACAACAGCATCTACTACAACGAGCAATA
Organism: Hipposideros armiger; assembly: GCF_001890085.2. Taxonomy (NCBI): domain Eukaryota; kingdom Metazoa; phylum Chordata; class Mammalia; order Chiroptera; family Hipposideridae; genus Hipposideros; species Hipposideros armiger. The sequence continues at coordinate 622,655 of NW_017731529.1, forward strand.
CCGCACAGCAGAACTTGCTCTACTAGTGCCCAGGCCTGGAGCCAACTAAAGCAGCTCTGAAGCTGGCAAGACTCAGGAGATGGCCAAGCATACACCAAACTGCATTCTGCTAGTCACTCTGTGTTGCCGTTTATTCTTCTCTAATTCAATTCAAAATTTCTACCCCCTTGACATTTTTATCACATTTCATATTTTTATTTTATTATGACTCACTAATCATAAACATTTACATTCTCATGAGTGTTGATTGGTTCTATAATAGGTGCCACTATGGTGAATTACCAAATTCTGATAGATAGCATGACTGGAAACATGTAAGGTTTACAGAAGATCAAGATATTTTTGACTTCTGATTGGCTGACCAACTCCAGCACAGTTGAAATCCCATGTATAACTTTTGACTCTACAAAAACTTAATTACTAATAGTCTACAATTGATTGGAAGCCTTACCAGTAGCACAATTAACACATATTTGTATATGTATTACATACTGTATTCTTACAATCATGTACACTAGAGAGAAGACAATGTTATTAAGAAAATCATAAGAGGGGTGACCAGGTAGCTCAGCTGTTCAGAGCATCATGCTGATAACACCAAGTTTGCCAGTTCGATCCCCTTATAGGCCACTGTGAGCTGTGCCCTCCTTAAAAGCGTCAACTATGCCATTGTAGCATGAAAGTAATGTGTAACCAATAACCATGGCTGTTCCCCAATAAAGTTTAAAAAATGAAATAAAGAAAGAAAATCATAAGAGAAAATACATTTACAGTACTGTGCTATATTTATTGATACCATAACTTTATTCGTATGGCATCTATTTACAAGATGGAAAAAAATCCACTTATATGAGAACCCACGCCATTCAAACCCATGTCGTTCAACAGACAATAGATTGATTGATCCAAATCTTAGCTAGAGAGGCACAGATTCACAAAAAATTTGATTGCTCTTGCAAAAGAAGTAGATGTATTCATTTAATATTTTATATAGCAGGTTTTTTTCTAAGAAAACATTTGACAATGTCCTATTCATCTGACAACTACAGATAAAAATAACCCAAAACACAATGGCTCCCTATAACAAAAAAGAATGGAAAAAAGGATGTGCACTATTAGATTGTATAAGATTAAAGCCAATATTTGTCAGTTGCAAAGAACAATCAAGCTAATTCTACTAAAGAAGGAAGTTAATTTCAAGAATACAGAACCTTTAGACACTCCAAGGACAGACAATGACACAGAGGGCTAGAATCAGAAGCTCTCTACTTCTTAGTGACCATGTGCTCTCATTCATCCTTGGTTCTCTACAGTCTAGTCCAATTGTCATGGCCTCTTAGTCATCTTTTTTAACTTCCTCACCTTATACGGAGCCATCAGCTCAACTCCACGCTAGACCACTAATGACTAAAACCTTCCTCTAGGTCTCTTGGTTCAAATCCTTGAACCAGGAAAGGAACCTGAGTGAGGTGACTATGTCTAGACCAGTGAACTCTGGACAGGATCACCTACTGTCCACTCAGCATTGCTATAGCAAGAAAGTTTGAACTAGAAAATTAGATTGGGTATGAGAGATACATTGGTATTTATGCTACATAGAATTTACACAAACAACACACATTCACTTTCAGTACCTGGGTATTTCATATTTTCATGTTAAGGCCAGGGGAAAGTTTATTCTGGTATAGCCTAAGACCTGGAGGCTAACAAGGCCTTGAACAAATAAGCCTATTATTCAATTCACCTTAGAATAGAGTGAATTCTGTGAGTAGAGTAAGTCAGGAAATAAAGAAGACATCTGAAAGAAGTTTCAGCTTTGGACTCTGTCTATTTCAATGACCCAGATGAGGTAGAAAAGCCGGGGGGTTGGCGGGGAGAAAGCCCATAATTTTTCCTTAAAGTCATTTTTGTTTTAGGGCACTGAGATTGAAATTAAGATGGTAGATTCTTCTCTAATCACGGCCTTTTCAGTCTCATCCAGCTTTCTGAAGCTCCTGGCTAGCCTTATGTTTTTGAGGAACAATGTTCTGCACAGTGTGATTGGAGAAGCTTTCAGAAGTGTTACTACTCCTAAAAGTCCCTTGCAAAAACCTGATTGCAATGCCTGAAATTTCATCATTAAAGATTCATCTGTTCCCAGATGAGTTTCTAAACACCTTTCCCCACTAAAAGGAATAGCCCGTCTTGGAAAATGGCTGATTCCAGGTCAGGGGCAGGGAGAGCTGAAGGTGAGTCTAGAACATATTGTCTCGCAAACCAAAGAAGTGCTTGAAAATGAATTGGGTCATGTCAAAGGGACATAGGAGCTGATTTATAGGGACTTTCACAGGTTAAATTTGGAATAATTTGAGCATTAAAAATAATAATAATGACCACTGATTATAACCTCCAAAAGTCCATAGTTAAAAGAAAGAAGGCACTCTTTTTTTTTTTCTTTAGCTGAGCCATCCTGCCACCTGTTGGCAGCTTAGCGGCAGCTCAGCTCGGGCCGGGCATTGAACCGCTGTTGCTCAGAGCTCTCACTCTTGAATGAGCTCTTAACCAACTGAGCCACTCAGCCAGCCCAAAACTCTTCTTCATAAAAGAATGCAGCTAATAAATGTCGATGAAATGATAGAAGGAAGAAATCAACATTTTGCAACTCTCAATATAGTAATGGACTGAGACAAGGATACTCAGTGAATTTTTCAGTTATTATTATTATTGGTGGTGGTGTTGGTCCCTGGAATCCATACCTCCCTCTCACTTCTACAGTTACTCCAGAGTTGCTTTTGAGGGTAGGAGTTTGCAACACAAACTAGTCTGCCATCTTGGCAGGAAGCAGAAATTTAGACATTTTTATAGCTCTTGATCTATAGTGGATCCAGCATTTTGGACCCAACATAAGGTCTAAAATTATTGAAACAATTTATATAGCCACTAGAATGTACCATAGTGCCCACTATTTTGTACCCTCACAAGCAATGTGTATAATCATAATTATTCTCGTTCTGTGGGGGAGAAAAAGTATATCTTATTGATTGGTTTGCGTTTCTTTGTTTACTAATGAAGTTGAAGTTTTTTTCAATGTGTTTGAGTCCGTGAATTTCTTTTCGTGAGACTTTGACAATTCATGGCATTTGCTCATTTACCTTTTTAAGACTTAGTGCTCTTTTCTAATTTTTTCCATCTTCTATGATTTATTTTGGTTTAGATTTATTATGATTTATTTTGACTAACACTGAGGATTTTTAAAAGTATATTATAGGGCCAGCCGAGTGGCGCGATGGTTAAGAACTGGCTTGGGATGCCAGAGGGCCCCGGTTCGGATCCCACATGAGGGCCAGTGACACTGCCCTCCACAGCTAAGATGCTAAACAACAGCTCAACCTGGAGCTGGGCTGCCCTGAGTCACCGGTGATGGTGTAGGCTGCAGCCCCTGTGGCAGTGGGTTGCCATGGGCTACCGTGAGTAGCCAGCAGCCGCAATGAGCGGCAGTCCAGAAGCCGGCGACTGATCTGCCTCTCCCAGGAAGAGCGCAATGATGGTGCCGACTTGGGCCAGTGAAGCAATGTCCCCCACAACTAGACTGAAGAACAAAATGACAGCAACTTGTCTGTTCCCCTTCCCCCAATTCCCCAGCGCTGTTCCCATCCCCCCAATTCCCCAATAAAAATCTTAAAAAAAAAAGTATATTATAAAAGGTCTTTATGGTATGATAAAAACAATCCCACAGAGATGGGATTCTTTTCTAAGAGTTCTCTATAAAATAAAAACTGTAACTCCTTTTTTGTCATTTGTGTGTGTGCGTGTGTGAAAATACAATTTGTATGCACTCAAAACTGTCAAAATTTTTTACTATTTTATATATTGTTTCTAAGCTTATAATTATAAAAATATCTCTTCGCAATCTTCACAGCTATTAAATTATACTTTATCCTAATTCCTAAACTTTAGCATTTTACTAGTCAATCATTTAAACCCATGTGAAATGGATTTGTGGGATGAGAAAAAAAAATAGTTTAAAATGCAAGAATTACAAATTGACTTTCAAAATGGACTTTCTCTTTACCTTTTATCCAGCTAAATTTTTACTACAGTAGATGGCAGAAAACCATGAATCCAGGCATTGCAAAGAAGATAAATACACTGTTGTCAAAAGAGACTGCTCAGTCAAAAGAGAATAATGATAGAGAAGGAACTCATAAAATGTTCTGAGAGACTGTTTTGGTTTTATTTTGTTGTTCTGATAGCTTGATTGTTGCAGGGGGAGGGAAGGGCTGCAAAGAGAAATGGAAAAGGCTAGCTGATTTTAACTCTTTAACTTATTGCAAACTTGCCTAATACAAAAGCAAGCTTGAATTGCTACAGCTGGTACTGCCTCACCTAGACCACATGGAGCTTCAGGGATCAGCTGAACCATGACTGTTAACACTTTGCTGAGCTGATAATCCTTTTATTTCCTGAACAAACTCAGTAGCTATGAATCACTTCTTCATTGCTTTTTGTTTTCCTTTGATTAAAATATTAATGAATTTATAATATATACACTTATATTCTTCGATGACCTTACTGTTTACAGAACACAGGCAGCTCCTTTCACCTTACTGATGACCTGTCTTCACCCCAGATGCTGATCTTGACTTTTAGGCCGTCTTGCTAAACCAAGGAAAAATCATGTGGTCGCTTGTTGCTAATTGCCTGAAAAATAAGATACCTACCTGGCAGAAATGTATTCATTACCCTTCCTGTGTGCTTTCTCCCTCTGGAAATAATTTGGTTTATTGAATTTATACAGTTCTTACCTTCAACCTGGTGGAAAGTATTTATCAAGCTGCTTTCAGACTTCACGCCTGGATAATTCTGTTGCTTGAGCTCATTTTCACATTGGTTGTCAAATAACTTGAACTAAGTCTGTTTCCTTCTTAGTACCTTAATGTTTTCATTTTCAATAGCACGTAGCTCCTATCTATTGAGGATTCAATTATTCAATTGTATAAATGTTTGAGGCATATAGTTGAATGGCATTTCATAATTGCAAAACAGAGGTTAGAAAAAGAATGAGGAAACTTATGGTTAGTTTTAGCCTATCGACCCAGGTGGGCAACAGGGGCTGCTCTGCTAATTCTTAAAGCGATATTATCTGGCCTTTCTTTAAATGTATTTTTCATTGTTGTTGTTGTTTGTTGTTGTTAAAAACTACAGTGGCTAACATACATAAGTATCCTTAAAATAAATGAATGAATGAAACCCAGCAATACAAACTCTATACTCCAGAATTAACTAAAGACTATATGACAGCCTAAAATCAACCGATTACAATGACTAATGTGAAGATTAATTTAAATCATTAGACAGATAAGTCCATGCCTCATTTAAAAAACGTTAATTCTATTTTACAACTTTAAAAGCTAATGCCAGGAAGAGGCCATTACGAACAGCTCTGTGGTACTTTGATTTAGTTTGGCCTGTTTTCTTATTTTATTAGTAAAAGCTGATTAATATTCCTGTTGAATGTGTATAATTCAGATTAAATGAAGCAAAAAAACCCCACACTTTCATATTTCAGCTTCTTCTTTTTTCTTCTTTGTATTGTGAGATCTGGCTCCTACTGGCCTTTACTACCCAGCATTACAATACCTTTCTTACATGGATTGTACCCATTAAAATACCCCAGGAAATGCTAGGTTCCCAAGTTGGATTTCTCGTATTAGATTAGCTATTCTGTTCCTACCCCCATGGCTTTTCTGAAGAAATATGTTCAATGTGGATAAATCATGATGCAGGTGAGGGGTGAAGAGAGGATGGGAAAAGCTGGGGCAGTTAGAAGGTAGCACCAGGCATCTGTCTGGGTGGGGAGGGGAGGGAAAAAAGAATTATAAAGAGAACAGGGGAAGACAAAACAGGATAAGGAATATAAGAAATAAAGATAATTTCACCCTTAATGTTTATTCAGCCTGTCAGTCAACCAACATTTATTGAGTGCCTGCTGTATGCTGACATTGGCCCAGGTTCCATGGCAGCTTTGCAGTTGTCAAAGACAGCTTCTTCCTGTCTTCAAGAAGTTTATAATCTAGAAGAGGAGACAAGATGAAGACATAATGATGTTAACAGAAGGTAGAATGAGGTAAAGGACATACATTTATTCATCCTTGAATTCCTCTCCTCCCATTTTCTCTTAAATCCACTCTAAAAAGGTTCTTACCCCCATCAATCCTCCAAAAGTGCTTTCATAAAGGTCACCAATGACCAAATGCTAAATGTAATGGTGAGTTCTCGGTTTTTTATCTGACTTATTAGCAGCATTTATCACAAGTCCTCATTCTTCCTAAAATATTGTCTTTCTTTGGCTTCTAGAACACTCTCTTGGTTTTCACCTTTCTCTCTCCTGTCTTGTTTTGAATCCTTTGTTAGTTCACCCACTTCTCTTAGATGTCTTTATGCTGGCATGTCCCAGAACTTGGTTGTTGGTCCTCCTCTCTTCTCTGTCTACACTCACCACCTCGATGGTCTCATCTAGGCTTATGACCCTAAATACCACCTTCTTGCTGATGACTTGCAAATTTATATCTCCAACTTCCTTTCTGACTTTGAAATTCATATAGCCAACTGGGTTCTTTACACTGCCCCACCCCCACCCCAGCTTGACTGTCTAATAAACATCTTATATTCAACCTGTTTAAAACTGAAATCCTGATCTCCACCCACCAGTTCCCCAAAACCTACTTAACCTACAACTTTCCCATTCTCAGATTATGGCCAATCTACTTCCATTTGCTCAGGCTAAAAACCTTGGAGTCATCTGTAGTTCTTCTCTTTCTCTTACATCTCATATGCAAACTGGCAGAAAATCCTGTTGGCTCTACCTTTTAAAAAAAACCCAAAAGGTGATCATTTCTCACCACCTACAAAGCAACCACTCTGGTTCAAGCAACCTGGTCCTGTCAAGTACTCTTACCTTTTAAATGATCTTTCCACTTCAACCTTTGCCCTCCTCCCTATAGTCTGTTATTAACCTAGCTGCCAGGGTAATTCCTGCTAAATGTAAGTGAGAGCAATCAGATTGTGTTCAAAACCCCGCAATAGCTTCCTTTTTCACTCAGCATAAAAGCCAAAGCCTTTAAAAATGGCCATAAGGATCCCCAATGATGTGGGCTCCTCTCCTGCTCCTTGCGCGTTTGTTCTAGGATCTAGACACATTGCCTCCTACTATTTCCTCCAACACACCAAGGATCCTCAGGGCCCTTGCATTGGCCATCTCTCCTGAAACAGCCTTTCCCCTCAATGTCTGCATGGTGTCCTCCCTCAGCTCCTTCAGGTCTTTGCTCCAATGCCACCATTGCAATGGAACCCAACCATCTCACGTAATACTGCAAATTGCATACCCACATTTTCCTTCATACTTTACTTTTTCATTTTACTTTACCTTGTCATTTTTCCGTAGCACTTATCACTTCCTAACGTACCACATAATTTCCTTATTTATCATGTCTATTGTCTGTTTCTCCTTCCCAGAATCTGAGCCCCATGAGGGAAGGGATCTTTATCTTCGTTTGTCACTGACACACCTCAAGTACCAAGAAAGCCATCAGGAATGTTGGAGGTACTTAGTAAAATTTGTTGAATTGAAATTGAATTCATTCAACATCCATTTGGCGAATATACATTTAGTATCTATTATGTGCCAGGCACTATGCTAAACACTTAGTATTCAGCAATGACTAAAAATACACTTGTCCTTCTGTTCATGGAACTCACAGGCTAGCCGGGATCATAGGCTGAGCAAGTAATTGCAATGCGGTGATTGTTGTAACAGAGGAGTGGAGAGCATTATGGCAACACAGACTGAGAACCTCACTGAGGCTTAAGAGTGAGGAAAAAAGCTCCCTAAGCAAAAGATTTAAGTTCAGACCTGAGTAAAATGTGAAGGTGAACTAGCTGGTAGGAAGGGCAAGGAGAGAGTTCTAGACTGAGAAAACCTGTTGGGAGGCACCGATAAAGGCATGTCCAGAAGGGATAGTTTGCTTATGGCTCGCATGATGGGGGAAGACAGCAGGATGGAGATCACATTTAAAAGGAAATCGAATTAACCAGGTAAGATGGTAAGGATGGATAAGCAGGTGGAAGAGAGAGTGTGCCAGATGAAGGAATTTAAGATATGCTTAAAATTAATAGGCAGGAAAATGTGAAGCTTATATGATTCAGTTTGCCTGGAGCATAGGGTTGGGCTCTCAAGAAAAACACTGAGAGAAGAAAAGTAAATTGGGGCCAGAAGCCAGTGGGAAAGTCCTGGAAGATTTTTAAGCAGAGTTATGACATGACCAAAACTGCAGTTCAGAGAGATTTAATTTAGCTGCAGGGTGTAGACGCTGGGAACAGGTGAAAAGGTAGCAGGTTCTGCAGGCAAAGCCTGACAAATCTTACCTTTTACTTTAAAGGCCCCAGGCGAGAACCTTGTTTCCACTGAGGGGTGAAAGACAAAACCATGATAATTAAAATCCACAGGAGACTAGAATGAACACAGGAATTCCAATTCATTTATTTACTGTGAGAAATATAACTGTCACACGGACTGGAAATTCTCATGTTAAGAATGAACGCATTCTTCCCATGAATGAAACGGAAAATCTTGACAAGAAGCTCTTTTACAATATGCAAGAGAATCATCACAAGGACTTGAAGATTAGTTTGCTTGATGAGCGTGAACTCTTCCTACAGCTGAACTCCAGGCAATCAGGGCATGGCTCAGTAAACATGGAATCAGGATGAACTGTTAGCTGGCTTGGGGCTGATGGCAGACATGAATCCAGGTAGCCTGCTAGGCCTGCCTTAAAATTGGAATTTAGCATTTACCAGAGGTTTTCAAGCCTAGATTATAATCTCCTGAAGAGCATTTAAAAGAAGATACCAACGCTACCAGTCCCACCCCACTCCCCACACACAATGGTAACTATGTAGAGGTATGGATATGCTAATTAGCTCAACTGTGGTGATCTTTTCACTATATATATATATATCCCAAAACACTAAGTTGTACACCTTAAATATGTACAATTTTTATATGTCAAAACTATCTTAATAAAGCTCTTAAAAACTACCAAAGCTGGGCACTGCTCTGGGTGACTGAATCAGAATGGCTGCAGGCGGAGCCTGAGCATTGGTCTGACGGTGGTCGTTTCTAAGAGCTCCTCAGAGCTATCACCATGGACTGGTCCAACCCTAGGCCTTGGAAGAGCACTTCTGCAATTGCCTCTGGAACCTCCCTTTTATGCCTACAGAGAAAACTAGCCTGGTCAATTTCACAGTCTAGTTCCACACAGTCTTTCTTTGGATATGGTAATTCATATTCTAATTATGTTATTTTATGTTTAGATGTGTTTAATAAATATGTTAATTGTGTTTGGATATGGTAATTCATTCCAAGAGGTTCCAGAGGAGAGGTTTCCTACTAACTGGAGCAATGCTGCTTTTAACTCATATGCCTGTCTCTGCTCTTACTCATGCCTTGCTCACATTCCCTCATTTTCAAGTCTTTGGAGTGAGGGAGGTACCTCACTAGGGGATTAGATGAACTGACAGGGAACACGCGGGAATACGAAGGCTGAGAAAGAATCTGTGCAGTAGGAATTAGGTTGTAACTAGATGACAACAGTGAGACAGAAAGAAAATGAAAAGGACCGGGGAAGGGCAGGGAAAGGAATAGAAGATTAAACTGATTGTATTTGATCCAAATTATTCTCTTTATACTAAAATTAAAGAAAAAAGTTTACAGAGGAATAATTGAATTAGGAAGAGTGATTCACAAAGCATCGTGACAGAAAATTATGAGAAAATGGATCTTCATGACACTGATTCATTGACAAGCTAACCACAGGTTTTAATTTACCATTTGAATATTTTTTTCTAATGTCACTTTGAGCATTTCACCTTTCCTGTCTCTAAATTACATATCATATAACAGTTAGACTATTAGGACACAGAACAGAAAGCTGAGTTACCAATAAATGAATTTTGGAAGAATTAGCAATCACTCCAGATATGCAGATTTAGAACACACACACACACACACACACACACACACACAAGATATACCTGAATAACCCACATGCTATATTTAAGATGATTTCTGATCCTGGTAGTATTAAATAATTTTTCTATCCTTGGCTTTTCTTTGAATATGCAGGCAAAGGATTAAAAAATAAATAAATGAAACAATTAAAAAAGATTAACCTCTATAATGAGTATTCCCTACATTGTTCGATGTGTCTTCATAAAAAAATATGATTGCTTGATGTCCATCACTGTTCCCAGAGATATTTAAAGGCAACATGCTGTTGATCAGTTCCCTTTCAGGGTTTTTCCTCTGTGTTCAGGGATTTAGCACAATCCCATAACTACCTAAACAGCTATCCTGCTGAGTTAACGACAGTCAGCACACTATTTCATTTTAGAAGTTTCCTTTTTCGCAAACGTGGATACAATGGCAACCATCTCGATTACAAAGTAAACCAAACTGAAAAGTTTTTGGCAGAGGTAAAACATGATATCTGAAATTTCAGAAAACTGAACATTTGTCAAGCTTGACATGAATGGTTTTTAAAGAAAATGTCCTATGTTGCTAAAAACTTTACTGACGGTACTGAGAATTTTTCCACAGTCATACAGCAGGCCTTGGGGACTAAATGCTCTTGAAACACAGGATCCTCCCATACAACTACCTATGGGGACGGGGCTTCAATCAGTCTCAGTGGGGTTTGGAAACAGGATACTGACAGAAGTAGATGCTTTTTGGGAAGTTTGCTCTATCACTGCTGTCCCCATTTGCATCAGTCAGCTTTTGCTGCAGCAACAATATACCCCCAAACCCTTGAAGCTTACAATGAGTATCTATGTCTTAATTTCAAGTCAGCAGGTTAACTGTGGCTCAGCTGGCTTGGGCCTGACTCTGGATGAGGTCTGTGTCTTTGTCTCTCGTTCTGTTTTTTTTCATTCTGGCAGGCAAGAGCACAAGAGGGAACACACAATGTCTCTTAAAGCTTCTGCTCAGAACTAGCGGTGTTCCTTCACCTCGTGTCCCCGGTGGTCGGAGCAAGTCGTGTGGCCAAGCCCAAAGTGAGTGAGGTGGCAACATATAAGCGTGACAGGGTAGGGAGGGGAAGACAAATGTGAAAAAACAGTATAACTCACCATGCCATTTCTCTAAAAACTAACACCCTAAGTCCCTGGGGTTAGGACAGAAATGTGTATCAGCACTGTTGGAACATAAAACCCAATTTTAAAAACCGTGATCACAATCATGAGAGAGTGCAGTCTTATCTTACCATTTGAAAACATGATTAGTAAAACTGCCTTACTTTTACCACATGTGGTTGGCAGCCTCTAAAATGTCCCCAGTGATCCCTGCCTCCTGGTACTTATACCCTGTGTAATTCCTTCTCCTTGAGTATGGACCAGGCCTGATGATTGTCTTGGAAAAATACTCCATGTTTTTTTTTACTCACACACCCACTGTACTCCTGATACCAGATGTGTGGGTTTTCCACACATCACGCAATTCTCTGCAATACCTGCTGGGTGTCCTATAATTCAATTAAATTCTGACACTAGCTATCTGGAGTTCACACAGATCCCACAGTTAAGCACTCAATCCCTTAACTGCCCCCACTTCAGATGGCGATCGCAAGTTCCAGGTTGTCACCTGTACTTTTGACCAATCAGCTATAAATTGGGTTTCCCACAACCTCTCCTTGTGTTTGATAATTCATTAGCATGGCTCACAAAACTCAGGGAAACAACTACATGTACTGATCTATTATAGAGAATATACTGAAGGATACAGGTGAACAGATAGATGAAGAGATACATAAGGCAAGGTGTATAGGAAAGGGCGAGGAACTTCCATGCTCTCTCCAGGCACACACCTTTCTCCCAGCACCTCCATGTGTTCACCACCCTAGAAGCCCTCTGAACCCCATATTTTGGGGATTTATGGAGGCTTCATCATCTAGGCATGATTGATCATTAACTCAGTCTCCAGTCCCTCTCCCCTTTCCAGAGGATCAAGGGTAGGGTGGAAAGTTCCAAACTTCTAATCATGGTTTGTTCTCTCTGTTGACTGTCCCCCATCCTGACTACCCAGTTAGCTCACCCAGAGTTGCCTCATTAGAATAAAAGATGCTCCTATTACCAGGAAATCCCAAGGGATTTAGAAGCTCTGTGTCAGGAACTAGGGTCAAACACCAAATATTAGAACGAAAGGTGTTCCTAGGGTTCTCATCACTTAGGAAACTACAAGGGTTTTAGGAGCTGTGTGCCAGGCACTGGGAGAGAGACCAGTATATACATTTCCCTATTACTCATATTTCACAGGCTCCTTTCTAATAAATAAAAGATTGCAAAAGTGATGGGATGTCACTTCTGAGATTAGGTTACCAAAACGTCTGGGGAAAGCAAGTTGCCATGTTGTGAGAGGCTGAAGAGACAAAGAACTAGTGTGTTCATCCAACAGTCAATAACGCCTGCCAGCCACCACGTGTAAGGTGCCTTGGAATCACGGGAGAGCCTTACTAAGACTACTTACGTAGCCATACGTGAGACCTTGACTGCAACCTTTCCAGAGACCCCCCAGGCAAACGCACCCAGTTATGCTGCACCAAGATCCTGACCACAAAAACTGTGGGATAATAAATGTTTGTTGCTTAAGCAGCTAAGGCAGCTCTGAGATAATTTGTTATACAGTAATAAATAACTAGTATACCATATTAAAACATGAATATTTAATTTGGTTAGCCTTGTTGGAAACTTTCTGACTTACCAAGATAAACACTATTATTAAAAAGTGATACTTGAATCTAAGGAAAAAGAAAACCAAATATCTAAGTGTACCTAAGTTAAATTATTAAGGATGATATCATTCTACCGCATAGTTCCTGGAATAAATTTTGTGTTGTAATAATGTAATGAGATACCAGTAGCTGTTTCATAAGGAATAAGGGAATGATGATTATTAAAGGCAAGATGATTATGATGCCACAGTCAGCATTAAGAAAATTGCACACATTTGACAGTTTAGCAAGAATGTATCACCTATGAACTTTCACTTAAATTCATTTCTATTTATTTAAAGCTCATTAAATTCTCCTGAAATTGGGTACACAAAGGCTCCAAATCTTTAAGAGTCATTTTTCAGTTTGCAAATTTGTACTACTATTCAGTTGAGTTTGCTTTAGGATTGCTGATATCACTTATCTAACAACCAAATTTTTCATCAGAAGTTTTTAGGAGCACTTTGCTTTTATAAACCACAGGGTACTTCTGTCTTAGAAAACATGTTTCAAGGCCAAAACCAATTATTCACAGGAACAATGTTAACAGAACATTGCACGAAGTTTGGCTTTTTTTTTTGTATATGTCCCAGCAAAATATTTCAGTATAGTTAACTTATTTAATAAAAGAAAAAGAGAGAGAGACCATACACAAGTTTAGGCGAAAGTGTTTTCAAGGGTAAATGGTTCCAAATATATGGGAGCAGGCTGTATAAGCTATCTTACGGATTTTGCTTTAGTTGATATGAATTCATACTAGAAACTGCTACAGTTTTAACCACATAGCTCAAGCATTGTTCCTAAGAAAAGATCAGGCTCAGTGTATAAGGGACCCATGCAAAGAAGACAATGGGCCAGTCAAGCCAAGGACCAGCTTTTCTACGGATCTCCATTTACTTCAGGTTCACTCATTTGCACAAGTAGAAGACCCAGCCCCCTTCGTTTTTCCTCATGCATTCCTTTATGTCTCCCTTTCCTATTTTGGGCTACAGGCTGTGACTGGCACATTGTTAGTGTTTGATAAATGCTAAATGCTTGTTGAATAAATAAATGAAAGAATGAAGGAAGGAGCTAAGTTCAGAGAGTGGCAGGGTAAATTGATGTGGCATGCTAGATTGTAATCATTTTTTTCTTTTTAGAAACATACTCCTCAGGTTCCCTAAATCATATAAACTATAAAAGTTGAACTATGAATATGAGGCTTTTTCTTAAATAATACTCAACATTCTAGTATGTACCTGAGGTCTGACTGTGTTTGCTTTCTGTTCTGAAATCATGTACACTATGAAGTTCATTTAATTAGTCTCTGATAACTCTCTCCCTGGTTCATGCTACTCTCATGCCTTTACCTATTGGCAATTTCTTATTGGAATTGCCTTGGGCGAAAATCACTCTTGTAAGAAAGTAAGTTTCTCGCTCAAGAGTGCGAGCTCTGAGGAACAGCAGTTCGATTCCCAGCCCGAGCTGAGCTGCCACTGAGCTGCCAACAGGTGGCAGGATGGCTCAGCTAAAAAAAAAAAAGAAGAAGAAGAAGAAGAAGAAAAAAGTAAGTTTTCCTTAAAAAACAAAAAAAAGTTAAAAACGTTCTCAGCAATCAAACAGCCAGTAAAAGCCATGGAGGATGTAATTCCTATACAAGGTCTATAGGTTAAATATACTCATACAATAGATCCTTAAATCATATATAGCATTGCTATCAACTAGTTTCTGTAAAAGCAAAAAAAAAAAAAAACAAGAAAAGAAAAAGGCTGTCATATTAGATGATTTGTGAGGTACTTTATTACTTTGTCCCTTTTACAAAATGACTTTCTGTTTCCTGCACATACCAATATCTGTCAGACTCCACACCAGGGAAAGAGCTCCCTTTGCTTAGAATGCTTTCCCTCTCCCCCATTTACTTTGCAGACTCCTACTCCTTTTTCTAAGTCCAACCTAAGGGACATCTTCTCTCGGACACTCACTCATCCACCTTCCACCACCTACTGGGTAGAGCTAGAAACCCCAGCCCCACAGTATACATGTCTGTGTAAGAGTTGCTAGTATTTGTTGACGTGGCTTTCTCCTCACAAGACCAAGAACTTCTTAAGGATAAAGGCTGTATCTTATTCAACTTTGTATTGCCAGGACCAGGTGTGGTGCTCAGCATAAGATGTTAAATGAGCGATAGAGTAACTTTCTCAGTATTGTTAGAAATTCAAAATAGTCCGCTGGTATTCTGAAAGGAGGAAAAATCCTTATAATATAAATAGTCAAATGTCATGATAAAAGCATTTTAAAAGTACGAGTATTTAATGACTGGAAAAGCCCCTTTTAACTTATCAGACCCTCCTGGTAACTGAATCACGTTTTGTGGCTTTGTAAAAGGGGCCTAAGTGAGGCCTCTCTCTTCCTCTCTCCTTGCTGTCATCTTTGCTGTTTTATCCTTCCTTTCCTCACAAAGCCAAAGTTGGGATATCACCACAACAGTGAGAAGAAAAGTCCTTCCCCACCAGTCCTCCCACTGCAACCAGGCTCCTTTGCCTGTGACGGCTCACTAAGCGGGAGCCAGGATCAAGTGGGAGGAGAGCAAGCAGAGAGAACAGCCAGGCTTCACCCCAGCTTCTCACATGGGAAACCCACACCTTGACCCTCTTAGTTGCCAATGGCATGGATCCAGAAAACAGAACACACAAAAATGTGTCACTCCTCAGCACCAACCTGTGACATATAATGACTTTACCCCCTAGTATGAAATGGTCCCAGTCAATGTCAGAGCTGATCACTCATGTTATCAACTTTCTCCCATAGGCAGGAGCCAATAAGGAGAGTGAGGGGTTAAAAAAAAAACACAAAAAACAAGAGGCCTGCAAATGTTTACTCCAAAATTCCTCCCTGTTGGTGTGTAGGTCCTTCAGGAAGCAAGGTGTTAGCAGAGTTAGGAGTGTAACAGGTAAACGGCTGGGGGAGGGACGGGGCAACACCTTGGAAAGATACAGGAGAAGGAAGCATGAATGGGCAGGAAGAGTCTTTGGACCATGGTTCTGATCTGATGCCTGTGAAAAGACAGGGGAAGAATCAGAATTGTTAGGAAGACTTGGGTTGCAGTGCAAATTCAACAATCTCAGCCAACCCATTCGGGATCTTTCCTCTGAGGGAAAGATCACTGTGACAGTCAATTTTAGCTGTCAGTTTAGCTAGACGACAGTGCCCAGATATTTGGCCAGACATTATTCTAGAGGTTCTGTGGAGGTATGTTTTAGAGGAGATATACATTTAAATCAGCTGACTCTGAGTAAAACACATTATCCTCTGTAGTGTGGGTGGGCCTCATCCAATCATTTGAAGGCCTTAATAGAAAAAGCCTGCCTTCCTGAGAAGAAAAGGGAATTCTTCCAGCAAAAATACCTTTAGACTTGAAACTTATTTTGGTATATGTGAAATAATAGAAAATGTATACATTGTTCTCTGCCCTAGTTCCTAGCACAGAACTCCTAAAACTCTTACAATTTTCTAAATGAGGAGAACACTAGGGGCATCTCTTATTCTAATATTTGGTCTGCTGACACCTTGAATTCAGCATACTATGAGAGAATTTCTATGA
>NW_017731529.1:641262-642540 GCF_001890085.2 Hipposideros armiger
TATATTTGAAAAAAGTTAAATCATCTAGGCCATAAAGTAAATCAATAGGTAATGTCCAAAATGGATAAATCAATAAATAGAAAATACACTATTTTAAAATATGAAGAAAAGTATCAAAATTAATAGCTAAGCCAATTGTAAGTTACTGCCTCCTGGAACTGAGGTTGTTATTAGGGTGAGGGTGGAGGCAGATAGGGAGGAAACTCATTAAAGGACTACTGTTTTTCACAATAAGCCTTTTAGTACCATTAGAATTTTTAACTGTCCATATGCATTACTTTGATGAAGAAGAAAAATTACTTTAAAAGAAGGAAATCCAGATACAGTATTTTAGTTGGCATTGTTTGATATGTTATCTGAATTACAGTTTTTAAAGGGAGAGAGCAAAAACTTTTGAGCTAATTGCTATGTAAATTGACCAACCTTTCTAGTATTTTTCAGTAAACTGGTTACATCCTGACATTATCCCTCAGAGGGGAAAATCTTAGTAGTTTCTTGAAAAAACAAACTTTGACATTTAAGAAAGAAACCAAGCAGTAATTTCTACTGCAAGAAGGAAATAAAAACTACCATGGGTAGTAGTAATAATAATTTTCTCAGACATATACCTGTGGTCTGACCGCCTGCAGGATGTGGGAGCCAGGTTACCTCTGCCCCTTTTCCTCCAGTTCCTCACCTCCTTCCACTTTTTTTGTCTTCCTTTCCCCGCCTCCCCCCACTTTCTCTCCTCCAGTCCCCTCTCTCTGCTGCAACTTTTACAAGCACTAGCCGTGATACGACCTGAAAGGTTTCTCTTTTTAGGTATACCTCATTGAATAAATAAATGATGAGTGAAATGGGCAACATTTCTCTGTTTAAACAAAAATAATTTTTTAAAAGCCCACAAAGACCAAGAGAACTATGTACATTTTTGTTTACTTGCCTGAGAACATTGATTTGAGTGGGAGTGTCTGTGATACCTAATGATGAAAGATTCTACATCCCTGATTTAAAATAAGAAAAATGAACAGGCGTATTTTCCAACGGGCTAAGGCTGATAAATGCACAGTTTAAGGACTTCAATGGACAGACACAGAGACTTTCAACTCATGGTTCTTTTCCTAAACACGGTGCCTCCAGATTCAAACTTGATTGCTGGAGGTAGAATATTTTCCATCTGATGATCTTTCCAGTGGGAATAGAACCTTACATCTCTCCTCTTTTTTTTATTTTATTATTTTTTTAAAATTTTTGATCCCATTTTCCTTCTTCTACCACCTCCAGATCTCTACACTTGAC
>NW_017731529.1:643135-644381 GCF_001890085.2 Hipposideros armiger
AGGATGGGCCCAGAATGTGGAGCTTCACCACGAGCATCGGGGCTTTTCTCTGGGGCCCTAGTTTGCTCATCTTCATTCTCTCCCCTGATGCCTCATGCTGATAATGGGGCTCTTGTGCCCAGAAAGCATCGCTTTCCCCCAATGTGTTCTTCTTTCCCCTTCTGATACCTTTTAGTTCCAAGGACCAAGATTCTCATTGTTCCCAGTTGGAGAGCCCGTGTCATTCTCAAGATTCTGTTCGGGTTCCCAGTCTTAACCCCAGCCTGTGATAGAGGCCTCAATAATGACAACTATACCTTCTAGCTATCACCACCTGCCCCAACTTCAATCCCACTGAGTCAGACACCTGTTGGGAGTTTCCTATTTTCTCCCGGGTCCATGACTGACAGTGACCATTTCCTCGCTCCTTCCCGGGCCCACCCCAGTTTTTGCCCTGCCTGACTAGCCCTCACTCCTCCTTCCAGTTGCAATCCTTTTGCCACATGCACCCCAAGTTCCAGCGCCTATGTCTCTTTAATAAACCCTGAGGTATGACGTTACTGTCTATTTGTGCCTAGCTTTCATGTCCTTATTTTGAACCTTTGTTCTGAACATGGAGGCTCACGCTGTGTTTTGGCATAGGCTAGAGCACATGGTCCAGACTATATATGACATGTCAGAAGGTTTCTAATTTATAAATGGGTTTTTGTTCCCCAGAAAAGTCTATTCCTAAGACAATAATTGAGTCTGCAGGAACAAACATTTCAGGGTTGATGTTTAATTGTAGTTGGGCTCTTATGTCAGCCTATAACAAGCCTACTTGATATAAAATGCACCAGAGAAAAAGAGGTACTGCACTCGAGCATTATTTCAGCTCTGACAAAACTGCTTCTGTGAAGAAATGGAATTTGGGTTTTAATCTGCAAATTAAGTCCCTGAGCTCCAGCCGTTGAAAAGGGAACTTTATTAGTTTCTAACAAGGGTAAGTGGAATCAGAAATGCATTGTCAGAATACAAAGAGTTAAGGACAGCAGAGCAGGAATGGAAGGGATAGAAGCAAATTGACCTCATTAGTGCTACAGAAGCTGAGGGGTGGGGAGGCCTGGTGGAGAAGGGGAGGCAGGAGAGACACTATCTTTTGAGAACTCTCCTGCCTGAGCAGTCAATGTCATTGGTAAAATAGAGAGACAGTGAGCAAACACGACTCAGGATGGTTACGAGGGACTTGCTGTACCAAATCTGGGACAGGACAAACCTGGGACAGGAC
>NW_017731529.1:647491-653783 GCF_001890085.2 Hipposideros armiger
AATAATATTGCCATAACATAACTATAACATGAGTGATATATTACATGCTTAAACATTTGATTTTTTGAAATTAAAAATCTAAGCATTCTTGGGGGTTTTTTCCTGGTAAAATATTGGAAGAGGTGGCCAAATTTTCAAAACTGTATAGAATAAATCAATCATAGACCTTAGTAACAACTTTTTTTCTAGATAATTCTACCATAAAATTTTATATAGGTATGGTAAAAAAAAATGTTTTTATCTTTTTCCTCTGCAAGTTGGTAGTCATTAAAAGTGTTTCAGGCTTGAAAATTACTCAGCCTGTGTTTTTCCAGGTTGTACCATTCTAGAAGTAAAATGATGTTGTATAAATGGTAATTAAAAACATTTCTTTGCTTCAGCTTCACCCGCTATTTCAGCACTTCCAGCCACTTTCCTCCTCCCAATTACCTGCATTTATTTATAGGTGAATTCGAGGGGTAGCTAATTTTTTCAAATAAGCCCTCTTGTCCTTCATTACCTCAGAGGTCTCTACTGTCCCCCACCCCACCCCCCAAAAAAAAGACAAAAAAGCTTTGGAGCCTTCTAAGGCCATCTATGCTGCCACAGTGATCCTCTGTTTCCGCAGAGCACACCCATGTCACCTCCACAAAGCCGTTGATGTCACTGCTATTGCCATAGCCAGTGCTAATGAGGTGGCCCAGCTTAGACTTGACCTGTGAGATCCCCCTACAGACATTTGAATATTGGTAGCTGTACTTAAAATTACGACCAATGAATATGGACAAGAGTAGAACAAGGAAAGAATTTTCCCCAGGAGGCAAGAAAAATCTGAGATGGCTAAGAGGCAAACTCAGGTCCCAGTGTATAGAAAACAAGATCATTTGTCCTGGTAGGAGCACTCCTCCCCAAGGCACCCAGACTTTCAGACCAGCAGAGCCCATCCCCAGTCCTTGATTTCCAGGGCTACAAAATCTAGCAGAGAGAAAGGCAGAATTTTTGAGTAAATACTGGTTTAGACTAGTTTCCCCAGTCATACATACCAAACAAAACCTTGAAACTATCAATCTTTACTACTGGTTCAATCAACCAAAGCTAAAGACGTAGATGTATTAGGCTGCCACACTTCTGCCACTCTCTGGGACCCAGCTGCCCCAGAACCACCCATCCTCACCACACTTAACAGCCTCGACCAGAACAGTGTCTCTGCCATCCTTACACCAGACCCCAGGAACACAAATGACAAGTAAGTTTCACTTTATTCTGGGAGAAGGAGCAAGGATGAATTACTCTTTATAACAGTACCTGATTCATAGTAAATGCTAAATGAATGAGAGCCTTTTTCTTTTTCTTAGAGTGGAAAGGCAGCTTAAACAGTGACTATTAAAAGTAGGTTAATAATGATTAAGTGCAGATTAGTGCAATAAGAGAAAACCTTTTAAAAATTAGAAAATAACAGAGTGACAAGTGAAATTCTAACCCAACTGCCTCCTCAAATGAAGAAGGGACTCTTTTTTTCTCTCCGCACATCCCTCAGGAAAAGAAGATGGCCAGAGATCAGTCGCTGGGCTGTGTTCTGATACGGTAACCTTGCTTCACTTGTTCCCCGCCTCAGGGACCAAAAGAAGACTAAGGTCCCTAAGAGCTGGGAAAGACTCTTCTCTCGGTTCAAGTCATGAGTGGTACACAGTGTGCTGTGCTTTTGATGGAACATTCGTATCCCAATGAAGTGCTATTTGTCTTCAAACTCACTGGCTGGGTCCCCCAACTCTCTGTTCAGTCATGTTCTCATGTGAGGGCACAAACTCTTAGAACATCTTGACATGACGATGCTCATTCCCAACGAGCAGAATGTAAATCAGCCATGTCCCCTGGGCCAAGAGCCATGAGCCCTTCCAGCTTATTCATGGGCCAGGTATGTGCAGGTCTTGGATGAAATCTGACACTTCTTTCTATATTGGGTTGTGAATTCTAAGTTTACCTTGCAGCTTCTTCAGGAGGGGCACAGTACTTGTTAGGATGCTTTCAGTTGTAACAGAAAATCCAACTCAAACAGGTTTAAACAACAGATACAATTAATGGGCCCTCGTAACAAAAATCTCCTAGGGTTGGCTGATCCAGTGACTTAATGTGGGAAAAAGACACAGCTTCTTTCTGCCTCTCAGTCCTGCCATCCGAAGGCAGGCTCCCATCATGGTTCCAGGATGGCGGACTGCCAGCTGCATCCAGGCCTGTGCTTTCCTCCACAGCCAGGGAGTGACCGGCAGCTGCCCCAGCATTGCAAGCAAGAGTTTGAAACCCATCCTGATTTGACATGCTTAGGGCCTAAACTTAATCCTTGAGCTAATGATTGCAGCTAATCAGTCAGGGGCTGTCCATGGTGCTGGGGTAGGGTCAGCCATCTTTGAAGCTCAGGGGCTGTGTGGAGAAACTAATATATGGGTAATCTTAGAAAGGAGGAAGGAAAGAACTGGATGCAGGTAGGCAGCAACAAATATCCATCATAGGCATGATGTGATTTGGAAAGGGCGGAGGGATGTGCATCTTGAGGTTCTCTAACCTTAGTTATGTGTTCCCAAAGAGTAAATGACAGCTGTCATGTAGAATATAGTAGGGAGGATTTTCAACCCAACCATGGGGCATTCACAGGCATCCAGGAATATCCAATTCTCCTGGAGACTGCTACCTGAGGGATACAGCACAGCTCTAGGGTTTGTTATGAACCCTTTCAGCAGCAGGAGCTCATCAACAGCCTGCCCACCACCACCATTATGCTCATGCAATAACTCTCCTCTCTGCTTCTAACCTCCTCTTATTGTCATAAATCTTCTCACTCCTTTGGCCTTCCATATGTTTATGCATATGTTCTGCTGCCTTATAACTTGTAAGTGAGAATTTCAGCTTTCTTATGACTCCTGTTTCCTCATGGCCTCCTAAGGTGTATCTTTTTTTTTTTTTAAGTTGCAGAAAAGGAGTTTATTAGCGGTAAAAATACATTTCAAAGAAGCAGAATCAGGCCCGAGCAGTAGAGAATGGCTCAAGGGCCATTATTAGAAAATAAAGTACACCCCAAAGAGTTTGGAGCGGGCCGAGCAAAGGAAGCTCAAAAGGCCTTCAGGTGTACCTTTTCAGGTTCTCCTCTACCTAGTAATTGCTCGATTTGATCTGTTTCAGGGAATTTTCAGGAAGCTACAAGGTGAGAAAATCTTGTAGCTGGACTTTGAAAACTGGCAGAGATTTGGAGAGAAGGAAAAAAGTCATGGTATCGCGTGGATAGAGAAACATAACATGAAGATATTTCTTCGGGCAGAAATTTGCCCGAGCAGGGGAGCATGCTAGACATGAGCAAGAGCAATAAGGTTGGAAAAGTAGAGTAACGCTGATTATAAAAGGTTTGGAAATAGGATCTATTGAAGGCTTTTGAGCCAAGTACTCATCTAGCCTCTTCATTATTTCTCCAGCCGAGTCAGCTTCGTTTGAATTCTTACCTTGCTTTTATCCAATAGCCAGATATTCCTGTTCCTAACTTCCCTCCATTAATTCTATTGTGCCAGTTCTGGGTGAACCCTGTTGGGCTTGTGATTAGAAGTAAAAAGCGGCACTTACCTGTGAGGCATACCATTTATCATTGTCCTACTGATAAGTTAATTCTCAAACCTATCAGACTCGATGTTCTCCATTTTATAAGAAGCATTTCTATAATTCTTCTTTTACTATCTTGAAATAAAATTCATATATAATATGATGTATCTACATACCTAATTATATGGGATGAATTTTACCCCCTCAAATTCACACGATGAAGCCCTAACCCCAGTGCCTCAGAATGCGACTGTATTTGGAGAGAGGACTTTTAAAGAGGCAATTAAGTTAAAATGAGAGCATATCGGTGGGCTCTGATCCATTATGACTGGTCCTTACAAGGGAAAATTTGGACACGCTTAGGGAGAGAAGAGAGTGTGAAGACACAGGGAGAAGACAGCCATCTATTATAAGCAAAGAAGAGAGGCCTGAAACAAATTCTTCCTTCATGGCCCTCAGAAAAAACCAACCCTGCTCCCAGACTTCTAGCTTCCAAAGCTACTGTGAGAAAATAGATCTCTATTGTTTAAGCCTCCCAGTCTGTAGTACTTTGTTATGACAGCCCTACCAAACTAGCATGCTAATTATAAATAATGACTTTATTGTAATGTAAAGAAGAAATAAATGGAATGTAATCTACAATAAAATATGTATTTCCATTTGTAAATGCTCATGTACAACTGTCCCAAAAGATATAACATTTACAGCAATACTGTGCATGCGACTAACTATAAATCACTATGGAGTGACAGTACAAACACAACTTGACACAGATGGCGTGTGGTATTGGCAACTCAAATGCAAATTTTCAAACAGCATTACCATTGGTACATCATTTTCTGAAAGAGTAAAAAACTCTTGGTAAAGTGCCAGAGAAAACAAAGAATAATCTTTCCTCAATTTACATGGTAGTTACATTCCTGGAAAATTCAAGAAATACGTTGTGTTTATTTGTGTCACAGAAACAGGTGCTAGGCACAGATAATTATAAATTGGTTTTTCATCTACATGAATGTCCTATGGAACATTTCAAAGTCACAGCCAGTTCTTCGTTTTTCAGTACCTGTTGCAGGATGTCAGGGGCCTAGCATCCCTGGCTCACATCCCTCTTTGCCAGGAAGGTACTCAATTATCATGGCAACCAAAATTGTCCACTTATTTCCCAAATGTTCCCTAACTATTCCCTGAAGGGGAGTACCACCTTTGTTGAGAACCAGCAAGATACAAGAAAATAAAAGATGTAATTTATGGCTACCTTTTGGTGTTGGTTCAGCCCCACTCTCACTCCTTGCTAGGGAGGCAGAGACCTAGGGACTGGGTGATATAGGACCACACAGTCAAGCAAGTGATGAGTATCTTCTGAACTGGTATTGTTGAAAAGCACAGTCCTGACGCTGCCCGTAAACCTCATGTGTTAAAAAGCTCCTTTGTTTGCTTGGACTTCAGAGGCCTCGAGGTACTTGAAGCTTGGTAGAGCCTAGCTAGCAGCTGTGTGCCTGCCTTTCTCTGTGCGTGTTTTGTGTGTGTTTGGGGTTTAGAAAGGATTAAGGAACTGCTGTGATTACAGTAGTGGGCCAGCACACAGTCTGGAGAACCACCCTGACAAATCCTGTTGTTCATTTCCCAGTCCCTTTTACTAGACTACTGAACATTCACTATCAGAGGAAATCACATGAACCAAGTGGGTTCCACCAGAAAGCTATGATTTCTAACCATACCTGGACCCAACGATGCGCCCAATGCTCTGTTCCATTCTGCGTGCCACCCAGGCGTGTTCCCCGTAGGGCTTCCTCTCAACCTTTCCATTCTCTTCAAGCACTTAAATTCCACCTTGTTGTCTCATGTTCCACAGAACACTACTGTATAGCTTACTGAGACAGCCAATATCACTGTCTAGAAGACATCACTGTTGAGATGTCTTTTCATCTCAAAATTTCTTTTTCTTTTGCACAGGAAGCAAAGCCCACTTGTGCTGCCTGTTGCTCCCCCATCCAAGGAGGCATGCTGTATGGATTCAAGGGCTTCAGTTTTTCCTTTCCAACTGCTTTCCCTCCTCACCTTGGCCTGAAGATGTGCTGTATGAGCCAGACCCTTTGGTTGCAAATAGAACCCAACTTGAATGCACTTTAGCCAGAAAAGGGGATTTTATTCTAAGGCATGGATGTCTCAAGAAATGCAATAATAGGAATGCTATGGTCTCAGGAAAGAACTTAAACAAGAGCTGCAAAGCCATCAACCTTCTTTCCAACCATTCTTTTCTGCTTCTCTCAGTTTGCTTCATTTTTCTCTTTCTTGAACACTCGTTTCTTGTGGCTTCATGTCCACATGGTGGAATCCCAATTCCAGGAGAGAGAGCATTAATTGCCTAGCTTGGATCAATCCAATCCCATGGCCAAGTCCAGTTTAAAGGGCTTAACAGGGACTAGATTTATACTCTAGCCAGAAACAATACACAAAATATGGAAATAATGGGTTTTTAGCATAAATATCAGGGGATGCAGGACAGTAATTCCTGAGAGAGGAAACAGGTGAGGTGAGCCTTATAATTGCTGCCTGGAGAGAGTTTCCAGGCTGCAGCACAGAGTGGGGGAACCCAAGTGGGGCCCAATGGTCCCCCTGAGTTGCGAAGATAGAGCTTGGAGTCCTCAGAAGCCACCATGGCTAGAGGTAGCAGGACAGAGTACCAGAGAGAAGAGAGCTGGAGAGATAGAGAGGGAGGGAGAGGGAGGAA
>NW_017731529.1:653824-656187 GCF_001890085.2 Hipposideros armiger
GAGAGAGAGAGAGAGAGAGAGAGAGAGAGAGAGAGAGAGAGAGAGAGAGAGAGAGATCTAAATCACTAGAAGACCTCCTTGAATCTTCAGTTGAGTACTGATCAGTGCATTCCTATAAGGTAACCCCTGGAAGCCAGGAAAAGAGCCTCATAAAGGGAGCAGAGGGAACACTCCTTGAAGCTCTCACAAGGCCTGGAATAGTTTGTTTCTACCAATCAGAATGGTGAGTCTCACGATTCACAAGGTACCAGGCGGAGTACTCAGAAGGGTATCATCACCTCAGTAGTGAGGAAAAACTTAGTCTTCACGTCTGCTCTGGTCCTGCCTAATAGAGCTTAAACGCAAACCTAAAAGAATCCAACTGTTTCCAAGTATCTTAATTACATCCCAGAACAAAGTTCAAGAATATTTATAGGAACACAAAAACCCCCGCAACCAACAAGGTAAAATTCGTGATCTGACATCCAATCAACCCTCTAGCCAAGGCGAAGGAAGCAGAAAAAGGAGAGGCAGGAGCTAGCTCGCTCTACCTCAGAAATTCTGTGCATGTCAGGGTTGCCTTCCCTCCCAACACTAGGCTCTTATTATTTTCTCCTTTACACACCAAAGTATTGACTTAATTGCAACGAGCCTCCATTACTATTGTTATTTAAAAAGACTTTGTGAACAAATGCATCACGAAAAGGAGAAAACCAAGTGCAAAAGGGGGGAGAATTTTCTGCCGCACTGGAAAACTGACGAAGGTCTCCTTCTCCCCATTTCCTTTGCCTCCTCCTTCTGTCTGCCTCTGTCGAAGTCCTCACCTTCTTAGCCTCATCTCTTGCCTTTCCTCCCCTTTCCAGACTGTTTAACTGAACATGGAATGCATGCCTAGTTTTTGGAGGAAATCTTGGGTTTTGTCTTTGATTTTTTTACATTGGCAGATTTTAATGTTTCACGTGTGCTTCTCAAAGAAGAAGGGGTACGTCTCAACACCCCGTCATTGGTAGTTCAGTTCCTTTTGCTCTGTCCACTGCCCCACTCTTTGGGTGGGTGGCTGGTGACGGCTCCCCAGCCCTGCTCCGTGTGCCTGGAACCCACCTGTCCTGTCCTTGGGCAAACAGAACTGTAACTTCGGTTGCATCTGGCCACATGGCAGACATGTCCTACACCTCCACTTTTCCCTCAGGCGAAATCGCTTTCTGTCACGGAGTGGGGACACCTACGGTCCCCAGGCTGTTGATGAAGTGAGGGAAAGTGAATGGGGTGTCAGGAGAGCGCGGAGAAAGCAGACGAAGGGAGAGGGAGAAGAGGTACAGGGTCGCAGACCCGCAGATAAAAGGGCCAACCACTCAGTAGCGAGAGGGAGATGGGCGAGCAAAGCGACCAGACACCATGTGGACAGGGGGAGGAGAGAGAGCTGAGGAGGCGCGCGAAGGCTGAACGCCGACAACCAGACCCCAGATCGCAAGAGGGGAGCCCGGGTGGAGGGGGTCTGCGGGCGCTGGGAGCTCGGGACTGGTCCGGTCCGCGGACAGATCGGGGACCTCGGGTGGCCCTGCCCGCATTCTCCCGCGATGGGCGAGGCCAGCCGGGTGTGCTCTGGTTACTACAGCCTCAACCACAGCTTCGTGGAGTCCTTCCAGTGCCCCCAGCGCGGCGAGGCGGCCTCTCTCCTCTACTGCTGCGGCTTCGCGGACCTCAAGTACTGCTGCAGCGAGCCGGGCAGCTACTTCCCCTACAAGCACAGCTACATGTGGAGCCTCAGGTGGGCAGGACAGGCTGCGGGCGCGCCGGGGCTGGGGAGGCTACGGTACCTGCAGTGCCACACTGGGACCCGCTCAGGTCGGGTCCCTCCGGAAGGACGCCGAGCCTCCGAGGGCGGGTGAGGGCTCTGCGGAGAAACCTCACCCAGCTCGGAGATGCCCCGGGAGCCGGGACTCGGCCGGCGAGGGTCTGTCTGTGGCTGCTGGAGGTGTGACTCCGCCCGGGGACCCCAGGCGAGGCGCGCAAGAGAGAAGGGCGGACTCTGCGCCCAGAGCGCACCCAGCCTGCCGGGGCTGGCCGGGCTCAGTTCCCCGCACGCCTCCCTGGAGTGGACTGGTCTTCACTCTCGCCAGGGACCAGTCCCAAGCAGGCGGCTCTGCTGGCAGAGACAAGACACACGAATAACCCAAGGAGGAGGTTTTATTCTCTTTTTTGATATGGTTAGGCATTTGGTACATTTGAATAGAAAGGGGGCTCCTACTTTAAGGCATTAACCAAGGATCATAGTATTTTAAGTCTCTTTGGAGGGTAAGAAGGAATTGGCTGTATTCTCTAAACTACCAAAAAGGTAGGTGTGTGTGTGTGTGTGTGTGTGTGTGTGTGTGTGTGTGTGTGTG
>NW_017731529.1:657022-658215 GCF_001890085.2 Hipposideros armiger
AACTTATCCTTATTATTGGGGGAAACAGTCTATATTGCACTGACATATTATCTGACCTTTTGGAAAATAACACAGTAACCCAGCACTGAATCTTTGGAGGTGTTAATAACGGTGGCAGCACCTCCAAAAGAGACTGGCAACTCCTAAATCAAACTCAATTGGAAAAGTGCCTGGGATTCTCAGATTCCTGACTCATTGCAAAGTGACAAGCAGCAGAGGCTATTAATTCTTCCTAAGGTTTATGAGGGCACAAAGGAATGAAGAGCTTCCTGGGGTCTCCCTTGAGCACTGAAAAAATGGACAGTGCACTTCAGCTCTGGGGGAAATACAAAAATCATTTCAACTGATGGAGTCGTAATGCTAAACCTGGGAGCTTTGTTCGTTTGAGCTCTGAGAACACACTGGGAGGGTAAAAATTTAGAGCTTCATTTCCTTCCTATTCGTTGCTCTCCACCCCTAATTTAAAATAGTCCATCTGGGAAAAATATTCCAGAAGTCACTAGCATTTTTTCTGCGAGTCTGCAGCTGCTGGAGAAAGGGACAGGTGTAGATACTGCCAGGTAAGTGAAATTGCTAAGTAGGATGATAATTGGTGCATTAAAGTGACTAAAGCTTCAGACCCTCTGTCAAGGATGGGGAGCAAACGGCCATACGGTGCTGTGAGGAGAGAATAATTCTCCCTTTTCTGTCTGGCCCACTCCTGTCTTTTCTCCTCTTACAGATTCCTAACCTTTTAGGATTTCCTTTGGTAGCCTTTTCAGGACCTAGGAAAATAATGCCTATTGCTCAGGGTGACACATGAGTTCAATAAGAGTTTGTCAAAATGAATATTTTAGGAGATTCCTAGAGCTCCATCTTTATTTAGAGGTTCACATGCATAAAGCAACATTTCTATAAATGTGACATTGCAACAGTCTGTTAAGATTATCAAGTATCTCCTTTTATAACAGAAAGCAGAAAATAGCGTGCTTTGTTTTTGTTTTTTCTTCAAATCATTTGGACTAGTTTTCAAATTGTGTACAATTAAAAGCCCACAATATGTATGTTGAATTTAATTAACTGACAATTTTATTTTTAAATTGACTAAATTACTCTCTTACTTTGAAGATTTTTTTTCAAAAGAAAAAAATAGTCT
The DNA here is from genome assembly GCF_001890085.2 of Hipposideros armiger. Taxonomy (NCBI): domain Eukaryota; kingdom Metazoa; phylum Chordata; class Mammalia; order Chiroptera; family Hipposideridae; genus Hipposideros; species Hipposideros armiger. The sequence continues at coordinate 658,158 of NW_017731529.1, forward strand.
TTTATTAACTACCACACTGTTATAATACACTTTATTTTTTTTTTAAAGATTTTTTTTT
>NW_017731529.1:659235-671786 GCF_001890085.2 Hipposideros armiger
GCTTCACTGGCCCATGTTGGTATTATCATTGCGCTCTTCCCAGGTGAGGCAGATTAGTCGCCGGCCTCTGGACGGCCGCTCACGGCGGCTCTTGGCAGCTCACGTTGGCTGCCAGCCACTCACGGTAGCTTATGACAGCCCACTGCAGCTTCACTGCTGCCTACGCCATCGCCAGCGACTCAGGACAGCCCAGCTCCAGGTCAAGCTGTTGTTCACCATCTCAGCTGTAGAGGGCGCAGTGTCACTGGCCCTCATGTGGGATCCAAACCGGGGCCCTGCTGCTCAGAGCTGGCGTCCCAAGCCAGCTCTTAACCAACATGCCACTCGGCTGGCCCAAGAAAAACTTTATGTTTATATGTGTAACTAGAGTTGTCCTATGCATTCAAAGATATTATTGACAAGTGTCAGATTGAGCCTAGAAAAAGAATATGGAAATCTTTGCCCCCACTGTATTACATGTGCAGAATTATTGAATTTTTAATTTAAAAACATCTAAAACAGTCATGTTAATACTGTTAATTTTTCCTTTCCTCCTTTCCTGCCTTTATCATTAGACATACACAAATTCAAAATATAACCTTTCTGAATAACTCTTGCTATTGTTACAAAGCTTGTCTTATGTTATCAGTTTCAAGAATCTTCATGAAAATTCAAGTTACTGATAAATCAAAATATTCTGCATTGCTTTAACAGTTGGAACAAACAAAAAAACAAGGTTTGCAAAATGGCACTGATAAAACTGATATGACTCAATGTGGGCTTAGAGTTAAAAGATTTTTTTCAAAAGCTTTATTTAATATACTTATTTTTAGGTGAAAACGTAGTAATCTGCTGGTGCCTCTATCCTTCCCTTTCTAAGTAAATATACCTGTTTAAGATAATTTTGATGTTTGAAATCAACAATCTGCAAATAAAAGGCTTATTTGAAGGAAAATAAACCATACAGATTTTCTTACCCCATACCACTGCATTTCAAATGCATAGGAATACAACAAACTCAAAAGAAAAAAAAAATAGTGTTTTATTAACTACCACACTGTTATAATACACTTTAAACGTACAATAAGGTAGCCTTTAAATTTGAGGTGGTCTTAGAATAACAAATGAACAGAATCAAAATTTTTGAAATAGGTGAACTGCTGCAGTTATAGGTATACATTTAGGAAAACTGTATAGCTCTTACAAGACCAGCAATGAAACTTTATTTTGTACATTTTTAATAATTGAAAATATAAACAATAATTTAAAAATAAAAAGAATACAGCGTAATAAAAAACATATGTTTCTCAATTAAATGTACTGAATACATATAAATTTTAAGGGAAGAAGCAAAAAAGGAAAATGGTTGATTATTTAAGTGCAGACTGACTACCTAGACAAAAAAAAAAAAGAGTTAAAAAAAATCATAAAACCGCTAGTTTTCTATGACTAATATCCATATAGTTGGAGTATTGTCACTATGGAAGTGATCTTATTATCTTTGCATATGTTATACTTTACTGGTAATTTACATGATGGCTTTTAAGGCCCTGGCAGACATGGTTTATGGAAACAAGATTGGATAAAAAAAATCACTGCTAAGACGCAATACACCTTATTTTTTTGGTCCTCCAATATGCAAGAAAGGGGGTATTTCGCTATAACATTTTCTTACCACCCAAATGCCTCAGCCTATAGATTTTAAACTTTTTTAAACATTGGTTATATTGCCCAACTTGGTTATTGAAAGAATATTAACAAGACATTATTTTGGCAAATTAAATCTTAAACATGGCTTTTCAACAGGATTTAAAAGGTGACTCATACCTAGAGTTCCATATTAAAATGTAGTTTTCAAAATCTTACAAGAGTAATGCTTAAAATATTGTACATAGTTAACCTAATTAAAATAATTAGCTTCAAAATGACAAATTGATACGCTAAATAAAGCCTACACTATGTAACATTTGCTTGGAAACTTGATTTGCCAGTTATGCATAATAAAAATTCCAGTCATCAAGAAAATTACAAAATTTTTTTTATCATAACATGATTTCTTTCACCCACCAACTTTTTTTGTCTTACAATAGATAAATACCAACATGTTCTCATTTTTACACTAAACCACACAGGATTGATGCATTTGGTTAGACTACTATTTGCAATGTTAAATTCAATTTTCTCTTTATATAACTTGGTAAAATTTCACTTCTTCTAGATTCCAAAAGTACCTACAAAACCCATGCAATTTTACCATTTTTAATATACTATGGAATATCATACAAAGTAAGGCATTTCAGTGTCATGTATAACCAAGTTACTGTCAATCCAAAAATTTTTGCACATCAATAAAAAGATATCTAAGAACTTAGGAACAATATTCTTCTCACTACTGTATAAAATTAATCACAATGAATAAGTAATTGTGTAATATTTACTCCATTGTCTCATTTCCAGAAACTGTCACAAGTTGTAAAGGTATTTCAGTGTTGGTAAGGATATCTTGATTGCTGGTGGTGGAATTATTAACAGTTTCTATCCCTGAAACAGAACCTTGTTGAATATTTGCAAGGATAAGTGTTGTTCCTCCTGCAGTAATCAAAGTATCATCTCGTGCAGCTTCCACAGATGCCAGCACTGTACTGCTAGAATGAATACCTTTTTTATTCTGGTGTGTTTTAATATGTTTAGCAAGGTGGTCACTTCTCATAAAGCGTTTTGAACACTCTGGACAAACAAATTTCTTCTCACCTGTATGTGTTCTTCTGTGCCTCTGTAATTCATCACTTCGAGTAAATCTTTTACCACAGAACATCCGGTTACAAACAAAAGGGCGTTCCTCAGAATGCCAATGCAGGTGAGCTCTCAGATGTGAGGTCTTCCCATAGACTTTACCAAATTCTGGTATATGACAAATGTGTTACTTCTTTTTTCCAAGATTGGTACCTCTCCCACCACCTTCTTTACAGTTGGGACAGGTGCAAGCTACCCTCCGAAGTCTTTCTCCTTCTTGATGTTTTGGTCCTCTTCTTCATCTACCACCTGTACTCTTAAGTGTGTTAGATCATTGGTATTCAAAGTAGAATCACCACTGAGCTGCCACTCTTCAGGATCAGGTTCTTCTTCCTTGATCCTAATATCTGCAGGACTGTCAGCATTCTCTCCTGAGTGTAGCTGTATACCAGTAGAATCTATAGAATTCACTGTAACTGTCTGTAGATTTGGCAACTGAACAGTGCTTAGACTAACTGGAGTTGAAGTCAAGGGTCCACCTGCTGCAACTTGAACAAGCGTGAGTGTCTGAACAGGCATCAAAGTTATTTGTTGGGCAGCAGTTATTCTGTATTTGCAAATTCTGCAAGTTCTGGACACCCTGTACTTGAAAGGTTTGCCAAGTTATCTGTCCAGAAGGGGTCACTGTGCCTGAATTAAAAAGGTTCCAGGATTCAACTGCAACTGAAGATTTTGCAAAGCCTGTTGTGATATATTTTGACCACTGGTTTGCACACCATGGATTGTCTGTAGTGTAATACCTTGCACAATTTGGGCTTGACTGGTTGGCTGCTGAGACTCTTGAAGTTATAGATGTTGTACAACAGGCTGTGCTGTAGAAACCTGAATATTCTGAGCCTGTGTCTCTTCAGAAACAGGCGACTGGATATAATTTCCCTGAAGATCTGAAGAATGGACTTGCCCACTAGAAGTAGTCAAGTTATTTGTGTTTTGTTGTAATATACCTGTACTCTCTATAGTAACAGGCAACTGGGATGAAGAGGATGTTGGCACAAATAAATCTGTATCAGTATTAGTTTCTGAAGATTTTTTTAATAGCCAGGTTTTCATTTTAGAAATCTTTCCAGATGTGTGGCCTCCTAGAAGCCTTGTACAGCAGATAATATTAATTAAGTGGATTATGTTCCCATGTGTCTGTGTAAAGTCCTAACCCCTCCCTGACATGTATGATCTACAAAAATCAAGTTTGGTGCAAACAAGCATGAAAGAGGAGTTGCCAGAGCCAGGAGTCTACCCCTTGGAAGACAGTGAACCACGTGAGGGCAAACTCCATTTTAAATATATAACTACATACTGACTCTAGCCACTCAACCTTCACTTGTGTGCAGGGATAGAGGAACTGGGCTGACATTAATAAATCAAGCCCAAGGATCTCTGGAAGTTGAACTCCACATCTATGGCTCAGGAGGCAATCTCTGAATTGCAAGGGTGATTTATCGCCTTAAAACAAGAATACACTGGATGAGCTTAGCCCCTCACTTTTAACTCTGTTCTCCTTATCCCCAAAGCAATGACACAGCCGGCATCCCTGCTCAAATTCTCTCTTCCCTCCGTTTTGGTACATGTCAAACTTGTCAGGGCTCTAATCTCTGGGAAATAGCAGAAGCCTACAGTCAAGCCAGGAAAATAATGAAGGAAAAAATCATTGCTTTTCAATGATGATGACTTTTCAATTACTACAAGTGGATCAGACACCAGTAAATTATTATTTACTGCTATTTATGGAACATTTACTACAAGCTAAGTACTCTATTAAACACTTTAAGTAAGTGTGCACAGCACTATGGGAAATTCAACAGAAGTATCTGGTCTTGAGCAGCTTAAAATCTAATTGTGTGTGTGTGTGTGTGTGTGTGTATACGTATATATATATATATACGTATATATACACACACACATATATATATATATACACCCACACATACATGTGGTTCATGAAAGTAAAGTACATTTGCATATTTGTCTTTCAAGATAATTCTTTTTTTCAAGCCCCATTTCCCATTTAAAAGTATTAAGTCCACAGGTTTATGTAAACTATATTATTTCTCAAATGATTAGCCTTATAACTGTATCAGAAGGGATTATTACAAATTCAGTGCAGCGAAAATATTATTAGATACAAACTCTATTTTTAAAGAAAAGTACAAGGGTTTCTTACTTAATGCTAGAAATCATTGGTGTTATGCTGTTTTGAAAGCAGAAACTTAGACTGAATAGGAACTTTATATGAATTTCATAACTATAGCTTTCCTTTCATTAAACTTCTCTTTTGTAATAGTTGTGGTTTTGTATATTAGTAAACAATATCTCCCATACATGTTCGCAATGAAAAGTTCTACATTTCTGCTAAACATTTGCTTCACTACTTTTGAAGACGTAAATACTTTTTTAGTCATCTTTTATCGGTGGGCCTGATCTTACCACTTACAATATATTAATAACAGAGGTGTATTTGATTGAGATGTCTTTGAACTATCCCTAGGGAATCATGTGACCTTTTACCTGTCATATAAAATCACATGATATTCTATAGTGATCATAACATATGCATATACATGTATAGAGAAAATATAATAAGAATTTGATGATACAAAGAGGCAAACTGTAGCTTTCAATCACATACCGTTTATACTAAAATGTAATTTGGCTATGAACGATTGAAGCAAGAGTTAACACTATTTAAACCTTTTTAGTTCCGATGTCAACCAGTCTGTGTGACAGTCACATTTTTCCTCTCTTTTCCTCAGCGTTGGTGCCCTGACTGGATTGGGGATTGCTGCCCTTATTTTACTTGCCTTCGTCATCAGCGTCTGTGTCCTTTGCTATTTATTTCTGTACACGAAGCCTCAAAGATTAGACAACGGCCTGAAACTTCAACACCTAGAGGCGTCTTCCACTCAAGAAGGTAATCGGTATCCATTATTTGTGGCTAATTACCTATCTGTTCAAAAGAATAACCTGTACCTGGGTAAGGGATCACACTGGTAATGAAGGCTTTTTAGAAATTAAATTCATTACTTGCCTTTATAAAAATTCATGTTAAATTAGGCCTTAATGATGAAATACCTTAGAGAAAAATGTGCCCAAGGAAAAACAGTGGCAGGGTGTAAATGTTCTTGTGAAAAATTGTACATAGATCCAATAAATCCACTTTAATATACTTATGTCTCTCTCAATTATAAAGGTTTTATCCTCTTGGAATTTTTAAATTTTGTTTTTGACAGAGCCAAAGAAGTCAAGTAAATAGAGGAGCAAAATATCTGATAATTAATTCTCAGCATTGCATTTTCTAGGTGGCTTAGTCAGTGGCCAGGTAAGCAGTTACCTTGTGCATGTGGCGTACAGAATTTGGAGGCGGCATAGAAAATAATTCAGAGGCATATACAAGAAATAGAGAAAGAAATTAAAGACCATATCTATTCTTAAATAGATTATGAACTAGTTAAGGTATAGTGGTGTGTGTAGGGTGACTATAAAGTAGAAAGAAATTTTGTGCATGAAACTGGGTCTCGTTGTTATCTGAGTGTAAAGTGCTACACAAATGCTAACTGCTAGTATTAAGATAAAAAAATGTGAAAATTTTGTGAATTTAAATTTCTATTAGTGTATTTAAAAAGCAGTAATCATTAATTTTATTTTGATATATATATTTATAGAATATATTTTAATAAAAATTTAGAATATATATTAGTATAGAATATATGTAGAATATATATATATTTAGAATAAGACACAAATACTCACTAACTTCCATTTAAAAAGTAAATGAGGGCCGGCCGAGTAACATGTTGGTTAAGAGCTGGTTTGAGACGCCAGCTCTGAGCAGCAGGTCCCTGGTTCGGATCCCACATGAGGGCCAGTGATGCTGCGCCCTCTACAGCTAAGATGGTGAACAACAGCTCGGCCTGGAGCTGGGCTGCTGTGAGTCACCGGCGACGGCATAGGCTGCAGTGGGGCTGCAGTGGGCTGCAGTAAGCTACTGTGTGTGGCTGGAAGCAGGCGTGAGCAGCCATCTAGTGGCAGGTGAGCAATCTACCTCACTCAGGAAGAGTGTAATGATAATACCAACATGGGCCAGTGAAGCGACGTCCTCCACAACTAGACTGAAGAACAAAAGGACAGCAACTCATCTTTTTCCCTTCCCTGATTCCCCAATGCTTTTCCCCTCCCCCAATTCCCCAATAAAATCTTTAAAAAAAAAAAAAGCTAAATGAAAAAAATTTAGAAAATTCTCTGGCCATATGCTCTGTTTCAGTGAATCCTGAGACTTATATTTATGGAACACATGCTCTGCAACCTTATCAAATACACCGCTACTGCATGATGGCATTAGCTCTAGTCTCCTTCTCTGTAGAGAAGGGATCTCTCTCATGGGGTATCCTGTGTCACAGAGCCAGAGACCAACGTCCCTTTGGAGCTCTCTTTCTGAAGTTTGGAGATTGCATGGCCAGTTTAGTCCAATGACTTAGACCCAATATCTCCACAGGTAAAATGAAGCAGTGGGTTAGTGATTATGAAATAGGCAGATTGTAAAATCGATTTTTGTCTCAATTGCTTAGATAATTTAAGGTAGCACTGCTTGAATTTTACTGAGCATAAGAATCACCTAGTGACCTTGTTAAAACGGCAAACTCCAGACTCTGCCTTTAAAAAAAAAAGAGCTTCTCTTCCTACTCTGTCCTTGCTCCCCTGCTGTCTGTTTTCCACAGAACAGCCAGAGTGAGACTGTTAATACCAAAGTTAGGTCATGTCACTCCTCTGCTCAAAACCCTAATCACATCCCACCTCTCTCAATAGAGATGGCATCGTAACTGTGACCTACCAGGGCTTCTGCGCCCTCTCCACTCTTATTTCTCTCATCGCCATATGTCCAGCCACAGTGGCCTTTTTGCTGTTCCTGGAAACTCCTGCCTCAGGGCCTCTGTACATGCTGTTACTGTTGTCTAGAATGCTTTTCCTTTAGACACCTGTATGGCTTGCACTTGCACTTTCTTTAAATCTTTACTAAATGTTACCCTCCCAGGGATTTCTTCCTTGGTCACTCTATCTGCATTTTTAACTCCCCTTCAACATTTCATACCCTCTTCCCGCTTTATTTTTCTCCTAAGCATTTACCACTTACATGCTATATACAGAGGGTGCAAAAAAAGTATACACATTTTAATAAAGGAAAACTGTATTCAAATTGTAACACTCAATATTCAATAATACCTTGGTTTGGAGCACAATTTGTTCGTATTCAATATTCGTATTGCAAGACATTGCTCGTTTACCACATTAAAATATATTAGAAATGTTTGCTCGTCTTGCGTAATACTCGCAAACCAAGTTACTTAGAATCCAAAATTTACTGTATAATGATAACAAAAGATGAATACAAGTCATGTGTATACACTTTTTGGGGGGGGCACCCCCAGTATTTAAGCTAACATTTTCTCCACTCCAGCTAGAAAATAACAGGAAAGCAGCAATTTTTGTTTTTGTTTGCTCACTATTGTATTCCTAGTGCCTTAGAACACCTAACTGAATGTTTGCTGGATGAATTGAATTGGATAGCGCTGCACCTGTATTGTAGGTGATCAAAGGATCGTGTTTATTGTCACCATTACAGTCATCAAACATGAGAGTGCCTCTGCTATACAATGCACAGTATAAAAACTGATTATTTCCTGGCTTATCTCAAGGACTCTTCCAAATATTATTTCATGTTGGCTCTGAGAACCCTGCAATGGAATTAGTTGGCTTGTTGATTCAAGTCTTGTAGTCTTATTGCTGTTTAGCTAAAGAGATCCATTAATGCACTTTCTAAGTAGTTAGATGAGGTTGCTTTCAATGGCATGTCCCCACTCTGCCCCTCTCAAAAACTTATGTTTATAAGTCAGCAAATTAATTCAGTACACCTTTCCTGAGGGCTTGCATTGGCAAGGCAGGGTTCTATGTAATCACTGCCTTCCTGCTGCTTTCAAATGAGGTGATTTGGGGGCCTTGGGTTGATTTTAACCAAATCAGACACAGCAGAGAGCCCAAAACTAAACAGGTAAACCAAATATCCCTGGAATAGTCAAAGAAAATGGTTTATATTTGAAAGTGACCCTGTGAAGTGATAATTAAAAACCACTACTGTACCATTGTTAAATATGCATGCTCCATTACAATGATTCTCCCACCTAGGAATAGATGCCAGTGTTCTAGCTATTGAGAAAACAGGTCCACTCCATTTAAGGAAGGCCTTAAACGTTAGGGACATGATAAAATGTTTGCATAATAATCAAATAAACATTTATCAGAGGAAAATTGGTTTACCAGTTACCACTCCTTTCTTTCAAAACTTTCTGGTCTTACGAGTCAACCTCCCATTATTGTAAATTAACTTTTTATAATTGAGACTGTTTTCATTACAGTCCATTTGAATGACCTCAAGGGAGACAAATGTGTTTTTGTGCACATACTAAAACTCACTTAGGGCACTGGGCTTCTTGGGTGCTATAAATGACAATATGTTTAAAATCGTCTAATCTTAAACCCTTTTGCCAAGATTTTTTGTTCATGTGTCTTTATTCTATTGGGTGTCATTCTTTTTAATGGATACAGCTTAAGGCTTTATACATTTTGAATTGCTCCTGAAAGAAGCCCGTCTCTGGTTGTGATCACCTCCAGGGCCCACTTTGTGGAGAGGTCCGATTGCTAAGGAATTGGTTGGCCTATAAATTCTGTGCCATAATCACTTTCTTTCCCTTTAACTTTTGCATCTTGAGTTATACATGTTTCAAATGCCAATGTTTAGAAGAACACCATGGCTTAAACATTGTACTGTAATATATAGTTCTGGGCAGAAGATGGCCGTCTGAAGGGCATCTTTCTGAGGGTGAGGGCTCATTTTGTACGATGTAGAAGAATGAATGGCTAACAGAGGAGCAATGAAACGGGAATGTCTTAGATCCCTGCCTCTCAAACTTGTCCACTGGAGAATCCTTAAAGGTAGAGAAGAAAGGGACTCGAGCCTCCAGAATTCCAAGGTCCTGAGTGAAAAGGCCTGCCATAAGTCATAGGAGCTTTAAATTATTTGAAGTCACCTACTTTATTTTTTTAATTGATGGGAATTTTCAATTTGACTGCATCATATAATGACTTATGTTCCTTTAATAATAACATCTTCTCCTTCCAACATTTGAGTAAAATAAATGCTCCAGGGAGATAAACCGTATTCATCCTGTGGTTTTAAGTATCCACTGACACCTTGCAGTTGTGGAGAGGGGTAGAGAATTGAGGAGAGGGATTCTCAGAAGCAGAGTTTTTTGATGAAAATTAAAAGGGCAGATTTTAGCAGAGCTGTCTGGGCACTGATCAATCGTACAGCTGTTTGGGAATAATAGACAACTCCAAGCCTGTATTTGGCAGTTTCTTTTATAAAGGCAGGTGATATAAATGAAAAAGGGTAAGAAAATCAGCAGTGAGACACAGTTGTCTAGGAGAAAAACATAAATTATATATGAAATACTGAGAAAGCAAGCAAGTCAAAGATCATATCGTTTATTCTGCCCATGAGCAAAACAGGACTTGGAATGGCTCAGAATGGTCTGCTATATTTCTTCTTCTTAAAGGACTCCCCTGTTAAAAACAAAAACAAAACCATAAACAAAAACTGTCTTTCGATTCACTTTCATTGTACGAAAATTGGAGAATATAGAGAAACAAACGAATAATGGCATCCATGATCCCACCACACAGAGATAATAGATATTAACACCATAGTGAATATCCATGGATTTTTTTTCTATGCATCTATAGATGCATAGATATATAACAAAGTGTGAGGGTGGAAGGAAATATAAGTCGTAAAACATGCCTTTTTTTTCAGTGAACAATATGGATATCTTTGCCAATAAATAAATACCTTTACCATCATTTTTAATTGTTCCATTTCATTATCGTGATGGAGCGCTATGAGTTTTTATTCTTTTATTTTGATATAATTTCACACTTCCAGAACAGTTGCAAGAAAAGTATAGAGAAGGTTGAATTCCTTTGCTCAGATTCACTAATAGTTAATATTTTGTCTCATTTTCTTCATCATTGACTTTCTCTCTATGTATATATTTTTAACCATTTGAAAATAATTTGCAGATATCGTGCCTTTAACCATGAATATTTCAGTACACAGTTCCTAGGAACAAGGATTATTTTTTCTTACATAATTACAGTATAATTATCAAAGTCAGGAAATAAAACATTGATATAGTAATATCATCTAATCTGCAGTTCATATTCAAATTTTGCCAATATCTTTAATAGCTTTTTTTTTTCTTATCTAGGAGTTAGTCCAGAATTAACATCTTGTAATTAGTTCTCATGTTTCTTAACTGTCCTTCAATCCTCAGCCTTTCTTTGTCTTTCATAATCTTGGCTTTTCTAAAAAGTAAAAACCAGTTATTTTATACAATATCCTTCAATTTAAGTTTGTCTGATACTTTCTCATGATTGGACAGAGATTATACATTTTGACAGGAACATCACAAAAGTCATATTATTGGCATCATATCAGGAAGCACATAATATTGGTTTGTCCCATTATTAGTGATGTTAACTTGGATTCTCTGAAGATTTATTTGCTGGATTAATCCATTGTAAAGTCACTATTTTTCCTTTTGGACTAAGTAGTTTGTGGGGAGGTACGTTGAAACTATGAAAATACCCTGTTCCTCCTCAAACTTATACTCACCCATTGATGGTTAATGGAATTTTTTTCATTCAAATTTCAACATAACTTCAGAACTATTATGATGATACTTGTAAAATGGTGATTTTCTAACCTCATCAGTTCTTCCACATTGATTAGTTGTTATGCATCTATGGGAAGAGCTTTCCCTCCTGCCCTATTTATTTACCTGTTCCTTTATTTATTCATATGAGTATGGACTCGGAGTCTTTCTTCTAAAATATCCTATTAGGATCATTATTGATTTTGATCCCTGAATTATCTCAGATTAGCCTGTGGGAGCCACTTTCAATCGGGTCCTGTGTCCTTTTAAAAAGTGTCCATCATTTTTTGAGCACCTTTTTGCAGTCACAAGATGTTCCAGGCATCTTTTACTGTCCTTATTCCAGCCCTGGGATCTGCCATTTCTCCAGGAAGCCTGGCTCGTTTTAGTTGTGAATTGTGTTTGGAAACCAAAGTCCGAGTGTACCATAGCTTATTATTAACTTTGATCTAGCTTCCATTTTCTTCTATTTACACACATACATAGAACATTTAATTTTCTTAGCATAAATATGTGGGAGTGGAATTGTTGACCGAAGGACAGGCACATATGAAAGTCTTTGGATACGAGTTGCTAACTGCATTCCAGAAACATACTATTTCATGGGTATCACTATTTCAAAAGATATAGGTTTTTACTAAGTTCATTGAGAGAAACAATGTAGTGTTTTGTCTTACCTAATTAGGAGTAAGAGTGGACATTTGAAAGTTTATTTGTCATTTCTTTGGGGCATATTGTTGCTAATATCTTATACATACTTTTCTACAGGTGTTTTCATTTTTCATTGCTTTGTAGGAACTTTTCATACAGCAACTAAACTCTTTTTCACATATATTGCAAATGTTTTTCATAGTTATTTCCTTTTTGATTTTGTATGCGACAGTTTTTCAATTTGTTTCTCCTTTTGTGATTTCTTCCTTTAGTTTCTTTCTTTTTTTTTTAATTTTTTTTTCATTGGGAACTGGGGGGGGTGGCAACAGTGCTGGGGAATTGGGGGAAGGGGAACAGACAAGTTGCTGT
>NW_017731529.1:672039-686137 GCF_001890085.2 Hipposideros armiger
CGGGGCCCTCTGGTGTCCCAAGCCAGCTCTTAACCATTGCGCCACTCGGCCAGCCCTTCCTTTAGTTTCATACTTAGAAAGTTCTAACCTCACTAGAAGATATAAATATATTCACCTACATTTTCTTCTAATACATTTATTCATTTGTTTTTAACATTTAAATCTTTAATAATCCTGGAATTTTAATTTTGGTGGAAAGTGTGAGGCATGGATCTGCCTTTATTTCTATTTTGCAAAAAATGAGACTTTTGTCCAAATATTTATTGGATAATCCATCTTTCTCTTGCCAATTTAAAACATCACCTTTGTTATGAACTAAATTCTTATATATATTAATATCTGTTTTTAGATTTTTCTGTTCTGTTAAATTTATCAGTTTATTAAGCTAGTAGTATACTTTTTAAAACTTTTTATTCTGAAATAGTTTCAGATTTACAGAGAAGTTGCAAAAATAGGGCAAAGAATTGTTGAATACTCTTCACTTAGAATCCCCAAATATTATTTTACCATGTTTGCTTTATCATTTTCTCTGTTTTCAAAGATTTTTATTAAAACATATAGCTAACTTACATTATATTAGGTGTACACCATAGTTGTTCAACATTTATATACCTAAAGTGATCACCATAAGTCCAGCAGCCATCTGACACTGTACCACACTATCACAATATTATTGACTATATTCTGCATGCTGTACATTATATCTCCGTGACTTATATGTTTTATATCTGGAAATTTGAACCTCTTATTCCCCTTCACTCTCCCCCCCCCAACTTTTAAACTTTTTCAATTATAGTTAAATTACAATATTATTTTGTATTAATTTCAGGTGTACAGCATACTGGTGACATTTATAAGAAGTGATCCCCTTGACTAGTCTAGTATCCACTTGGCACTATACATAGCTATTACCATATTATTGGCTATATTTCCTATGCTTTACTTTACATCGCCATGACTATTTTGTAACTACCAATTTTTACTTCTTAATCCCTTCCCCTTTATTACTTTTACAATTATTGTATCTATATAGGTTTTTAATATCTAATTAGGCAAGACTTTTTCTTCCTCCCATTATGTTTCTTTTTCAGTTTCTGGGCTGTTCTTGTAAGGGTCATGTTTCCAAATAAACATATGAATCACAATGCCAACTTTTTAAAAATCAAGTGGTATTTTGTACTCAATTTATAGATAACTTTGGGAGCTATTTTTCTTAGCAGGCTTAATATTCCCCAACAAAATTCTTCTTAAGACTCATTAATTAGGCTGCCAAATTATTTCGTAATACCATTCTTTGCTTCAGCAAGGCTTTAAGAAGTCACTAAGATATTAGTAGAAGACCAGGTATTTTGAATTCAGTGCCAGAAAAGGCCACTTCTGTCTCCTAAAGGGAACTTTCTACTTAATGAGCTTGGACCTTCCCATGACTGTTTTGTTCCTACAATGTAGAAAGTCACATTGCTCAGCTGAGGTCCTGCTCCATTTAGCATCTGAATCCTCCTCAGGGCACAGGGTTAGGCAATTCTAGCAGATGCTGAAACCAACAAGAAGAGAAGCTAGTCTCTCGTGAAAATTCATTTGAAGGACTTAAAATATCAGCTAAATTCCTTTGTTAGTTATTGTGAGTCATCAACAGTTGGAAAAATTTAATAATGCAGAAAAAGAAAAAAAGTGCCAGTTGTGGAAATAATAGGGCAGGAAAAACATTTCTGGATAGAACTACCTTCAGTCATTGATAGACGGGCAAAGCAAAAGGGCAAGTCTAAGATTCGAACTTTCACAATACATTTTTAACTATATTTACTTAAGATACTGTACATCCCTGAGGGGCAGGCAGGGCATTGAAGGAGGGAGAGGTCAGCACATCGGTAGGTTACTAGACAAGTTTTGTTCACCTCACTGTTCACTTCAGATCCACGGTGTATCATATTAAATTTGAAGGGAAAATGTCCTCTTGCCAAAAAAGCAAAGCAAAAACCCTTTTAGGGTATAAATTTAAGATTGCTTGTTTCCACTAGGAAGAACTGTGGGATGAATGGGATGTGTAGATTTTCTACTAAATAATAAAGTAAGTAATTAGTAGCTGCTGTAGGACTGCAGGATGGTAACACAGAAGCCAAGATACAGGCAGACAATGGCAGAGAAGCTTAATTACAATTATGCCAGATAGCAAGGAGATGAAGACCTGCAGAAGGCCCCAGCAGCTTTGTTTGTTTGTTTGTTTTTGTTTGATATTTTGAAATGGCAGGCAACAGCAGAGTTCATAGACGAACTATAGAATAAATGGATCCCTGAAGAACGGTTCTGAAAATGAATGTAAAATTTAACTCTTATCAGAAAAAATATGTTGGCTGAATTTGTGTTGAGGATATATGGATTTTATTTGATGAGTGATTTAAATGATGAATTGGATTTAAGTAATGGAAAAGTCTAAAGCTTTCATTTAAATGCCAGTCTGAGAAGTATCGGATTAAAGGACGGCTGAGATTTTCAAATAATCAGACCGCGCCCCCCAAGAATGAAAATGGGAAGCCAGCAGCAGAAAGAGCAACTATTGTCAACCCAGGAAAGCAGCGATGCTGGATCATTGCAATCTACACTCAGATAAAGAAAAGGCGTTCCCTTGGGAGCGCAATGGAATTAGAGATTTATTTTAAATCAAATCCATATTGTAACCCAGCGACAGAAAAGAGGCAGCTGGTTTTATCTGTGCTTTGTCAGTTCAGAAATAAGCTTTTATTTATGAAAGCAAAACTTGGAAAAGCTCAGGCTGCTGCTGCTTTTCCGCCTTTCTCTTTTAAAATCCTTCCAAAGGGCTGCCGTTAGCTGGACTGTGTTATCAATACAGCCCCGCCCATTGCACTTGTTTTTCCATATGTCCCATTTATTACTCTAACTTATCAGAGGGACATACTTTGAAAGCACCTTTGGATTTTTATAAGCTGCAGGAACAAAGTGAGCAGCATGGGTGTTAACTCGCTAATCAAAGCTCTTGCTTCAAATGATGTCATATTGTGTTTATAACAAATCTTTTGTTTGTATAGCAAATTGGTTCTGTTAGGGGAACTGTCTTGCTTTAAGAGGCCAATCTAAGAAATGCTCTTTGTACCTAACCTACACTGTTTAGACAGCTCCAGTAGCCAAGGAAACAATGAGTCAAGGCTGGAGAATGGGGCGGGGGTCTTTACACATCCTAGATGGAGAAAAATCTACAATACTGGATGAAGTGTACTTTGCGAGCCTTTACATCTCAGGGGGCAGTAGCCAGGATAGGAAACGCTTTGAGTTGTTGCCAGAAAAATGCATAGTGGAAACTAGAGCTGTCAGAGTGGAGATGACTTAGAGAGAACCTCAAACTAAGTCTGGAAATAACTTCCTGAGTTTATTTACCATAAAAAAAAAGACAAAAATGAAACCAGAATGTGACATGGTAGATTAATACACCTTGAAATCTGATGAAAATATTGTGAATTTAAGTATGTAAAAAGCTTAGGAAACATGAAGGGCTTGAATTAAACATTAGTTTTCAGACTTCCAGGAATTCAAATAAAACATTCAAATTTTAGATGTTTAATGTTTATGGAAGGCACAAATGCTACACAGGTAATATGAAACTAATGCACATCTTATATCCTTGACCTGTGACCTTTCCCTGCTATGATACTGAAGAGTACAAACAATACTGAACAAATGAAAACTAAACCTACGTTTTGTCTTTCAAATGTTATATGAGGAAAACAGTCTCAAGTCCTCATATAGAATACACCCCATTACGTATTTAGTAGTTAAATTTGAATCAAATAATGTTTTAAAAAATCTACTTGGCAAATAACTGTCAAAAACTTACCAGATTACCAAATTTTCATGCCAGCTTTCCCTACTACATTTATTTTCAACAGCTTTGCTTGCTGATTGGGCCAAGAACTAGAAAATGGTGTGCCTTCAACAAATTAACTTTTAAAAATCAAATTATATGGTTGAAACATGATTGGATGTTTAGGAGTAGAACATTATTTTATCACCAAAAAAATTCTCTAACCTTGTGCACTCTGGATTCATAGTTATATGAAAGTGAATGACATTGTGATACACATGTGTTCTTTTTAATGATGTTTTTGATAATGGCAAAGCCTTAAGAGTGTTGCAAATTATTATGATTGGCTTTAGTATGGTTTTGTTCACTTAATACATAAGGACAGTTGCACTTTTATTAAGCAACCCAGAAAGTGTTACCTTCTTATCAAATGTGTAGCTTCCTCCATGGAAGCATGGAGAAAGAAGGGTAAGCATGGAAATGAATCCTTACTTCTGTTACAGAATATCTTCCCCATTTAACTTTCAGGAGGAAATGCTTAAAGACAAGTTTGAAATGATTCAATTCTCAATCATCCACATAGTATTTTCAGAACATCATATTTTCAATGTTGCTACAAAGTTTATTTTTAAGTCAAATTTGGTGTCATAATTTCACGTAATTATTTTATTTTGTTCTGTGTATTTGCAGGAAACTCAAATAAGAAAACCAAAGCCCCCAATTCAAACTCAACAAATGAAACATCCTATGAAGCTGATGATGTAATTCAAGAAAAAACAATGGATACAACACAAATCAATATTGTGCATTATTAAAAATCCTGTGTTGTAAAATCAATGGAGAACTGGAACAATAAAACTAAAGAGTACATTTGAAATACAGTTCATAATAACATTTTTCAAAATTCACCACTCACAAAGCAAGACACAGCTGCATTTTTTATCATTCAATTAATTTATTAAATACCTACTAAGGTTCTGATAGCTTTTCTTTTATTTACTAATTAATATGACTGCACATTACACAAAATTATCCTAATACTTCAGGAGAAATTAAATAATTTTTTTGTATTCTTATTTATTATTTACTTTTCACTTACAGTTGACATTCAATATTATTTTATATTAGTTTCAGTTGTACAGCATAGTGGTTAGACATTTATATAATTTACAAAGTGATCCCCCAATTAGTCAAAAAATTTATAACAGACAAGCAAACCTATCTGAGTGAGGAACAATGAGGAACTTATGTCATATTACCAGCATTTCAAAATTTACTGGTATTTAGAGGCAGTTATTTTTATAAGAGATGGTACTGGATAGGTACGTTTCAGGGGAATGGTCTTATAAACCACAGGAGGCATGTTGCTAAGTCTTTTAGATACCAACCCATGCCTTTTTGAGAGGATTTGCTGGGCACACAGACAACCTATTGCCTTTATAACATTCAATAACAAAATGTATCACAATGTATAATCTGCATATCAAGGAAGAACCATAACAAAAATTTTTTAGTGATAAAGTTCCTAAGGAATTTCTATAATAAAAGTTATAAAACAAGTCAGTTCTCTTATCCCACCTAAGGCTATTGCAGTAATGTCATTCAGACATCTAGAAATAAAACTACAGTTTTTGCAAATTATAATAGTCTTAAAAGATTTTTTTTCTTAAGTCTGATTTCTAGCATAACAGCACAGATCTGATTTTATAATGGAATTCAATAGGAAATAAGGATGCATTTTAAGCTGGCTCTGCTGAACACAACTACTGTGTTGTGCAATGTTTCTATAAGTTGGAAGACTAGCCTTTCAACGTGTGATGAAAACAGCTTCTCTGGTTTGATAGGGGGAAAAAAAAGAATGCCTTATTGGTCTCAGGCACACAAAGCTCAGGGTTAGAAACTTTTGATCATTAGGTTGTCAAAATTTCTACCAAGAACAGAGGATACCTTCTAAACCAGCACTGTCCAGTAGAAGCTTCTGAGAAGATGGAAATGTGTCTATATATGCCCTGTCTGGCATGATAGCCACTAGCCACATGCGACTACTGGGCACTTGAAATGCAGCCAGTTCAACTGAAGAAATAAATGCATTTTACTTATTGAATTAATTTAAATAGCCACAGGTGGCTATACTGACATAGTTCTAGATCATTATTGCAATATCCTACTGCCAGTCTTAGATTTCACATTCAAAAAGAACACAATTTTGCCAATGATTTAAGATTAAAATTGCTTAGCGTGCATGTGGAATTTGAAAGTTAAAACATTACCATTAGAAAAAATGACTTTTTATATGGTCATAAAAGCAAAGAATTCTCATTTATTTTTGTGAAAGCACACAAAGCATTTGCGGTACGTTTTGATCTTTTATCTAGCTTGATGAAAAAAAATCTGAGAAAATCAGCTATCATGATACACAGACATTAATAATTGTATTACTAGTTAGATGTTACCTCAGGTGAAAGTTGGGGCTGAGAAAGTTTAGGTAAGGCACTGGCACAGTTCTACATTTGCTGCTCAAAGGCGAGGGCAGATGCCATACAAGACACTAGGAGCTGCCAATGCTCATGGTCCTGAGACTCCTCCTGCCCTGTGGGCCAGGTGTGGGGTCAGGCCTGGATGGGTGCATCGTGGCTGTGCTCTGGGGGAGGCACCCCAA
The DNA here is from genome assembly GCF_001890085.2 of Hipposideros armiger. Lineage (NCBI taxonomy): Eukaryota > Metazoa > Chordata > Mammalia > Chiroptera > Hipposideridae > Hipposideros > Hipposideros armiger. The sequence goes on from NW_017731529.1 coordinate 678,513, forward strand.
TTCCCTGGCACTCTGCACATTTTTAGAAGAGTTGGGAGAAGACCAATGAGGTCAGAAGACCCTGGATTCTACAAGTGGGATTACCATCATGCTGGCATAAGAAAGCTACTGTTCTTGGATGCCAACTGCCCAAGAAGATTGAAACCCACCACTAGTGTCAGCTGGACTCCTTGAGACACTCCGAGCCACCGCAGGTTACCTGCGGGAGAGCCATGGGCTCATCCAGTACCAACTGGCATGTGTCTGTAACTGAGGCTTCAGGGATTGAGACAAAATGTTAAAAGCAAGAAGCCTTATCAAATTACCACAGTCTGTACACTGAAAAGTATTTTTAAGTGATTTATTTGGACCTAACAAATGCTAACATAGTGACCAAACTGTCAGTCCAAAATAATCTAAAATAAAATTAGAAACAAAACACATTTCTGGTAATAATCAGATCTCAGAAAAGTGGGTCTAGAAGAAAGGGTACAAATAATAAGGCATAAGACATAAAGATTCAAATTATTTTCTATGTAGCCTTCTAATGACAGCAATTTCATCTTTTAAAACTTGTGGATTTGAGAAATGGATGAAACCATAGACACATACAGCTGTTTTACTCCTTGTTTGCTGATGTTTTGGGCTTAGAGGACCAAAGATGTAAATAGGTATGTATTAAGTGTGGACAACTGAAGAAACTCTGAGAGATTTTAGCCAACAGATAAAATGGAGAAAAGAAATAGGAAATTATGTGAGGAGTAGGTCCATCAGCCCAAAAGCAAGAGCTTCAGTGTTTAGATAATGTGGTTACAGATACAAATCTTAACATAAATTCTGCCTGCATCTAGTGAAAATGACATATATCGTGTGGTAACCATGTGAACCAAATATCATTTACCTACTTAAAGAAGTTGAATGTGTTTGACAGTTATGTTAAAAAATTCAACCTTTACCATCACAGAATGCTACCTGCTTATCTGTAGTAATTTCTAAAATGAACAATACCACATGAATTTTACTAAAATATCATTATTCATATATATTAAAGGCTGGAAAGGATCTTGGGGATAATATGGTTCAATGTTTTATAGATGAAAGACACCATGGCCCAGAGAAGCTAAAATGACTTTGCTAAAGGTCACAGAGGTAGTTAGACAGTACAGGATTTTTTGAATTTTTACTATTCAATTCAGTTTTCCTTCTGCTACATACTGCCTGAGAGGAAACTTCATTAATTTTCTTCTAAAATATATCAGTGAGATTTGCATCCAATCCCAATAATAATAAGAGGATCACTTTAGAAGAAAAAAAATTACTTTAGTAAAAATGAATTTTATTCAGATGAGACATTCCATAAACTAATTTCAAATGATGGAAAATTTACTTAAGAATAATTCCAAGATTGTTTCTGGGAGAAACATTTACTGAGAATTAAAATCTTTTAATTTGCATCCTATATTAGTTAACGAGGGCTGAATTTTATATAACTCTTCTGAACCATTACTGTGTCACCATTCAGAAACAAATGTAATGAGCCAAATTATATCTCTATAACAGAAATAAAACTTACAAATTAGACTTAAATTTAAATAAAAATTAAATTAACTCTGTTCACAATAGTTATTATCATTTTTAACCATATTATACACTCAATGGGATGAGGCTATCCTTTTTCATGCAGCATTCTCCAATCACTTTTTAAAGTTTTTTTTTAACTTATTTTTTTCATCTTGATAGCCAAAGAACTGCATTCTCATAAAATGGTTTTCAAAAATACAGCATAAAATACAGCAAAGGCAAAAAAAAATAATAATAAAAATGCTTAAAAACCTAATAGCTCTGTGTTTCTCTCCAAACAACTGACTAAACTATTTAATCAAGGTAATTTCTTTTTGAGGAGGCCATATGACTAACTTAGCTTATGAAAAGCTAGAAGTGTGAGAGCTCCCATAGCCATAAGGCCACAATAGGGATGTGGGTATAGCACCCCTAGAATTTGAGCATGGTAAGCATATGTTCAAAGGAGTTATGAGGCTCCTCTACTCTTTCTGAGGTCACGCCAGGTAGGGGTTTTGGGTGAAGGAATAGCGCACACCTTCCCGGCCTGTAAGGTTACATGTACTTACTTGATTTCATCATAATGAATTCATCTGCAGCGATGTCTGTAGGTTACCAATTTGAAAATTTGTAATTGCACCACAGTGTGGTACTTGCAATCTTTGGTGCTATGTGCCATGATAACTGACTGACTTGATGCTGCTACAGTAAGTATTTAACTTATTGGGCATAAGGGATACCCAAGTGTTAAGCAAAGTAACTACACTGATCACTGCTGAAATTAAAAATTTAAGAAACATTTATATCTACCAATATGTGTTTGAAAATGCTCACCTATATAAAATTTCCATGTTATATAAAGACTTTCATGATGCAACTCCCTGGCTTTAAAATTTAAAAAGTACAGAATAAAATACTTAATCCTAAATTTTTGTCACTGCTCCTGAGGTTTATGATTAAAGTAAAAGAGAAACACCCCAAACTGGTCATTTATGAAGTCATAAATTCAATGTGAGACCTGCTTCAAAATTACAAATTATTTGAAATAAATACACATGTTCACATTTATAAAAATTTTCCACATTACTCATAGAAACAAGCATCATAAAATTTACATACTGAATACAATAAAAGTCAATTTTAATGAATATTTAGCTGTCATTCTCCTAAATAAAAAGTTCTGTGTTTGAGGTATCATTTTAAGACATGCCAATATGGCACATTGTACAACCCAGGAGTCTATCCTAAAAATCCTGCCCAACACAGCATCATCTCTACGTGACTAATAGACTGACCTAGACTTATCTTTTTAAACAGGAAGATATATTTTAATTGTTACAAAAACAAAGGAGGCAGGTACTAGAAATTCTGCATGTCAGAAGACAGTGAAACTTTGTTATAAATATTTTCATTATCTTACTGCAAATACCATTTATTTAAAAAGTCCTAATCCAGACCAATAAAGCAGTCTTATCTCCTATCTCCTATGACATCCAAAGAAAAGGCTAGAGATTTAAAAACAGTGAAGGATTTCACTATCTTCCTACATTATCATTGGCTATAAAAAGGTATTAAGTTTATCAGTGTCAAGAGCAAAACATTATCCCCTACCTCACTGTATCACTGGAAGGCGGGCACTTGATTCAGGAATACTCATTAACTGCTAGGTAGATTATCGGTGTTGACGTCAGTGAAGCCATTTACAATCAACTTATGAAGCAATAACACTAGTCAGACACACAGAGAACAAATACCAAAAAGGATGTGTTTGTACAGATATCCAGACTTGTGTCATGGTTATTAAGTGATAACACTGATTCAATACTCTATAGTCATAACACATTAAAAATATATTGCCAGAGGATAATGGTCCCATATATGAAAACAATGTCTATATGGAAAAGGCTGTGATTTACTGCAAAGCATAATTATACAGCAAATTCCAAGGAAGGTCAAATGATTTCAAAACCAAGTTTTTAAATTTAATGACTTAGCCATAGTCTCAGTTACTTTTTGGAGATTTCAGATCTGTCAGGAGTGGAAGAATGCTTTTCTTTTTTTCTCTTCTTTTTTTCCTTTTTGTGATGTTTCCCCTTTTTTGACTTACTCTTTTTTTCTTTTTTCTTTTCTTTCTTCTGATATTTTTGTTTCTTTTGTTTTGAAGAGTCCTCTTCAGTGGAACCGGATGAATAAGACCTATGGGCAATAATATATACTGACTGATAACTGCATTTATAGCTGATAGGTAAATTCAAATGGGATTTGAACTGCTTTAGAGCCTCCTTGGAGCAAGGTGGGGGTATAAACAAAGAAACTCATGTGTTTATATTTGTAGTCTCTTAAAATGCTGAATCTAGAATTTTTGCTACTTGGTCACAGAAACTGACAAAACAAGTATCTCTATTCTGCTTAACTCTTGTAACAAGTTTTTTGTTTAATAATTTATTATTTTTTGAATTTATTTTTTTAATTTTTTAATTTTTTATTTTTTTAAGCTGAGCCATCCTGCCACCTGTTGGCAGCTCAGCTCGAGCCAGGACTCGAACCGCTGTTGCTCAGAGCTCACACTCTTGAGCGAGCTCTTAACCAACTGAGCCTCTAGGCCGGCCCTCTTGTAATAAGTTTTAAATTCAATAAGGATGAAATGATTTTTCTGATTTTCCGTTTTTCATCCTGTCGTACCCTTCAAAATCTTATAAGGCAAACACGAAGTGGCATTTACCTAGCCTCATTATATATTTGCGTATGTATAATAACTTGCGTATGTATAATAACTTGTTAGCATATCTACTAAAAGAGCTACAAAAGGATGCAATTATATAAAAAGGGGTATAATTATACCTCAGTATAAATGGATGAAAGCTGAAAATTAGCAAAATAAAAGCACTTTTATTGTTTCTTTTGATTTTTCAAGTTAAAGTACTTGATTCCTCTAGATAGTGATACAGATGAACAATTGCATTCCAAAATAATTTCACTAGAGACATAAAAAAATGCTTTTAAATGAATGCTCTATGTAAATGAATGAGGATGATTTATCATTATACTTTATTTTTCTAATGTTACTGTAATATTAAATTGGAAAAAGCTGTAGAATTCCTTCTTCTAATATTAAAAAAACAACAAAAAACAGAAAAAGCCATCTCTTAATATATTTTACAGGAAGAGGTGTGCAACAATCTACCCACACCCAAACTCAAACTACGTGTGACAAGACAGAAAGTGAGCTCATTTAAAATATAAGCAGCATCTCAAGAGACAGTTCAGTGATCTAGTCATCAAAAGCTAAAACTCGATCTAAGAAAACTGGAGAGAGACATACAGGAGGAGAAAAGCTAACGCATGAGACCACAAGGCTGCGTCTGCAGAGTAATAATGCGTGTGAACTCCTGGCTGCATCCCCCCATTTCTGTAATGTGTTCTTTTCTCCTCTTGTCTACTTAGACTTCTGGCAATTTTCTGAGCTTATTTTCTCATGTATTCTCCACTCTCTCTTCAACTCTGTTATTCTCAGCTCTTCTCTGTTTTCCTGTTTTCAAGGTCCTGCTTGACCTCTTGATTCTGACTAAAGCTTCTCTGCCTGCACATTTTTCTTTGGCCTTTTGGTCCTGGATTCTCATTTTTAAGGCAAAATGTTAGACTGCGGCACAGCAACTCTATTAGGTGTCATTATCTCTGCTAAGCGTGCCTTAGGAAAGTTCATATAGTTTCAGGCCTTGTCTGAGGTCTGTGAGGCCCAAGATAGAGAGGCTAGAATAAATACTCTGTTGCTATAAAACAAGTATATTAGAATTTGAAAGAAAACAGATAATCTCACTTTTCCTATAAGCAATCCACCTTGCTGTGCTTATGCAAATGATTCAACAATATACTAGTCAGACTACATGATACACTGAGCTCTAACTCTTAGTTTTTATATTGAAGATTATTATTTAATTCCCAGCACTTGAAATAAGCTAACTATTCCAATTTATAAAATAGTGGAGTTGTGAAAATGCATATGTTATTAAGTGCTCTATAAAAACTGCAAAGTGACACCACCTGATTTGCAGAATCAAAGAACTAGGGTCCACGCCAGACGTTACCAGTGCCTAGTGCCTTAACAAATGTCTGCATGTACATGTTTGTTCTAGTATAAATGAAACTGCACTCATTAACCACGGAAAAAGTTGCTTCTTAATTCTTTTCATCAATTTCTTTAACTAGCTAATAGTTAAAAAAGAGTTGATATAAAAATTCATAGGTGGCTGACTAAGGTTCTGAAAGACCTAAAGGAATTTTTAGCATGACAAGTGAATACATAAATTCAATTAATAAATTAATTTCTTAGACATGGCAATGATATTGAGAATACAAATATTTAGGCTCCAACTTCATATACATAAGGATAAAATATATACGTGAAGAATTTAAACATATGTCTCATTAAAAGATTAGCTGATGTTCTAAAACTTAAAATAGAATACAAGTAGAAGACATAAAAGAAGGGGAGGCATGTTATGTATTTATACCTTCATTTGCTCCAAAAAGAAAATTTAAGGTGTCTGAGTGTTGACTTTATTTTTGATTCCTGACACGAAGGACTTTATTTTATTGAAACAACTGAGCATCTAACTCACATTAAAAATAATAATAATAATGTCAAATAAACTGGACTATGCATGAAAATATTTTATAATCCATCCTGGATTCACAGTTCTGCTTTTTAAAAAGTGATATTAAAAAAAAATACCTTTTCCTTTTTTTTTTCAACTTGATTTTCTCCTTGTTTTTTGCTTTTTTCTTCTCCTCTTCTTCATTTATTCCTGTGTGTTGAGGGGAAAGAATCAGGTCGCGATGGGTATATACTAACATGGTATGTATACATTTTTAAATTTTGGTTGTTAGTTGGCAAATTTCACTGGTTAGAATATTGCACTTTTCTTGTAACAATTTCCCCTTTCTTGATTTTTTATTGAGGTATAATTGACATATAACATTGTATTATGTTACATTAGGTGTACAACCTACCGATTTGGTATTTGTATATGTTGTGAAATGATCACCACAATAAATCTAGTCACCATACAATTGCAAAAATACTGTTTTCTTGTGATAAGAACACTTAAAATCTATTCTCGTAGCAGTTTTCAAATATACAATACATTATTATTAACTATAGTCACCATGCTGTACATTATATACCCATGACATTTATTTTATAACTGGAAGTTTCTACCTTTTGACCCTTTCACTCATTTTGTCCCCATCACCACTTCCAGCAACTATTAATCTGTTCACTGTATCTATGAGATTTTTTCTTTTTTTTTCCTTTCACATATGAGATCAGATGGTATTTGTCTTTCTCTCCAACTTATTTCACTCAGCATAATGCCCATTGGTTCTTTTTATTTATTATGAATCTTATAAATTATGCTTTTTATTAAAAATTTCAAATACTACTACTCTCTTGAGTTTCTAAATTATGTTTGATGGTGGAAGCAAAAGCTATAATACTATCTGATGCGGTTCTAAATGCATGTGGAGGACATACTTAGAACAACTGTATTGTAAATGGGAGAGGGGAGAGGGACAGAAAGGGAGGTAAGGTTTCTATACTTCACTTGAACTGGTAAAATGACAATACCAGTAGACTGATAAATTTTGTATATATAACATTAGAGCAACCATTAAAAATGCTATACAAACATCATAGAAAAATTTAAAAGCACTATGGATATATTCAAAGACACTCTTGATAACTCAAAATGGAATTCTACAAGTGTTCAAGTGACACTATAGATAAATCAAAGCACTACAGACTACAGATAATTCTAAAAAATGTTCAAGTAAACCAAAGGAAGGCAGGAAAAAAAAAAAAGAATGGAAAACAGAAAACAAATAATAAAATGACAGCCCTAATATACAAATCTACAAAATTCTCACCTAAAATATAATAAAGGCACATTAAAAGTAAAATGATAGAATGGATATGTCACACAAACATTATCAAAGGAAAGGAAAGCTATATTAATATCAGATAAAATGGACTTCAAAACAAAGAAAATTAGCAGTGAGAGAGAGACAAAGAGAGAGAGAGAGAGAGA
>NW_017731529.1:686175-699687 GCF_001890085.2 Hipposideros armiger
TGTGTATGCACCAAACAACAGAGATGAAAAATACATGAAGCAAAACTGACAGACTTGAAAGGAGAAACAGACAAATCCACAATGGTAGGTTGGAGACTTCAACATCCCTCTCTCAACAACTGATAGAAACTATACAGCACAGATACAGAAGACGTCAACAACACCATCAATCAACAGACTCAAACAACATTTAAAAAACACTCCACCCAACACATTTTTTTTCAAATGCCTACATAACATAGACCAAGATTGAATATATCCTGGGCCATAAAGCAAGCCTCAACAAACTTGAACTGAAATCATATAGTTTGTTTCTTCCACAATGGATACAAATGAGAAATCAATGAAAGATAACAGGAAAACCTCCAAACACTTGGGAACAAAACTCACTTAAATAATCCAATGGACAAAGAGAAAATCTCAAGGAAAATAAGAAAATGCATTAAATTTAATTAAACTGAAATATATGACAATTGGTGCAACACAGCTAAAGCAGTGCTGAGAGGGAAATTTATAGCACTAAATGCTTACAAAAGAATAGAAGAAAAGTCTCAAATTCATAATCTAAGCTTCCATCTCAAGAGCCTAGGGGTAAAAAGCTAAATAAAGCCAAAGCCAATAAAATAACATAATGAAGATGAGGAATTAATAAAATTGAAAAAGAGGGGAAAAAAGAAGACAGAAATTATCAATATCAGGAATAAAACAGGAGATATCACTACAGACCCTGCAGACATCAAAAGGATAAATAAATACTATGAACAATTCTACAAACATAAATTTGACAACTTAGGCAATATAAATCCCCTTCTCAAAAAACATAAATTGTCACAACTCATCTAATATAAAGAAGATAATTTTAATAAAATAGTCTGTCAGTTGTTTCCAAATTGATATAGTACATGTTTAATGCAATTCCTATCAAAATTTCAGCAAGAATTTTTGTAGATCTAGACATTATTCTAAATTTTATATGAAAAAAAGGAATTGGAACAGCTAAAAAAATTTTGAAAAAGACGAAAGTAGGGAGAATTAATCCTAGACATGTTATATAGTTACATTAATCAAGGCTGTGTGGCTTTAGTAGAGGGATAGACATAGATCAACAGAACAGAATAGAGAACCCAGAAACAAACCCACACAAATATGACCAAATGATTTTTGGCAAAGTATAAAAAAGCAGTTCGATGGAGGAAAGATAGCCTTTCAACAAACAGTGTTGGGACATTTGTCATTCTAAACCAAATAATAAACCTTGACCTAAGTCTCACATTTAACATACAAAAATCAACTCAAAATGGATCATGGACCTAAACGTAAAATGTAAGACTATAAAACCTTTAGAAAAAAACATAGGAGATCCTCTTTGGGGTCTGAAAATAAGCAAATAGTTCTTTTTTTTTTTTAGCTGAGCCATCCTGCCACCTGTTTGGCAACTCAGCGGCAGCTCAGCTCAGGCCAGGAATCAAACCTGCGACCCTGCTCAGAGCTTGCACTCTTGAGTGAGCTCTTAACCAATTGAGCCACTCGGCTGGCGCAAATAGTTCTTGATACCAAATAAACTTGACACCAAAAGCAGTCTATAAAAAGAAAAATTGATAAACTGGACTTCATCAAAATTAAAAACTATTACTCTGTGAAAGACCTATTAAGAGGATGAAAGGATAAGTTACATACTGGGAGAAAATATTTGCAAACCAGATATCCCAACAAAGGACTAATATCTAGAATATACTAAGGACTCAACATTCAACAGTAGTGAAATGACTAACATCATTAGACATTAGGGAAATGTAAATTAAAACCACACTGAAATATAACTACATAACTATCAGAATGCTAAAATAAAAATAAAAGTGACAGTGCCACATGCTGGTGAGGATGCAGAGAAAGTGGGTCACTCATACATTTCTGCTAGGGATGTAAAATAGTATAGCCACCCTGGAGACCAGTTTGGCAGTTTATTAAAAAGTTAAACATGCAACCACCATAAAACTCAGCAATTGTATTCTTGGGTATTTATCTCATAGACATGAAGTTTTATGTTCACCCAAATCCTATTAATAGAAGTTTTATTTGTAATAGCCCTAAACTGGAAACAACTCAGATGTCCTTCAATGGGTGAATGATTAAACAAACTGTGGTATACCAATGCCATATTACTCAACAATAAAAAAGAACAGACTTGATATATGCAACAGCTTGAGTGAATCTTCAGAGAATTATAGTTAGTGAAAACAGCCAATCTGAAAAGGTTACATACTGCATGATTTCAGCTATAAAACAGTTTTGAAATTATAACATTATAGAAATAGAGAGCAAATTTTTGGTTGCCAAAAATTAAGGTAGTAGTAAGGTCAAGAGGGAGGTGGGTGTGGCTTTAAAAGGGCAATATTAGTGATCCTTGCTGTGATACAGATACTCTGTTTCTCAACTTTACCAATGTCAACATCCTGGTTGTGATAATGTATTACAATTTTGGAAGATGTCCCCATTGGGGCAAACTGGGTAAAGGATATAACAGTACTCTCTGTATTATCTCTTACAGCTGCATGTGAATCTACAATTACCTCAGAATAACAAGTTTAGATAAAAATTAACTGGCCATATATGTATGGGCCTATTCTTTCCACTGATCTATCTTTATATCAACACTACACTATCTTGATTACTTGTAGTTTTACAGTAATTCCTGAATTTAGATTGTATTAGTCCTCCAACTTTATTATTCATCTTCAAAGTATTTTTGCTACTCTAGGTTCTTTACATTTGAACAAGAACTTTAGAATTGGCTTGTCAATTTCCAAAACAGCCTGCTGGAATTCTGACGGTGAGTAGTTTAAATCTATAAATCAAGTTGAGGAGAACTGACATCTTAAAAAATTGAATCTTCTATTCCATGAATATGGTATATCTTTTGATTCATAGATTACTTTAATTGCCTTCAGCAATGTTTTGTTTGTTTTAGTCTTGAACATCTTTTGACATATTTATCACTAAGGATTTCCTATTTTTAATCCTACTATAAAATATAGTTTAAAAATTTTAATTTCTGATTGTTCATTGCCAGCATACAAAAATACAATTGATATTTTTTGCCTATTAATTATCTTGTATTCTACAACTTTGCTAAACTCAGTTATTAGTTCTATAAGTTTTTTTTCTTTTTGTCTTTCTTTCCCTTTTTTTCTTTTTTTTTTTTTNCTCTGTGGCATTTGACTTCTTCACTTACTTTCATTTGATATAATATGAAAGGATTATAAAATTTTAGGTGTTTATTCTTATCTGATGATCTGAAAACGAGTTTAACCTTTTAGTATTTCTCTCATCCCATGTCTACACCCATATTGAAATAAGTTTCATTTTGCTTCTCTGTGACGCCTACCATATGGCATTTTGTAGTTCACAAAGTATTTTCACACACAGCATCACATTTTATCCCTAAAAACCCCACTGCAAGGACAGGCCGTTTATACACAGGATGGGAAAGAAATGGTTCAACGCCAGGTCTGCAGTCTCTCCTCTCTTGGAGGGGAGAGGATGTCCGGGGAAGGAAATCTCTTTGCAGACATGCTAGTGACAGAACTCCTGGAAAGAAAGGAATGGGTCTGCTAGCCAGAGGATCATTTCTGTGTGTGTGTGTGTGTGTGCGTGTGTGTGTGTGTGATGGTGGGGGGGACTGAAATAACACAAATTTATTTTCTCACAGTTCTGAAAGCTAGAGGTCCATGATCAAGCTGTTGGCAAGAGAGTCCTTATTTACAGGCTGCTTATAGCAAGATGTACCTGGTTTGTCTAAGATTATTTATGGTAAGTAATCCTGGAATCTGTGGGTTTACAGGGCATGGCTCCCTGGAAAATGTAACTATCTGGACATAAAATGGAGATGTTTCGTGATTAAAATAAGTTTCTTTTGTGTATGTAAAGTAGAAACCTCACATGTGAATCCTGGCCAGAGTGGGAAGTAGAGAGGAAATATGGGGCACTTGCACTGTGGTGCCAGGACTCGTGCTGCTCTGCCTATGCCTCATGGTCGCTGGTGTACTGACACTGTTAGTAAAGCCTGATGCTGGCTACGATCTCTGATTTGAGTGAGTGTGATTTCACAATCCAACCCTCTGCGTTACCCCACAAAGAAACTGAGGCTCAGAGTAGTTACGTGACTTACTGAGAGTCACATGCTAAAAAATGGCCAAATAGGGCTAGAAACCAAGTCTTAAATTGGAGTCTTTGTACCATGTGACACGTCCTAGTGTGATAAAAAAATAACAAAACCTGGGTTATGGATTCAGAAGCAGACTTGCCTCCCAGATCTACAACTGATCGGCTGTTGGATCTGGAGCAAATTACTTACAATGGCCTAAGCCTATTTCCTTATCTATGCAGTACCTTCTACACAAAATAGAAAAGGTATCCTAATGAAAAATCCAATAGAGCAATAGATAAACATGGCACAATAGAGCAGACCATTTCGAAACATTTTTAAAGGATGGAGGGAAAAATACTTATTACTTACTTTGTTCTTGTAATGCCTGCAATTTATTCAATTCCTCATTCTCTTCATCACTCTCTTCACTGCTTGTGCTGCTGACATCCAAAACTATGTCCCTTTTGGGGTCTACTCGGAGAAAATTTCGGCATTCAAAAGTTAGGTGGCCAGCTAGGTAAAACGAAAAAATGCGAATGACAAAACAATAGGTACATTACATATTGTTTCTTTTGTTGTCTGATGGTAATCAACAAGTTACAATTTTAATGATATAATGTTTAGTTTTAACTTTTATTCAGTGGGTGGTAGTTTGCTTTCCCTGAATGCAGTGCTCAGAAACTGAGAGCTTTCCCCTTTCTTCATCAAAGCATTTTTGTCAGGGTATTGAATTACTGTATTTTCCCTNAAGTTGGCACCATCACTGCGCTCTTCCCGGATGAGGCAGACCAGTTACCGGCCTCTGGACGGCTGCTCACTGCAGCTGCTGGCCGCTCACGCTGGGTGCTGGCTACACACGGTAGCCTGTGGCAACCCACTGCAGCCTATGCCATCGCTGGCGACTCACGGCAGCCCAGCTCCAGGTTGAGCTGTTGTTCAACATCTTAGCTGTAGAGGGCAGTGTCACTGGCCCTCAATGTGGGATCCGAACCGGGGCCCTCTGGCGTCCCAAGCCAGCTCTTAACCAACGCGCCACTCGGCCAGCCCCAAATAGACAGTTTTGACTTTTTCTTTGCATCTGGATGACTTTGATTGCTTTTTCTTGCCTTATTGCATGGCTAGAATCTCTACTACAATGTTGTATAGAAGTGGTAGGAATAAACATCTTTGTTTTGTTCCTTATGCTATAAAATATTCAGTCTTTTATTGTTAAGTAGGACATAATCTTTCAGTTTCTTTTTTATAGACATCCTTTAACATATTGATGAAGTTCCTTTCTTTTCATAGTCTGCTGAGAATTTTTATCAGAAATGGACAAGAGACTGCCTCAAATAATTTCTCAAAATACTGTAATTATTACATAGCTGCTCTTTTTTAATGTTAAAATGGTGAATTACATTGACTGATTTTTGAATATGAAACGAATCTTATAATCCTGGGATAAACTAGTTGGTCATAATACTGTATTATCATTTTTACATATTGTTGGATTTGATTTGCTAAACTTTTAATTGCTTAAAATTCTCTTTGTGTCTGTATTTATAAAGTCTACTTTTCTTGTAGTGTCTTTATCTGGTTTTCTTATCAGGGTAATGCTGGTCTTATAAATTGAATTGGAATGTATTCCCACTTTAATTTTTAAAAGATTTTATTTAGAAATGGTATTATGGCCTTTTGAGCATTTTGAGCCTTGCTCTGCTCAAGGCCCGCTCCAAACTCCTTGGAGTGCACTTTTCCTCCTAATAATGGCTCCCTGGCGCTGGCCCTGGCCCTTGGCCGTCTTGAGCCTTTTGAGCTTCCTTTGCTTGGCTAGCTCCAAACTCTCTGGGGCGTACTTCCTTTTCTAATAATGGCCCTTGAGCCATTCTCTACTGCTCAGGCCCACCTCTGCTTCTTTGAAATGTATTTTTACTTTTAGTAAACTCCTTTTCTGCAACTTAAAAAAAAAAAAAGACATGGTATCATTTCACCTTTAAATGTTTGGTAGAATTCATGAAAGAAGCCATTCAGCTTTGGAGATTTCTTTGCTGAAAGTTTTAAAACTTTAATATTGGGTCGTCAGAAAGGTCATGATGCATGTTTGCAACAGATGGCACTAGTTCATTTTTGGAAGTACTAGAGTCTTTTGCATCTATATTATTGCTATGTCATTGGACAGCTGACAGTTCTAGCTTCATTCTAGAAAAAAATTGTGCGATTTGGTTGAGTTTTGGAGATTTTACAACAAGCTGAAGATGGAAGACCAAAATGTGCATTTTTTACATATTTTACTGTTTTATTTCCATGAAGGGAAGAACACGCATCAAGCTTGTGAAAAGTTGCATAAAGTTTATCGCGACAATGCTCTACAAGAACATCAGTGCCAATGACGGTTCATGAAATTCCGTGCTAGTGATTTTGATCTCAACGATGCTCCTCCGTCAGGGAGGCCCACCGAGGTTGATGATGACAAAATAAAGGCATTGATAGAGTCAAACCCATGTTACATGACACAAGAGATTGCAGAAACATTGAACATCCATCATTCAAGCATTCGCAACCACCTGAAGAAGCTGGGATATGTAAGCAAGCTCGATATTTGGGTTCCGTATAAACTCAAAGAAGTTCACTTGACAGCATGTATAAACATCTGCAATATGCTCATTAAACATGGGGAAAAGGATCCTTTTTTGAAGCAATTGATAACTGGTGATGAGAAGTGGATTGTTTGCAACAATGTGGTGCACAAACGGTCTTGGTCCTGACGTGATGATTCGCCTCAAATGACATGGAAAGCAGACATTCATCAGAGGAAGGTAATGCTCTGTGTGGTGGGATGGATTTTAAAGGTGTCGTGTTTTTTGAGCTCCTACCAAGAAACCAAACAATCAATTCGAATGTGTACTGTTGGCAATTTGACAGTTTGAATGAATCCATCATCCAGAAACGTCCAGAGTTTGTTAATTGTGAAGGAGTTATATTCCATTGCGACAACACGAGACCATACACAAGTTTGATCACCCGTCAAAAATTACTGGAGCTTGGATGGGATGTGTTGCCACACCTACCATACTCGCCTGACCTTGCACTGTCAGAATTCCACTTGTTTACTTTCTTCAAAACTCCTGGGATGCTCTGGGGCTGGAGGAGGCGTGTCCCAGGGCAGCCAGGCACCAGTCAGGAGGAGGAGGACGTGGTGGCGGCAGATGAGATGGAGGAGGAGAGTGAGGAGGCGAGACCCACTACCAGTCAGTTAGGCCTCAAGCGGAAGTCAGGCACAGGAGGGCCTCACGAAAAAAAGCCCCTGGGGAAGCGCGCCAAAGACAGTTCAGAGTCCGTTTACGAGGCCCTATTCATCAAGGGGGAAGACAGTGCTGTGCAGATCCGCGCACTAGGGGAGGCGTGGAACTTGCAGAGTCTACTTACGCCAGTCAGGTTACTCTGCTAGCATGTTCAGTGGTGCTTGGAGGGAAGCAACCATGAATACTATAGAGATGCAGATGCCTGACGAGAACATTGATCCTGATGCACTTCACAAGGCTTTAGGCTCCCTGTACCAAGACTCCGTGTTCATCCCACCCAGCCGAGTCCTCTCCATCCTGGCCACCGCCAGCATGCTGCAGCTGGACAAGCTAATTCAGCAGTGTGGGAAAGTCATGAAGGAGACTGTTAGTGCCCAGACCGTGTGCAGCTACTACTACTCTGCTGAGAGCTACAGCCTCCTAAACATCAGGACCATGTGCTTCCAGGGGCTGCTGGACAACCTGATGACCCAGCCTAATGAGCAGCTATTGCGAGACGTGAGCCTGGATCTCATGAAAGAGCTCAGCGCATCTTCAGAGCTCCTCGTGATGTAGGTGGAGATGGACGTGTACACCAAGCTGAAAAAGTGGATGTTCCTGCAACTGCAGCCCCCATGGAGGGGTTCCCGCAGAGCCTTATTGCCAGACACCAACTCGTGGTTTGACAGGTCCAAGCAGGAGTCGGGGGGCACCCCTTTCCTGGAGACTCAGCAGGGCAGAGCCTTCGTGCCAGTGTTCCAGCAGCTGCGTCTGGCCTACATACTCTGCGACCTGTCGTCAGCACGCACCATTGACCACGATGCAGTGATCCCTGCTGAATGGCTCACCCCAGTGTATAGAGAGCAGTGGCTTGCCCTCCTCCGGGTTGAGCAAATCAGGGACCTCGGGTCCATTAACATCAATGTGTCTGCCCTCCATAGGAACAGCATGCGCTGCGGGGACCAGCTCTGCAGGGCTGAGATGTGCAGCTGGCGTTGGACTGGCTTCCACTTTGGCTGGGACCTGGTGGTGTCCTACACCAACCGGCGCATCATTTTCCGGCGCGGCGTGGTGAACAAATGCGGCGGTCCCATGGTCAGCCTACTCTGGCAGAGAAAGATTGCATTCCGCCTGCGCTTGGCTTCCTTGTACAGGGCTGGAAATGCCGTTTTCAGGAAGGACACAGAATACCAGATCCTTTCCCTGAAAAATGAGCAAGAGCTAGTGGTAGTGGACCTGGAGAACCAAATGTGGTCTTCCCCATGTATGTGGCCTGTAACTTCCTGTGCCTCTGCAGAGAGGAGCACGGCCCACAGTGAGGACTAGTGCAAAAGCTCAGAGAGCTGAGCCGCTCTTCCCGGGGCACAGGGGTGGCCAGCTTTCTCCAGATGCCGGCTCCCTCCATGGGATCAAGTGGCTTGCCCATCTCTGATGACCAGCTGTCAGAGGCTTTGTTGAACTGTAGTTCGTAACACCTGAGACTATTTACTGGCGCTGACGAAGAGGACACATTTGAAGCCCCCAAACTCATCCGTGCTGTTAATCTCCAGAACTCATCCGTGCTGTTAATGTGGCAACCTGTCCTCCTGGTTTAACATACATCGACCCCCACATTATTTCTGTGAAGACCAAGACCAACTGACTTTAGAGAGAAAACGTGAGCCTACCTACTCTACTACTCTTAGTGAAATTCTTTTCCTTTAGTTTTATTAAGTAGAATGTTAATTGACTACTTTGACTTTTCTTTCACTTGGTGGGTTTAGAGCAGCCCTGCCTCACTCATCACTCCCAGCACAACTGGTTCTATTCTGATTGCTCTCCCTTCCCCATTTCTTGCCACTGTCTGTTGTACTTGGTTTCCATGGCCTCTCACTATGTGATCACACCCAGAGTACAATGATGGTCTTTTTGTTGGTTGTTCTTTAATCTAAGAGTACCTTGATGTTAGTTAGACTTTCCTATTACTTCCCTAGCATTTTCACCCCAGAAAGACATTTCCAACTGCCACCATCCCATTCCCTCCCAAATACCCTACCTGTTTGCATTTCATTGAGTGGCTGTTGTGCTTAAAGGTCAATGCCTTGAAAACTCTGTTTAAGAATCCATACAAATAATAAATACATGCTTCAAAAGAGTGTAAAAAATAATAGAAGGTGAACAAATAAATTTTAAAAGTTAAAAAAACAAACAAAAAACTCCTTGCATGGTATAATGTTCAATTCAGATGAGGCTGTAACTCAGCACCTTGTTCAGTTTTTCACAAATAAAGACAGGTCGTTCTATGAATGAGGAATTATGAAGCGCACTGAAAGATGGCAACAGGTTATTGAACAAAATGGGCAATATATCATTGATTGATCTTTGTTCTTTATATAAATAATGACCTTTGAAAAACATAGACAAAATATGTCATGACTTTTCCGACAACCCAATAGATGTAGTCCACTCAGTTTACCCCTTTTTTTTTAAAGTTTGGTGGTTTGTATCATTCAAGTAATTTGTCCATTTCATCTACATTGCCCAATTTATTGGCATGATGCTGTTCATAATATTCCCTTATTTTACTATCTGTATAATCTGTAGTATTGCCACTTCTCTCATTTCTGATATTGGTAATTTATGACTTTTTTAAACCTAATCAGTTTGGATAGCAATTTTTTAATTTTATAAATCTTCTCAAAGAACCAGCTTTTGGTTTCACTGATTTTTCTCTATTATTATCCTATTTTCCATTTTCTTGATTTTATCTCTGATCTATATTGCTTCATTTCTTCTGCCTGCTTTAGATTTCATTTGCTCTTCCTCCTTTTCTAGTCTGTTACCATAGAGGCTTAAATCATAAATTTGAGACATTTCTTCTTCTCTAATATAGGCATTTAGTGCTGTAAATTTGCCTCTAAGTACTGCTTCAGGGGCATCCCATAATGTTATGCTGTATCTTTATTTTCATTCAGTTCAAAATACTTTGTAATTTCCTTTATCCCAATGAGTTATTTAGAAGTGTATCAAATTACAAATATTTCGGAATTTTCCAGGAAGCTGTTTTTAATTTCTAATTTAATTTCCTGTGGCTAGAGAATATGCTTTGCATAACTTGAATCCTTTAAAATTTATTGAGGTTTGTTTTATAGCATAGAATAAGGCCCATCTTGGTAGATGTTCCGTGTGCACTTAAAAAAAATGTTTATTCTGCTATTGTTATGTGACGTGTTCTATAAATGTTAAATAGGTCAAGTTGCTTGATAGTGTTATTTAAGTCTTCTATATCCTTTCTGATTTACTGTCTACTTGTTTCATCAATTATTGAGAGATGTATGTTGAAATCTCTGACTATAATTGTGGATTTGTTTATCCACAAAAATTTTCCCTGGTAGTTCTATCAGGGCTCTCTTCATATATTTTGAATTTTGTTATTAAGTGTATAAACTCTTAGTATTTTTATGTCCTCTTGATTAACTGACCCTTTTTTCATTACAAAAAAACCTTCTTTATCCCTAGTAATATCCTTTGTTTTGAAATCTACTTGATCTCACATTAATCACTTTAGCTTTCTCTTTAGTAGCTGTCTTTTTGTAGATACAGTAAGTTTAGAATAACTATTGTAAACGTGTCCGAAAAAAAAGTTATGAGAAACTAAGCAAATAACAGTAGCTATTGGAACGCTTTTCTCTTCCATTTGGGAATGATGGATAAGGAGTCCACTGATTAAATAGAGAAATTAGTTCTAATAAGAACAAAATAATCCTGGAATTCAAGAAATGTTTTGCCTAGCTACCTCCCTTAAGAACTAGCAGTACTGACAATAATAGGATATGAGAATTCAAGCACTGAAAACAAAAATATATTTTAGATAATTCAGTGTTTCTATACTACAACTAATAAAACTATTCCACCTCTATTCATTGAGGTTCCTTCTGAGACAGAGTGTTGAAATGTACAAGGCATACAGAAAAAAGAATTTCAGTTTCTGCAAAATAATAATTCCTTGGAAAATAATACAACCAACCTTTGGAAAACAAAACAGAAGGCCAAAGGTCCTTATGCACTTCAGTACTCCAATTTTGTAAGGATCAACAAGAGTGGTGGTCTCTGTTCCTCTCCTCTCCCCACAAAAGGGCAAAAAAAGAAACTGGATTTGATTTTTTTTTTTTCCTGGCCACTTGAGCACATCTACAGCAGCCATTAGATTTCATCTGGGACCTGCAGCTTGGCTTTGGGATTGATTATCTTGTGGATCTCATCCTGACAAATCTCTTGCTGCCTCCCCTTTGCTCTCTCCTCTGGTTCTCAATCTCAAGAAATTCAAATCAGTCGTCCTTTTTAGCTCCCGTGGAACTGTTTTGTACGTGCTTCTTTACTAGTCTGCCTTAGTGCACCCACCAGCTTTGCGCATCCCTCTCTCTCTCTCTCTCTCCCTCTCTCTCTTTCTCACACACACACACACACACACACACACACACACAATTTTAACTTGGTTTTTCTTTTTCGGTAAATAATGTACATACTGTCAATTTATTAAAAGAAATATGCTTGATATGCTAGCATAACTGCTCTAGCTTCTCGTGTACCACAACTCTATGTGCTTCAGATTTAGTCCTATGAACAGAAGTAGAAGACATTTATCACACTTTTTACCAAAGGGAATTACCATTGTTGTACTTGGGTGTAAAATTTGTTTTCCCCCTTGCCCCAACTTTTTTATTTTTTATTTTTTTGGTAAATATAGCTTGGTTCTTATTTAAGGGGGGAAAAAAAAGAGTGATGGTTTCTTATGTAACATACAGGAGTCCGCGATTAGGATCCAATGCCTACACACAGCTTTGGACAAGATGGAAGACCCGTCCTAGCAGCACCAGTAGGCTCAACTACTAGATCTTTGTTTGCATATCTGTCACCAGGTTTGTAGCTATGCCAGTCTCTCCTAAATACTTGACTAGGCAGTTCCAAACCTAGACCCATTAATCTAGTTTCTCATTCCCTCTTGTGTCTTCCAATCAATTAGCTAGTAAATATCTTTTGTAGCTATCTTATTAAAAGTACGTTTTGAGCCAAATATAGGCTTTATTCCAATTATCCTGTGAATTCATTTAAGCCCTATATTTATAAAGCTTGAAACTACCATTGTAAGTCATTCATTTAAATCTGATGCCAGCAGTGACTAAAGGGAAGGACACAGACGATTATGGCAACATGCAAATACCTAATTTGGGCATCTTCTCCTATGCAGTTTTCAGTGTCAACCATCTTTAAATAAAATCAAGTATAAATTTTATATAAAACTCTCTTAAACAAATAAAACCAAACCAAAAAACCAAACTAAGCCGAAACCCGATCCCCTTTCCCCTGCCTCCCAACAATTTGTCAAAATTCAACATTTCTTTTATAGACTAAACTAAAAGAATATTATAAATTATTAAGGGGTGAAGTATGAGAGGACTATCTCCTTACATCAGGCAAATTACTGGTTAATATTAAATATCACTAGGTAAAATAGAGCATGGAAAAAATCCATATGCTTGAATTTCTTGGGTCCTTTGTGAGTGAAACATTTTTACCTTGACTTTATACATACTGTAATGTAAGTAGACCTTCAGATATTTGCTACTACCACTTACAATTCCAAATTTTCTTCAGCAAGTTGAAGACGCACCATAAAACTTGAACAAGCTTCCTGAAGTACTGTAGTGCCACTGGGCAGTAAGCATGTTCACACACACACACACACACACACACACGGAGTCAGTAAGAACTTAGGATCCTTGCTATGCACTGATTGTTTGATCTTTCCCTGTTCATAGCATGAGTGATATCTTTTTCTAAGGAGGCATGAGTCCTGGGTTGATAAGAGGATAATGCTTGTTCCTGTCCATGTCGAGTCCTGCTCTCACCTTTTCTAATTTTCATAAAAAACTGATGTTAGTCATTTAGACTTCTTTGTTTCTAATGAAAGATATTACATCTTTAAGTGAAAGATATAAGGATATTAAATGCATTGGAAAATATTCAATATAATAGAAGCAAATATATACAGAGGCAAAATAGAAAACAGAACCTATACAAAAATAAGTTTTGAGTTAGTTTTTTTTTATGATATTTCTCTCTCTT
>NW_017731529.1:700219-702872 GCF_001890085.2 Hipposideros armiger
CAACAGCAACTTGTCTGTTCCCCTTCCCCAATTCCCCAGCACTGTTCCCATCCCCCCAATTCCCCAATAAAAATCTTTAAAAAAACAACAACAAAAATCTTATCATATTCAAGATATCTGGTACAAGAACTCTCTATTTCTAAAGATCAAGAATTCAAAGAGCCCCAGGATTACTAAAGGATGTGGATGAGAACTCACACGCAACAGGCCACTGTTTTACCTTCACCCCTTCAGAGGTTCTGGGCAATTATCAGAAAGTTATCAATGGAACGAAGAACCACAGCCTCTTCACACCCTTTCTCCTTGTACTCAGGAACCAATCTATTGTTTACTTGGGTAGGGGTCACTGGTTTGCATTAGGTGACCATGAAGTAAGTATGGACCCCTTTTTATAATACTGTATCATTGTAATCTGCTTTATATACTGAAATGAGCACTGTTCTGGGCGGGAGTCAGGAGACTTGGAAGCAAGTTCAGATCCTTTAAGAGACCACAGGCAAGCATATCTTTAAAAAAAAAAAGAAAAGAAAAGAAAGGGGAAAGCTGATTCTAATAAGGAAGATGAACCAACTATTCCTTGTCACGGAGATTATGACATATTAACCCTTTCCCCTTCATCCAAAGGCGGATTTGTCCCAGGTCTGCTGATTGAAAATCAGCTCTAGAATAAACCACTATCCCTGATGGGAGTGTACTTTATCCTTCAGGACTGATGTGGTGAGGATAAAAAAGGTCAAGAGCCAACAAACTGGGTGATCTCCAAGGTTGGAGAGCAGCACCTTACAATGAAAACAGCGCAGGACTAGTAAGGAAACCTGGATCACGGTGCTGGCTTTACTGTGTTACCAGTTAGTGACTTTGGGAAGTTAACCTGTCCTCAGTTTTTCCCTATAAAACCAGGTATTTAAACTATGTCTTCTCTAAGATCCTTCCTAATTCTAAAATTTAATGAATTTATTTTTTTAAAAATAGGGTAGTATGGATGGATGGGGTAGAAACTGTTCTTGTGGAACTGATGGCCTTAGGTTTTCTCTCCTAGAATGTTCTGTTCTGCTCCTATAGGTTCGGCTGGTCTCTGCGCCTGGTGCAGCTATCTTCCTGGGATCTCCCTTTACCAGCATCCTAGGCATTCTGTTCTTATCTCTTCTATAATATTTCCTATATTCCATGTCTTCCTTTTTTTCGGTCTACTCCCTTCCTTTGGAAGAAACACTCTGGAATAAGTGCTCTGAAAAAGGGTATGCGAGGGGTAAATTGTGTTTGAGGCTCCGAACATCTGACAATGCCTTTATCCCACTTTCACACTTGGTTGATAACTTGGTTGGGCACATCATTCTAATTTGGGTATAATTTTCCTTTAAAACTTTGAAAGCATTATCCACATCTACTAGCTTCCAGTATAGCTTTAGAGAAGTAGTACAAAGGTATTCTGACACCCGATCCTTCACTTATGACCTGTTTTAGCTGTGCCTCTGGAAAGTTTAAATTATGTTCTCCTTGTTTCTTGATACAAAGTTTCATAATGGGTCTATTATGTGGGAGTATTTTTAACATTATGCTTGGAACTTGTTGAACCTTTTCGTCTGGAAATTAATGTCCCTTAGTTCTTATACCTCTTTCGTTTTCTTTTTCTAGGACTCATTAGAATGAAGTATTTCCTAGACTGAACCTTCAATTGTCTTATCTTTTTTTTTCTTTTGTTTTGCTCTTCTTAGATTTCTTGAACTTTATCTTGCATATCTATCATGTTTTTCACACCCACTTTTTTTAATTTCTAAAAGTTCTTTGCCTTTTGTTCTTTCTATAGTGTCTTATTCATGTTTAATGGATGCTATATCTTATCTTTCTATGAAAGTGGATATTATTTCTGCTAAGTTTTCTTTCCTTTCACAAACTCTGTATCTTTCAAGTTGACTTTTTTTGTTTGTTGGATTTGGTATTTACATTTCATACAAGAGTCTTTCCTAAGAAATTCAGTGCTCCTTGATTGTCTGAAAAGCTGACTGGAAGCTTTGAGCAAGCAAGCTTGGAGATCTGGACTTTACTGATAATCTGGCTAGGCAATATCTTTCAAGAATCCCTGATATCAGTGTCTGTATTACTTTCTTCTTAGACTGGTCTGATTTCCCAGAGGAGAATCTTCTAATCTTCTGCCTAGGAGATATATGTCTGGGAACCAAACAGGTGAATATGGCTGCAAGGTTCTCACCATTCTGTATTTAACCTTTAACTTACTGTTTTCATCCGTGTGTAGTATATCCCAGCTAAGGACCCTTTGTCTTACCCAGTCTAGAGAGTAGTCCTATAATAATCTGCTGAGGTGATGGAGGGAAGCCATCTGGCTTCACAGAGTAGGGGAAGGGAGTTGAGCATCTTTAACCATCTTCAACTTCAGATTTTTAACCAATCCCCCTGTTTTTAGCCTTACATACACCCTCATTTACAAAGGTACCTACAGATACTCATTATCATGTCTTTAGTGGGGTTTTGAGTGCATGTCAGGTTACTTCTCAGCTTTCCACACTATTAAAGGATTTAGTTTTCTTAAGTGTGCAGTCTGTTATCACTAATCCAATGGCTTTTCAGCAAAATTCTGTTACTATTATTTCCTATCCCATTGTCTTTGTACTTATGGGTTGATGTATTAAAAAAC
>NW_017731529.1:704982-751507 GCF_001890085.2 Hipposideros armiger
AAAGTACAGGAAAGAATACAACCAATACCCAAATTCTTATCATCCACAAGTTAACATTTTGTCATATTCTCCTACAATATTTTTAAGGGAAATGCTGACATTTGCACGCACACACACGCGCGTGCGTGCACACACACACATACACACACACACATGCACACATACATACACACAGTTTGAGCTCGCCCCATCCTTTGGAACCCTGCCCTAATCTCATTCCACTCTTCCTGTCTTCAGAAGTTGGTTTCCATCTTTACCAAACAGTTTATTGTCTTATTATTTTTTAAATATAAACTCAATTATACTTACCTATCGTTCTGCAACTTATTTCTGCCATTCAATATTATGTTTTGTGATTTATCTGTTAACATAAGTAGATGTAATTATCTCATTTTATCTGATAATGTTCTGTTGTATAAAAATACTTACTTGTCCTTTCTACTACTGATAGAAAGGTTGCTTCTAGTCTTTTGCTATTATAAGCAATGCTGAAATGAGTAGCTGCACATGTCAGTCTGAGCACACATGCTATGGTTTCTCTAAGGCAGCAGGTTTCACATTTTTTTGACTATAAATGAATGCTGGTAAAAAGTAACAATGCAACCAAGTATACTCACATACGTACTCATATACAAACACACACTAACACACAAAAATGTAAACAACAGTTACATGAAGTATTACTACATTTGATATTCCAAACACCAATGCTGATGGTGATCACATAACTGATTTCACAGCCCACAAACACTTCACCACAACTCTGTGCTTGGGTTTATTTCTAGTTCTCAACTTTGAGGGTGAAGTCCTTTGGAAGGTCTAGGTTTACACAAGGGTGTCTCCTATCAGAGCCCCAATCTTGGCAGGGCCCTGCACCCTGCCAACTCGTGAAAACAGAAGTCAAGAACCCTGAGTTCAGTAAGTATCCTCAAGACTCACCTCTTACACTCTTACACTTTCTGCTTTCCTTTGGTTGTTGGCCTCTGAGTATTCTTTAATTCTTTATTTACTTCCTAACACACTAATATATCTAAAATATGTATTGCACATTTTATACAAGTTTCTTAGTTGTTTACGGGAGAGTCCAGTCTGCCATACTGCAGGGAACAAGTTTCTTCTGTTGCGATTTGCTTTCAGATGAATCATTTGGAAGTGTTTTTTTAGTTTCCAAACATATGGGGTTTTTCAAACCATGCTTTTGTTGATTTCTAAATTTATTACACTGTTATCAGAAAGTGGGGTACATGATATCAGTTCCTTGGTATTTGCTGAGATTTCTTCTGTGGCCTATCATGTAATAAATTTAAGAAGAGATTTGGTATGTATTTTTAAAGAATACATATCACTATTTGTTGAAAAGGGGTCTATGTCTCATTTGTTGTTCAAATGTTTCCCATCTTAGTTTTTTTTGTTTAATAGCTTCTGACTGCAATTTTTAGTACCGCTGTCATAGATTTGTCATTTTCTCCTTGTGATACAGTTTTTGCTACACATTTTGAGATTATATTAGTAAGCAAATTCAAGATCATTATTAATTTACCTTCTTGGTTGATTGTTCTTGAATCTCTCTCTTTGTCCCTAGTACTGCTTTTGCCTCAAGTCTGATATTAAAATTGCTCTACCTGTGCTTTTTTTGTTAGTAGTTGAATCATATGATGTTGCCCTTTTTATGAGTAAAACAACTGAATATCTTCAGTATTCAACCTAATATTATCTATCTGCTCTTTTCCCTTTATTTAACTGCTCATCCCTTTATTTTGAAAATTTCTATATAGTTTAGTTTTCTGTGTGGCTTTATTAATAATGACATGTAGCTGGACTTATGTTTTTTAATCTAATTTGATACCAGGCTAATATTTAATGTTAATTTCTTAGCTTGGAAAAATAGTTTCTGCCTCACTAGAGGCAGTGAAAATTCACTCCTCGTACACATGGTGTAAGCTTGGGTTCCCAATTCTTGATTATTCCTTTTCTTCTAATTATAATTTTATAGGAACTCAAACATATAGTAAACGTTTTCACCACTTCCCCTAGACAGTGAATGGAATTTTTTTGAATTGCTGTTTCACAGCCATTTTGAGCAGCCTGGCTTTATGCAAGAGCCTTCACTCCAGCCTCCATGCTAACCTGCAGGGGTCTAAGGCTTCACTCCATGGTCCTCAAAAGTCTGCCCAGTAGGCCTGTGGATCTCATTTGTTTTCAGCGATCATTCCTTGCTCTGGCTGTGAGCTCCTTTTCATTTCCAGCACTTGGGGATTTCCCTTTCATTCTTTTGAACTGGGTTATTTTTGTTGTGATGCTAACATATTTTTCTGTAGCATCTCTATGTGTTTGGAGCAGAAGGTAGGACTTTCTATGTTGATCCAGCTTGCCATTTTGATTAGAACTACTGATGATTCAATTTTGCCTTTATTTCAGCTAGCTTTGCACCCAAATACCTCATATTGCAATGAATATTTAAAATAAATAAAATACTTAAATAATAACCACACAGACAGCAGGCTCTGTCTCATTTCCATTTTAGCTTTTACATCAATGAAACTACTCTAAACTGATAATAAGACAAGTTACTCATGAAGTTACAAATGAAGTTTCCTTTTTTTTTTTCTATTGAGGAATAAATGAATGAACTAAGGAAATAATTGTATTCTAAATTATAGTTCTTGTGACTTCTTTTCTAAATAGACTCTAAGTAGATAGTGAGCAGAAAATTCTTAGGGGACCAGAAGCTTACATTTTTGACTACGGATATGTAGAGACTGATTATAAAAAATGATGTGGCTTTTTCATTGCTGATCCTCAAATTCATACAGAAATTCAAGGGACCCAGGAATAGCCAAAACAATCTTGAAAATTAACAAAGGTAGAACATTCACACTTGCTGATATCAAAACGTAACACAAAGCTACAGTAATCAAAACAGGGTGGTACAGTCACAAGGATACACATATAGACCAATGGTACAGAATTGAGAGTCCAGAAATAAACTCATACATATTTGGCTGTTTGATTTTTGACAATAGTGTCAAGTCCATTCAGTGGGGAAAGAACAGTCTTTTCAATAGACTGTCCTGGGGAACTGGGCAAAAGAATGAAGTTGGACCCCTCAACTCACAAAATATGCAAAAATTGACTAGAACTGGATTAAAGACCATGACCACAACAATGTAAGAGCTAAAACCATAAAATTCTTAGAAGAAAGCATAGGGATAAATCTTCATGACTCTGGATTTGGCAATTGATTCTTAGATATAAAACACCAAGAGCACAAACAGCAAAAGAAAAAATGATAAATTGGACTTCGTTAAAATTTAAAACTTTTGTGCAAAGAAATTATTATGAAAGTGAAAAGACAACCTATGGAATGGGAGAAAATATTTGCAAAGACTTTCATTCACTCAACCTCTTCATTTTCTCCTAGTCTATCAAACCTCTCATTTCTGATCACCTGAACACTCTTTTATAAACCTTTTTGACTCTTTCATATTCTTGTTCTACTATACTTCAGTGTAAAACAACTAATCTGGCTCAAAGCTACCCTTTCTTTGGGTTGTGCCTACCCCTGGGCACCCAAACTGATCATGTCGTTTCTTATTTATCCTCGGTCAACTTCCTCTCCTATTTCCCTAAAGGACTTTTCCAAGCCTACAGTTGACTTAAATCATTCTTCCACCACTTCCCTGTTCCACTCAATGCCTGGTCCCCAGATAGACAATCCTGACTCCAAATTTACAAAGAAAATTAAGATTATCAGGCAACATGCCCTTGTACTTTCTGTCTCCATGCCTGAAAACATCCATATACATTTTCACCTATATTTCCTCCAAACTTAAGCAGTATCCTTGTCCTACCTCTTAGAGGAACTTGATTAATCTTCTATCTCCAATATCTCCAATATCTCCTCCTCTTACATCCCCTCAGTCTACAGAAACATGTTATACAGTAGTCCCTCCTTATCTGAGGAAAACCTTATCTGAGGTTTTTCATTTACCTGCAGTCAACCACGGTCTGAAAATATCAAATGGAAAGTTCCAGAAGTAAACAATTATAAGCTGCAAATTATGTGCTGATCTGAGTAGCGTGACGAAATCTTCCGCAGTCTCTCTCCATCAGGTCCCGGATGAGAATCATCCCTTTGTCTAGCTAGCATATCCACACTGTATATGCCATTATTCACTTCGTTATTCACTTAGTATCCAACTTGGTTATCAGCTTGCTTAGTTTGTGTTCAACTAACCCTTATTTCACTTAATAATGACCCCAAAGCGCAAGAGTAGTGACACTAGCAATTCAGATATGCCAAAGAGAAGCCATAAAGTTCTTCCTTTAAGTGAAAAGGTATGTATGTTTAGGAAAAAAGTATATATAGTATTGTGTATATAGGATTCAGTTCTAGCTGCAATTTCAGGCATCCACTGGGGATCTTGGAAATACCCCCTGCAGATAATGGGGGGGGGACTACTGCATCTTAAATATAAAACTTTGCATTTATCCTACATTCCCTTCTGGGAATTCTTCAGTATGTTCCCGCTATGATCTGAATGTGTGTCTCTCCCCAAATTCACATAACCCCCAATGTGATGGTGTTAGTAAGTGGGGCCTTTGGGAGGTGATTCGGTCATAAGGGTGGTACCCTCATGAATGGGATGAGTGTCTTATAAAAGAGACCCCACGGGGCTCTCTAGCTCTTTCCCCATGTGAGGATAAAACAGAAAGTCTGTGCCCTGGAAGAGGGCCCTCACCCAACCATGCCGGGCGGGGTCTGATCTCCAACTTCCAGCCTCTGGAGCTGTGAGCTGCGTTTCTGTTGTTTACAAAGCTACCCAGCCTGTGGTATTTTGTTGTAGCAGCCCACTGGACTAGGACACTTCTCTCCTTTTCTTATGTAAATTTATTGAAAACAGACAACACAGGCTTCTCTCCACTTTTGATTCCTCACCATTTAGGCCTGAATCTATGTAGTTTATTTCATGACCTACAACTCCACTTAAACTGATCTTTCTAAGGTCAGCAAAGCATCCTACTTGGCAAATCTAATGAACGTTTTTCAATCCATTTCTTACAAATGAAATTTGTCTGTCACATCTGACAATCTCCCCTTAATTTCGAAAATCTTTCCTCCCTTGGCTTATGGGATGCTGCCCACTCCTGCTGCTCCTGGCACTGTAACCTTCTTGGTCACTTTTTCCTCAGCTAACGCCTACGTATTTCACTCCATCTGCTGATATTGTCCTCCACCAAGAGTCTGTTATTGACTGTCACAAAATTTGTTTATATAATATCATAAAGGCCAAAAAATATTAGTATGGGAGAAAAAAGGAATGATTGTTTCTATGAAACAAACCTATACTTTAGGAAAAGCTTGATTTAGATGAATTGCTTTGAAAAAAAAGCACCTTTCAAATTAGGCATGGGAAAGATTAATGTGAAAGATAGGGGGAGGGGCTGGCCGAGTGGCTCAGTTGGTTAAGAGCTCACTTGGTTAAGAGCTTGCTCAAGAGTGTGAGCTCTGAGCAACAGGATCGCTGGTTTGATTCCCGGCCCGAGCTGTGCTGCCGCTGAGCTGCCAACAGGTGGCAGGATGGCGCAGCTAACAAAAAAAAAAAAAAAAAGATTGGGGGTTAAAGGAAATCTTAAACAATGAGAAAAGGTACCAGTTTCTCAAAGGGGATGTCATTGGCATTTGAGGACAGGCAGTTTTCATTGCCCAAGAGTGACATACACATTGCAGGATGTTCACACTCCCTGGACCCTACATACTACATGTCATAATGCTCTCTCCTCCCCGTTATGGACAACTAAAGAAAACCTCCACAGATTTCTGGAAGGCAGTATCACCCCTAGTTGACAACTAAAGATGGAAGGATTTTGCATTCAGATTTCTTTACAAGTATCTTAACAGCTTCTCCATCTATGAAGAAACAAACTATAAAAGTAGAAAATGCATTTTGGATATGATTTGTACTCAAAAGACTACGTGTAACACCAATTAGCAGACCCATAGGCAAAGAAAAGGTCACGACTGTATAGCAATAGACTAGCATTTCAAGTTAAATAAAACGTTAAAGGTATTTAGGTATGTTTTTATTTCCTGCTGCTGTGACCAAATGCTCAACTAGGGTCTATTGTACTGAACTTCTTTTGAGCATATTTTCTAAGAACTATCATAATTATTTGAGACATTTGTTCCATGTACAAAGGCTTAGTGTCCTTGTAGCTTTTAATATTCAGAAGTTGCTATTTTCAAAAAATCAAATAAAAACTGATTGTAGAAATAACCATTCTTCTTACTAGCTACAGCAATCAGACAAGAAATAAAAGGCATTCAAATTGGAAAGGAAAAAGTAAAACTGCCATTATTTGCAGATGACGTGATACTACATAGAGAGAGAACCCTAAAGAGTCTATCAAAAAAACTAATAGAACTATGGCACATTCAGGTTGAATACAAGAACTATTTCTGTGACTAGTTTTTGATGACCTAAGGGAACTGAGGTGAACCAGAGGTTTAGTGCTTTTCTACTCATTTACTTGTGTCGAAAAACGTGAAAGCTTAAGAAACTATGTAAGCTTAAAATTGGTCAACCAGTTTAGAACCAAAGGCCAGTATTAATAAATACAATTATGTTAAATGTTTAAAGTAGTACGGTATTTTATTATAGCATAGTTTGTTAATATAGTCTCAGTATTCTGTATATACATGTATTACATTTCTACATTTTTAATACTCCTCATATCAGCTTCTGCTTGAAGTTTAATTGTGACACATTTGTGCTGTTCTTAGTATGTGCAAGACACTTGATTTTACTGTTTTATTCTTGTACATAAGGAAGTGCAATATGGAGATGTATACTCTCTTTGCTATGTTGGGTTTATAAACTGTTTTAAAAGGTTCATCTTTTTTCCAAAGTGGTGGTGTATGTGATTGGTAAATCATAAATCCTGTGGTGAACACTCGTGTGATTTACAGCTTTCACCATGGTATATTTTCTTTTGAAACATTAATTTATTAGTTTTATATTGAGGAAAATAAAGGTTTCTAATTTTAACACTACTGGAACTGATAAATGAATTCAGTAAAGTAGAAAAATGCAGAATCAACACTCAGAAATCACTTGCATTTTTATACACCAATAATGAACTATCAGAAAGAAAAATTAAAAAAAAAAGCACATGTACAATTGCATAAAAAAATATAACAAAATACCTAGGGATAAATTTAACCAAGGAGGTAAAAGACCTGTACTTGGAAAATTATAAGACACTGAAGAAAGAAACTGAAGAAGATTCAAATAAATGGAAGCTTGTACCATGCTCATGGATAGAAAGGATTAACATCGTTAACATACATACTACTCAAAGCAATCTACAGATTCAATGTACCCCTATGAAAATAGCAGTGGCATTTTTCATAGAACTAGAACAAATAATCCTACAATTTATATGGAACCATAAAAGACCCTAAATATCCACGGCAATCTTGAGAAAGAATAAAGTTGGAGGTATGATACTACCTGAAATCAAACTATACTAAAAGTCCATAGTAATCAAAACAGCATGGTATTGGTAAAAAGGGAGGCACACAGATCAACAGAACAGAATATAGAACCCAGAAATAAACCCATGCCTATAAGGTCATCTAATCTATGACAAAGGAGGCAAAAATATACAATGGGATAAAGACAGTCTCTAAATGGTGCTGGGAAACTGGGCAGATACATGCAAAAAAGTGAAACTGGTCCACCATCTTACTCCATATACAAGAATAAATTCAAAATGGGTTATAGACTTAAAAGTAAGACCCCAAACCATAAAATGCCTAGAAGAAAACATAGGCAGTAGCTGTCTGACATTATTTTTAGTAATATTTTTTCTGATATGTCTCCTTGGGCAAGGGAAACAAAAGAAAAAATAAACAAATGGGACTACATCAAACTAAAAAGTTTTTGCACAGTAAAGGAAACCATCAACAAAATGAAAAGACTGAATGGGAGAAGATATTTGCCATGATACATCTGATAAGAGGTTAATATCCAAAATTTATAAAGAACTCATACAACTCAACACCAAAAAACCCAAACAATTCAATTAAAAAAAAGGGCAAACGACCTGAACAGACACTTCTCCAAAGAGGACATACAAATGGCAATAGACATATGAAAAGATGCTCAACATCACTAATCATCAGAGAAATGCAAATGAAAACCACAATGAGATATATTACCTGACACCTGTCAGAATGGCTACCATCAATAAATCAACAAACAACAAGGGTTGGTGAGGATATGGAGAAAAACCTCATGTACTGTTGGTGGGATTACAAACTGGTGCAACCACTATGGAGAACAGTATAGATGTTCCTCAAAAAAAAAAAAGACTACCATATGACCCAGCAATTCCACTTCTGAGTATTTATCGGAAGAAATTCAAAACACTAATTTGAAAAGATATATGCACACCTATGTTCATTGCAGCATTATTTACAATAGCCAAGATATGGAGGCAACCTAAGTGTTCATCGATAAACAATTGGATAAAGATGTTGTACATATATATTAATACAATGGAATATTACTCAGACATAAAAAAAGAATGAAGTCTTGCCATTTATGACATTATGGATGGGTCGACCTAGAGGGTATTATGTGAAACGAAATAAGTCAGACAGAGAAAGACAAATACCTATGATCTCACTTATATGTGGAATCTAAACAAACAAACAAACAAACAAACAAACAAACAAACAAACAAACAAACAGCAACAGACTCCTAGATACAGAGAACAAACTGATGCTTGCCAGATGGAAGAGGGTTTGGGAGGTTGGGTGAAAATGGTGAAGGCATTAAAAGGTATAAATTGGTAGCGACAAAAAAAAAAGAAAGAAAAAAGAAAAGGAAAAAAAAAACATTCTTCTAAATTTCCTGAGGAAACTCTGCCATAAAAAAGTGATATCCATGTTTAGTACCACACCCATCCTTAACTTGAAACTTTTAAAAGCAACAATATAACCACTACTGAAACACACTGACAAAATATTTTACAATCAAGTATTAACATTTTAAAAATTGTAGAATCTAAACCACTATTTTGACAATAGACAACACTCTTTTGTAACTGATTGATGATATCCACATTTTTAGGCATTAAAAACAATTCAGAGTTTTGTTGACCTTTCTCTTACCTTTACAAATAACAGATAATTTAAAAACTGTAGTTTCTATCATAAAGATGTAGAAATCGAGAAGACCTTCATCTCCAACAGCTCTAAGATGTAAATTTAACCCAAAAGAAAATACTACGAAAATTTTCCACAGGAGACAAATTAGAAATTGTTTAATAACTTAATCACTAAAATCAAAGATCTAAATAATAAAGCAGAATGAGCTAAACTTGGAAAGACTATCAAAACTATATCTTTATTTGGCTTCTCTAAAATAATTCTAATTGGGGCCAGCCAAGTGGCTCAGTTGGTTAAGAGCTCACTCAAGAGTGCAAGCTCTGAGCAACAGCGGTTTGATTCCTGGCCCGAGCTGGGCTGCCCGTGAGCTGCCAACAGGTGGCAGGATGGCTCAGCTTAAAAAAAAAAAAAAAAAAAAAAAAAATAGGACAGCCCATTTCTTGAATGCAATAATTCTAATTACTACAGATGCTTCTATTACTGTCTAAAATAAAACAGCAATGAGGAAACTAGATCAACAAATATTCTATTTCCAAAAAACGATTTTAATTGCTTTCCTACAGTCTTAAGGAGTTTTTATTTGCATGAAGAATATGTGGACTTATGCACCCACTTTGCTAG
The DNA here is from genome assembly GCF_001890085.2 of Hipposideros armiger. Lineage (NCBI taxonomy): Eukaryota > Metazoa > Chordata > Mammalia > Chiroptera > Hipposideridae > Hipposideros > Hipposideros armiger. Next base: position 714,783 of record NW_017731529.1, read on the forward strand.
CTGATAAGCTTCCCTTGAGCCAGGTGTCAGCCTTTGCTGGGTGGCATGTGACTTGGTTCTCCCAACATGCTTTTATTTGGAGCCCTTCTAATGAGATCTACAGCCAGAGTGCTTTTTTGTCACATGTTCTTGCATGGAAAATTTTTTTAAATCACCTTTATTTTGTTAAAAAGTAACTCTTCTGTGCATTGGAGTATTATATTAACAACAATCCAGGTTCATTTGCATTGTCTCCAACCAATTTAGGAAACAGTGAATAATACTTGTTATAGCTGTTATCAAAACCTTAGGAATGGTTACACTTAACTCGAGGTGTATTTGTTTATCATACATACTTACAAATTTAGAGTATATACGTGCACAGGCTAAAGTTTACTTTTTCACTCCATTAAACATAAAGGAGAGTAATGAGTGTTTAAATCAAGTTTTTGTCAGTGAGCAGAAATTCTGGGACCAATTCACCCTTATAAAGAGTAAACTCAATAAACAGGAAAACCCTTCATATGAAGTTTTCATTGCTTTTCCCTCTTCACCTAGTATCGAGAAGGATAAAGAACAAGTATATATGTACTTTTGCAGGGAACATACTTTCTCTAGGCTCCTAAGTCTTTTACTCCACTTGTACTTTTTGACATCTCTGCTAGTTGTCAACTATATGCCACCTGTCACTGAGCTCATAGCAGGAAAGAAAAGTGAATGTTTAGTGCTGACAGAGGAATTTCTGAATCATCTGCAAAGCTGAGCTAAATAACAAGGCTACAGGACTAGACCCAGGGCCCTGAAATCAGGATGCTAAACTACATTTCCCAATGAAGAAATGATATTTTTTTAATGTACTTACGGTAGCCACATTTTTTACAGCCTGCTCGGACACTATCCTTGTTGCAACCTAAAATACAATTGGATAACATTTTAGGAGACATATAAACAAGTAAAAACATACAAATTTCATCACATGAAAAAGCTAAGAAAACCACGTGTAGAATTTATTTCTTAAAAAAAAAATCACCTTGACCCAGCTTAGTAACACTATTCAATTATTATAATTATTAGAAATTAATGGAAAGCCAATTTACCTAAATTACTTCCTTTGACAAACTTCTTTTTTTTTTTTTTTTACTTTTCTTAAAGTAAGAACACGTTTATCTCTAATATAAGAAACACAATATTATAATCAAGAGCTTAACCATCCCAGGATTCTACAACACTATGGAAGAAATTCCAAGGTACTTCAGCCTGTCTCTCAAATGTAAAATAATTAATTTACTTGGTATATATGTGAACACAGGTTAACACATTTTTTCTGCTTTCCCTTAGAAGAAAAAAACTGACTCTCTTAAAGAAACTGGTGAAATTCCAGAAAAATACTTTAATTGCTAGGTATTGTAAAAAAAAAAAAATACCAATTTAGCACTTGAATTTTGACAAGAGAAAACAAACTAGTCAGTCACATATTCAGTCTGATCAATGTTTAGAAATTAGAGTTACAGCATCGCTGCATAATTACTGGTACATGCAGGTAATACTGAAGATGTAAATAACAGATGGAATAAATTAAAACTGATTTTATGATGACAAAATATACAAAACATGAAAGTTACCATCTTAACCATTTTTAAGTGTACAACTCAGTGGCATTAAGTACATTTACAATGTTGTACAACATCACCTCTATGTCGAGTATTTCCAAAACTTTGTCATCATCCCAAATAGTAACTGTACGCATTAAACAATAACTGCCCCTTCCTCCAGCCCCTGGTAATCTCTATTCTACTTTCTGTCTCTATGAATTTACCTAGTGTAGGTATCTCAAATACCTAGAAATCACACAATATTTGCCCTTTTATGTCTAGCTTATTTTACTTAGCATAATATTTTCAATATTGTAGCACATGTCAGAATGTCATTCCTTCTTATGGCTGATAATATTCCACTGTGTGTGTGTGTGTGTGTGTGTGTGTGTGTGTGTTTGTGTGTATAGCTGAAAGTGATTTAACCTCAGATAAAGGCTGCAATCAACCAATCAGAGGGCGCAGTATCACTCTATTTCCTTAACAAAAGGTATCTAACTCTTAAACCCTTCAAATGGAGATATTATCCCAATTTAATAATAAAGTGCATATAGTACAAATGTAAAACAGTGCTAATTTTAAAAGAAAGATCATTTTCAAACCACTTCTTTAATGTTATGAAGTCAAAACATTAGTCATTCCAATCCCAATTTTGCTTTGAAATATACATCACTGAGTTGTTCTAGTAGAAACAGTTGTGCTATGCTTGTTGTAAAAACATAAATTTGTTTCACTGCAACTGATATAAGAGAACAATTTGAGCATACTGTGACTTTTGTCCAAGAAAAACACTAGGTGAACACAGAAAGCTTCACCCAGTTGCTCTGAGCCTCAGGAATATACAGCGCGCGCGCGCGCGCGCGTGCGCACACACACACACACACGCACCTCAAAGCATTTCCAGCACCCCGAGTTCACCACGTGCGTTGTGAGCGCAGTCCATCCACTTCTGGTGTGACAACTTTCCATCTGATTTCAACCATCACCTTCCCACCATTACTTCAGAACAACTCGCAAAGCAATTCTGAACTCCACTTCCACAGCAAACTTCAGGTCTTTCAAAAGACATAGTGCCCTATTTATTGTAGTATTTATGTATCTTTTAACCAACTAACATGTAAAATTAAACTAATGTTTTTATCAGGTCCCTATTATTTTTTTATGCATCACTGAGGGGGTTTTTGAGTGTTGTCCCCAATCTCATTTCTTCTCATCAATAGTGTGGGTTTTACTGCCTTAAGCAGAACTATGGAATAAAATTGGATTAATAATAAAATCTGAGGCTCTTTCAATATGAAATAATTGCATGTTGAGAAAAAAAGCTCAGAGAATCCAGGTCAATGTTAGGTCTGTTTCCATAGAAACTGTAGACGCTGAAAAATACTAAATAAAACTGTGCTACCAGCACCATTACCATTCCTACAACGAACTAAAGGAAAGATCCAAAATGCTCTCATCTCAGCATGTACTAGGAATTAACTCAGTTATGACTAAAGACACTGATAAAACTCATCATTCAACTATCTCATATTTTTAGAATGAACAAAATATGAAAGTTTTTCAGAGCAGGTCACCTTTAACATAGAAGGGGAACTATAACAAGAATGCTAAATAAAGTAACTCCATAGCAGCTATTTCCTCAGCAGCCTTTGGCTAAAATTAGGATTTCAAGCTTCATTTGCCTATAATTTTCATGATTCCCTGGCCAACTAAATGCTTCTACCTGGGACTTCGAATCTGATGCAGTGCCACAATAAATCTGAGACAAGGGACACCATGAAGTGGGGACAGTGGATTCATTGTGCTGTCAGGATCCTGCATCGAGTGGCAGTGATGGTACTGGCAGCAGCGGTCCTGACCAGTCTGGGCCTGTGTAGGGTCTCAGCTCCACGTGCCCTCGGTCTCATCCACCTTCTGAGCCTTATTATCCAGGCTTGGCTTAAACTCTGCGAGCTCCCTGATAGCTTTCCTTTTCTGCTTAAATTAACTCACCAGTTTTTGCTGTTTAGAATAAGAACTCTGCCAATACAATTGTACATACTTGAAATTCACGTCAAACTGAGTAGGAAGGCTGTATTGTGAGGCCCTTGCTCCAACGCTGTGCTTTTTTCCACTTGTCTCTAAAGTTTGCTAGGGCCATTCAGACCCATAGAGCCTGCCTCCCTTGAAATGTTCCTTTATAATTATGACCAATAATCCAAAAGCCATTGAATAAAAACATAAATTTGACTACATAAAAAAATCTGAATGACAAAAACTGCCAAAAGCAAACTCAAGACATAAGAAAACTTGAAAAATGTATTTGCAACTCGCAGTACCAACACAGGGGAATTATCCCTACTATATAAAACCCAACAAATCAGGAATGAAGTAACTCAATCAGAGTTGCTTATTTTAAACTACTGACATGAAAGAGCTAACATTTAAATAAATGTATAAAATGCTTTCGTCCACTGGCCTCAGAAAATGCAAATAACCTGTGAAGAAAAAACGCTATAGGTATTACCAGTTTAAGAACGTTTATTAACTAATGAAACAGAATCAAGATTGTGTCGTTTAGTCTGTTTACTTGACTATTAGATTCTGCTCAGCAGCAATTCTAGTGATCAACCCCCTAAATATTATTTACCGATTATGTGCATAACTTTGAAATGATGTGACAGAAGCCATAAAGATGAATAAAGTTCCTACATTAAAGGAAACCACAATATATGAGGTTATCTAGGATAATGTACCCACGGCTGCAATACCTGCTAGACTGTGCCAGTATAAAAGACACACAGCTCTGTTAACACGCAGGAAGAGCTGGCAGGCAAGACGTTCAGCTGACAGATCAGGAATGCCTCCCAAAGGCAGAAAATGCCAGTAGAGGAGGGAGAACGATGACAAAAGTGTGTAGGCGGAAAGGCACAGGAGAGGCTCTGGGAACCGCTGGCCACGTCTGGAGACTGCAGAATGCACGAGAGTGGTGGGGGGAAACGGGAGTGACAGTGACTTGGCCATGCTTCGGAGGGTGCACTTCACTCTTGCGGAGATGGAGAGCTTTGGAGTTACAACAGTTTAGAAATGAAAGAAGGCTTAATCATCTACTCCATCTTCACAGAGACAAGGAAACTGAGCCTCAGAAGGGTTAAGTCGCTTGACAAGAAATACAAAAGTCACAGATAAGAGTCAAGAACGAAGTTCCTGCCTCCCAGGAATGACAGGATCAGATACATGATTTAGGACAATTATTTCAGCAGCAATGTGCAGCATAGACTAGAGAGAAAGAAATTATGTGTAGTAACGTTTAATTAAGAGGAGAAATTGGATGTAGCGTAATTTAGAATTCTCCTATTACTAAGATGCTTAAGAATTTGACTCACTTCGATACACCAGATGTAAAGTTAATTTGGCTATAGAAAACCCCATCTTGGTTATATAGATTTGTTTGAAGGAGAGAAAAAAAAAGAAAGGGTTTTTGTGTCAACCACATCAGTAACATACACTGCCCCTGTGCCAGGTCAACTGTTCCTGGGGAATGGGGAATCATTAAAATGAATGGCAGAACCAATTTCAGCTGTGAACGGGAAAAGCAGCTTTGAAAAGAAAGTAAACTTCGCTGACACCCGTGTTTAAATGTAATTTCTTTAATAATAACTAAGAGTCTATGATTTCCCTTACTAAGAGGGTACATACTTCATTGTCACCTACATAATGGCGTAAGCTTATACACAATGCTGTGGGGAAGACAGCTGAAATAGACGAGGCTGATTTTTCATTTGTGGAAAGCAGCTTCGTTACTTTACAGCCATTCCTAATAGTCACTAGCACAAATACCCAAGAAATGACATGCCGAATCCATATGAGCATTACACCTAAAAATAAAAAAGCATACCATAATACTTGTCCTTCTTGATGATTATCTCAGAAGGTTTCTGATGGGGTCCTATTTTCTTTTAATACACTCTCTGGATCAATCATCCAAGAAATTACCATAACACTTTCTGTATCTGTATTTTCTAATGGCACTTGCATTATACCTTTACAGTGCTGTCACGACTATTATCTCAATTTTTGCTGGGTTTCAACAGTTTATCTATGTCTTACCTAATCTAGCTTAATGGCACAATTTAAGATGATTATACTTTGAAGCATTCTGGATTGAAAGAGGGTTAACATATCTATAATACTGGCCTAAGTTTAAGAGAATTTCAATAAGGACATAAAAAAAAATCACTTCTGCCCTCTTTCTTCAGCAGCACATTTTCATTACTAGACAAGATTTTATGAGGGCATAGGCTGTGCCATTGTGTCCCCCAGAATGCCTGTAACGTGTAGGTGTTCAAAACTGCTTGTGTAAGTGATGAAATCAACAATGACAGCAGGTCAGCTTTGGATGCGCTGTGCAATGCGAAGCTCACCAGGGCTGACTTGGCCTATTGGCAGGCCCGGGCAAGCTACTGTGCAGACTGGCCTTTCTCTGATGGCCCCTTACATGTTGATGCTCTCCAGGCCTCAGCCACAGACCTTCCCTTTACGCTCTACACACTCCACCTGAGCGAAGGTATCCACTCCCATGGCCTTAAATTCCTATGACATATGTGGATGACATCAAATTGTTGTCTTTGACTCTGGCTTCTTTCCTAAGCTACAAATTTTAACTCTATTATTAGATATTTCCATTCCTATGTCTGACTCCACCTCAACACAAGCCCCAAAGTGAAGTCGTCATCATCCCCCTAAAGTCTACTCCTTCTCAGGTATTCCCTGTATTAATGAGTAAATAGCCCCCACCCAATCGCCTAACAGTGAAACCTCATTTCCTCTCTTACCTACCTACATTGAATCAATCACTGATTCCTAGTTATTCTACCATCAAAAATATATCTCCAATCTGCTTCTTTCCTGCTGAGACCATGCCTGAGGCATCATCATAACACACCACAATTACCTCTAACGGGTGACTGTGCTTCCAAACTAGCTCCCCTCCAATCTACTGTGCAGCCAGAAGGATCTTTCCAAAATGTGACCCTGTTTAAAAACCCTTAAATCGCTTCCTATGGTCGCTAGGAAATATCCAAACTGTCATGGCTTACAAAGCCCTTTAAGAGCTGGAAACTATCCTTGTAAATTATACTATAACATGGCAAAATGAGTAAGCACACGGGGTCTAAAGGAACCAGACTGAGCTGTCACTTACTAAGCTGTCTCATAGTAGAAATGTTACTTGATTTCTCTGTCCCTTAGTAGCCTCATCTGTAAAACAGAAATATTAATAGCTACCTCACAGTGTGGGCATGAACATTAAATAAGATAAGATACATGAGCAATGAGTAACACAATGTCGGACAAATCTGACGCATGGTAAATGCTTAACAAATATTAGCTATTGTTACTACCTCTCTAGTGAATTTCTCACTTCTCTCCCATTTATATTCTTAGTTCCATTCATAGCAAACATCTTTTATTTCCTCTTCTCACACGTTTCCTTTCCTCTTCCATTTTACACACCAGTCCCTCTGGCTGTATCTTCCCCTTCTACCACTCCAACCCTCCTGCAATTCCTCAGGTCTCATCCTAAATGCCACGTCCTCTGGAAAGTCCTTCAGTCCCCTCCTGCTTCCTATTAGGTGTCCTTATTATGTGCTCCTGAAGGTATTGTAGTTTCCCTGCTATACGTTTGTCTGACTTTCTGGTACTTTTTCACTCTTTACCGCTAAATTATAAGTACTGTGTGAAGAGCAACTGTCTTGCTCGCTACTGTATTCCTAAAGCCTGGCACAGTGCCTAGCACGCAGCAGGCAGTAACAAACATTTCCATGTGTATGAATGAGTGTATCTTTGCTCTCTCACAATTCTCCCTGTGATCTCCCCCAAACTGAAGTTGGTAGAAAAGCACAACCTTCCCATAACAGCTATCTGTAAAATATGGTTCAGAAAAGGCTGCCACAGAACAAACGTGGTCGAATAGCACTGGGAAGGGTAGGATAAAACAAAGTTAGTGCTTTAGCATCACAGCACTTCTCAGGGTCTTTTCTGTGCTAAAGTGCACTCTGACTATCCAAGTGGCGTGTGTGTGGAGGGGTACATTTTTCAAAATAGTTTTCTGCTGGACACATCGTGGCAAAAGTGGTTTATGGAGATGCCCTGCCCTACTAGAACTTCCAAATAAGTTGGAAGTTGTGAATGGAAAATCGGTGAAGCACTGATTTTGCAGGGCCCATCGTTTTGTGTTGTTGTTTTTTAGGTCGCTACCCACTGCACACAGAATCTGAGAGCTGGAAAGAACTACAGACATAAATCAACACATCTTTTACAGATGCAGAAACGGAGGCCCAGAAGGACAAAACGACCTGTGCAGGGCCACAAAGCAACCACACACAACAGGAAGAGAGAGAAGTGGGGTCCCAGCGACTGCCACTACAAACAATGCCTCTGGTTAGCTGGGTATGCCAAGTGTTCCCAACTCAAATCTTATTTTCAAGCATTCAAAGTAAGGTCCGTTTTGCTCGGCCACCCGCCCCCTAGGCCTACAGTTACAGCCTCCCGCTCCCCTGCACTTATCCTGTAATCCATCCAGCGCAGCTGGTGCTTGGCTGGGCGGGGGAGATAGTTTCTTTCTTTCCTTCTGAGTTTATTTTTGGAGTGTAAACTTTTTCTCGTAAGCCAAAAAAACAACAAAAACCTGTTAATTTCAACGCTTCCGCCTTCATCCCCACAGGCGATACTCTGTATCGCAGAGCACCCCACTCTACCCCACCCGCCCCCTTTCCTCGTTCAGACCCAGGAGCCCTGCCGTTGGTCTTCACCTGGGACTGCCATGGCGCTGGTAAGAGGGGTCGCAGGAGCCCTAGATTTTCGAGAGCACGCTCGCTTCCCACCGGCCACGAAGACAACGCACAGCGAGGGTGGTCTCTTCTTCCCACCAGCGCCGCGGGACCTGGGTGAGAGTCCGGGAAGGCCTTCTGAGCCTTTAGCGAAAGCGGAACCAAGTAGCAGCGGGTGCAATTTCCAGGGGAGTGATAGTGCAGAACACATATGGTCGGAACCATTGCTGCCAGTTTAGGGGAGTGAGTGAGAGCTGCACACGCATGGAGTGAAGTAAACAACGCCAAGACTTAGGAATCGTTATTTTTAAAGTTGCGATACAAATTTAAATGGTTTATAGGAGCTTACTAATTTTTTTCTCGTTCTCTGTAGGCCATTGGAATCCCCCTTCTCGGGGTTAGCGGTGCTCCCGTCCGGGAGCAACATGGCGGCGTCCGTGGGGACTAGTTTTGGGGAAAGATAGTGTTTGGTGTCGCTGTCTGGCGGTTATTGACATACTGGCGCTTTCCGCGACCACCCGACTTAAGGAAGCGTGTGCTGATAGGTGGATAGCTTTAGTGATCGGCTGTCCTCTCTCATCCCCAATTACGAGCAGAGTCTGATCATTGACCAGCATGAGCAATATCTACATCCAGGAGCCTCCCACAAACGGGAAGGTAAGATCCTCGTGTGGGATACCTGGGTTCCCCAAAGTGATACCTCACCGATTAAGGGAGATCTGGGGTCTTGAGTTTGAAAGAGATCACAAGAAGTCTTGTCCTTACCCCTGTCTGTGATCAGGATTGCATCGAGAACCATATATTGGCACTTCTCAGCATATACTTCAAAAAATCAAGTGGAGATTTCTCCATCTACAAGCCTTTTAGCTCCATTTCTTGCTTTACCCTAACTCATGCAGGTGTTTTCTAGGGATTTAGGTAAAAAGCTAAGTACGTTTTAAAACTTGACATATTTCTTTGCTTAACTTGGAGATAGCTCTATCTCCATTCATTCTACAATCATTTATTATAAATGCCTGCTAGGCACCGGGCACTGTACTAAGTTTTGGGGATACAAAGACGGATAGATAAGGTCTAGTTGTTGCCCTAGAAGGGCTTATGGTTTAGTTTGGGAGGCAGGCAGGTAAAGAGCAATCTTATGTCTGGTAGGCTTGCTTATGGAGAGAGGAGCATATTGCTATGGTAGTACTCAGAACTGAGCAACAGGTAAAGCAGGAAAAAAATTCCTGAAGGAGGTATCTTTTGAGCTGATCTTAAAACATGAGATGATGTCAGTCAGAGAAAGTGGGGAATGGGAAATGTTCCCACATTGGAATGGGAGAATGATTTCCTGATTGATTTGATAGTTAAGGTAGGTCAATTCTCTTTCAAGGTGTTTATATGCAGTATGAAGCAGAGGAGTCAGTAATGGAATAAATGTCACCTGAATTGGACTGAGACCTAGCCTATATCACACATGAAATATAATGAACCAGCATAATAGAGAAATTTGTGGGACTGAAGCTATATAGTTGAATTAGGGTAAACTAAATTTACATCAGATATAATTGTGTTGCATTACTGTGTCATAAATTATTTATGCAATCTTTTGTTGACTGACATTTATTAATATAAGGAGGGCAATTTGAAATCAAAACCAAAAATTTTGTAATTGATATCCCTAGCAAAAAATTTAGTAGGTATTTGGGGCAGAGCAATTCTTTCAATTCTTTGTTATTTGAACTTTCCCCCACTCCTCTTTCCTACCCCACATCCCTGTGAAAATCCAGAATATCTACCTCTTTATAGTTATATAAACACTAGTAGAGATTGAATACATTGCCTATCCGGCTGGGCAGAATCTTCACACTTTTTTAGTATACTCTTTGGATGCTCAAATGTCACCTTAGCAGAGAGGTCTTTCCTTTCTACTGTCTATAAAATAGCAAACCTCATTCATGTCCTGCATCTCAGCATTCCCTAGGCCCCTTAACCTCTTTAGTTTCTTCTATAGTACTTATTATTTATTGCTTATTATATCTTCCTCCTCCTCTTCTCCCCCCACATGGAATGCAAGCACTATGCAGGCAGAGACAACCATCTAGAATGGTGTTTGACAGATGGCAGGACAAGTTCAAATATGTACTGAATGAATGAATGGATGAATTAATACTGATTTTCTCTTAACTTGTGTAAAGTATTAAGCATCAGTGACTTTGAAGTTATACTGCTGCTGGTCAAGGGCAGACTTAATTGTGGAAGAAGATTTGACATGGTCATAAAGATGAAAACCTTTAACAAAACATGTCTGAACAGGAGACAGGAGACTGAACTGTAATTCAACAAATACTATTTATTGAGCACCTAGCACATGCCAGGTTCTATGCTAGGTTTTAGGGATATAGTGGAAAATAAAAACAGCATTGTACCTATTTTTTTTCTTTTTAAATTAAAGTTTATTGGGGTGACAATTGTTAGTAAAGTTACATAAGTTTCAAGTGTACAATTCTGCAATACATCTTCTATTAATCATGTTGTGTGCTCACCACCCAGAGTCAGTTCTTCCATCACCATATATTTGATCCCTTTTATCCTCATCTATCATTCCCCACCCTCCTCCTCCTCTGGTAACCACTAAACAATTGTCTCTGTCTATGAGTTTTTGGTTCTTCATTTGTGTGTCTTGTTCCTTTGTTGTTTTCAGTTTTATGTACCACATATCAGTGAAATCACATGGTTCTCAAGTTTTTCTATCTGACTTATTTCGCTGAGTGTAATAATCTCAAGATCCATCCATGTTGTCACAAATGGCACTATTTCATCTTTTCTTATAGCAGAATAGTATTCCATTGTGTATAAATACCACACCTTCTTTATCCAATCATCTATTGGAGGCGTTATCCCTATTTTCATGGAGTCAGTTGAGTGAAATATACACTGACCAAATAATTATGCAAATAAGTGTATGTAAACTATGATAAATACTGTCCTTTCTGCACACAATTGGGCTGAGGGAGAATGTCAGTCATAGCCCAAGTCTTACTTCAAAAGCAATTTGGGACTTTTTCCAGCATAAGGCTGACTGAACATATTGAAGCTTTAAAGTTCTGTACCATAGAGAGAGAACATGGCAAGAAATTTGGTCTGGAGAGAATTTAAAGCAGATGTAATAACAAGTTTGCTCAATCAATGTTTGTTTAGTGCTTATAATGTCGAATGCTATGTTAAGTACTGCAAAGAAGTAGAGTTATCCAGAATAAATGGGACAAAATTCCTCCCTTTAAAGAGTATATATAGTATCACCTGGGAAGTAATTGACACATTACATCACTGGTTGATACCCTAGTGATTGTCCATAAATGTGCTGTGTTTTGCTGTGTTATGCTATAACTTTGACCTCAGAAGATGAGGCCTAGAAATGTAACATTTGATAGAAATTTCCTTATCTACTGAAGATTAAATTTCCATATATTATAATCATTTAATCTAAATCGTATATTAACATATGTTATATTTATTCTTAAGAAACATTTTATTATCAAAATATTGCCTTGTTTGGAAGCTTTAACAAAAGATGCTACTGACAACCTGCCGAAATAATGATGGCCAGTAGGAATGTATGGCCAAAGGAGGAGGGAGCCAAGTGCTTTCTTTTTTAATTCAGTAGCTTATCAGTGAAAAGTTCAAGAAACCCTGGTAAGCCAGGTTACCCAACCACACGCACATCCTTTTTAGTAGGAATAAGTGGCCTGTGTCCAAAAAATTGTATAAGAATAATAGTTGCAACAATAATAACTACCATTTTTTGAGCATTTACTATTCGTCTGTACTGTTCTAAGTGATCTAAGTATAATACTCATTTTGTCGTCACAGCAAACATATGTAGTTATTATTATTCCTGTTTTTAAATAAGGAAATCGAGTCACAGAAATGTTAGACGTCATGCCCAAGGTAATGAAGCTACCTTACCCTTCTTAAGTGGAAGGGTCAATGTTTAAATTTGGGCAACCTGACTCCAGAGCCTGTAGAGGAAAGGACGATGCATTAGTTTGTTGTTAGAGTAGTGGTTTCTAAACCAGTGAGTGTACACTTCAGGGAATGTGCAAAACCATTCATGAAGTGCAGAAAGAAAATCTACATATTTCCGTTTGTATTTATTTTCTCCTTTATTTGTTTAAATGCAATATTTTTTTATATAAAAAGGAATATATAAATTCAACTACTCATTCAATCACTTTTTTTGTTTTAAAGATTTTATTGGGGAATTGGAGAAGGGGAACAGTGTTGGGGAATTGGGGAAGGGGAACAGCCAAGTTGTTGTCCTTCAATCTTAATTGTGGAGGGCGCAGCTAGCTCAGCTCCAAGTCCAGTCACCATCCGGCCACCCGTGGGCAGCTCAGGGCAGCTCAGCTCAAGGTGCCGTGTTCAATCTTAGTTGCCAGGGGGCATAGCCCACATCCCATGTGGGAGTCGAACTGGCAACCTTGTTGTTAGGAGCAGCCCTCTCACCAGCTCAGCCATTCTGCCACCTGTTGGCAGCTCAGTGGCAGCTCAGCTTGGGCGCAGCTCACTGGCCCATGTGGGAAAAGAACTGGCGACGCTGTTGCTCAGAGCTCGCGCTCTTAACCAACTGAGCCACTCTGCCGGCCTCAAATCACTTTTTACATATTATGATGTAATTTTTCCTACTGCTCCACTAAATGGATTTACATTCCATGGTATTTAGATTAACTAAACCAGCCCTCACAGTTTCTTACTGCTGATAATATTAATAATGTAAACATAAGCAAATCGTAAGAAAATGGTAGAGCTGAAACCTGTGAAAAATTAGAAATTATTATGAAAATCACTTGAAGTGTGGTTTTCTATTTTTTATTGTTAATGGTAAACTTTGTCTTAAATATATATTGTGCCTTGACATATTTATCAGTAAGAATATTATGGCATTTTGATTTTCAAGCTATTTAAAAACTAAGCGCATAGAACCAGAAGATGGGCCTCTACAATTTGAAAGCGACATTATACTAAGTGAAAGAAGCCAGACACAAAAGAGCACACATAGTATGATTCCATTTCTATGAAATGTTCAATGAGCAAATCCATAGAGACAGAAAGTAGATTAGTGATTGCCAGGGGTTGGGAGTAGGAGTAAATAGGGAGTGACTCCTAATGGGTACAGGATTTCTTTTTTGGGTGTTGAAATGTTCTGGAAATAGATAGTGGTGATGGTTGTGTAATTGTGGATTATACTAAAAACCACTCAAAGGGTAAATTGTTTGATATGTGAGTTATAGCTCAATAAAGCTATTAAAAAGGTTCTCTGTACCACTAGTATAGTGTTTTTATGTAATCCTTTACATTTTTTATTCTGACTCTTATAATGCTAGAGTAATATAGTACTACATGTATTTTAATATACATATTTTCTCCGTGTGTCCTCCAGATCCTTACTTCCCTTCCCACCCCTTTTTTCTTCTTTGCTGACAGTGATGCACCCTCATACAAAGCTTGGAGAGCACTGCTTTAGAATTGCAAGGGAGAGAAGACATGCCTAGGTCCCCTTAAATAATCATGCTTTATTTTAAGTGTACGAGGGGATAATGAGGTAGGACAGGACATTGTCTCTTTAGGTATACTGTACTTTTAAGATTGGGATGTACATCAGGCCTCATGGAAAACCAGAGGGTGTTACACAGCATTGTTCCTGGTGCAGTCTAAGGGAGAGGGAGTTACTCAGCCTCTCGGTTAGCATCCCAAATGCATACTTCCCAGGAGAATGAGAATCCAGTTGGGTTGGTTTGTCACCTACCATAAAAGATACGGATTATCTCTTTTGGGCATTGTTTTATGCCAAGCCTAGTTAAAAGCCTTTCTCATGGCCAGCCAATATATGATTACTTTTGATTTAGGCGCTGTTCTCTGTTCCAATCCGTTGTGACCAGGGTAAGCTGGGGATTTCTTTTGAGACATGTGGCAGGACCCTAGAGCTTGATGGAGTATGTTTTTCCAGTAGAGTATGGAATTTATGGAGAGCTTTGTGGGGGCAGTATGGTGGTATAGAAAATGCATGGGCTTTGCAACCAGGCAGCCTCTGGGTAAAGTTACTTTATCTGAGTCTCTGTTTCTTCGTAAGTGAAATGGGAGTAATGAGAATTACCTTGTAGGTGAAGATTAAATGAGACAAGATATGTAAAGTGTTTCGCACAGAAGCTGACACATGGAAGGCACTCAGCCAATGTTCTCTTCTTTCTGTAGAGGAAGTGTAATGGATTGATAAAATTATGCATATTTACATTTCTAGTTATTTTATATTTCTTTAAGAGTTAAGGAAGCCAATTTAAAAGCCCCATAATATAGATATTTTCACCTCCTTCACCCCGTGGTTATTAAAGAATAGTTATAAAAGAACTATGTAGCTAGTAAAAGCCCAAAAAGATACAATAAATGTATTAATATTATATGCATTATGACAATATAATCTGGACTTCTGAAACAGAAATTGAAAGGCAATTGTAGCAAAAGTACACTGGATGAGGACGGAGCAGAAAGAAATGCTATTCCTGCTTTGCTATTAACAAGCTCCAGGCAATTTATAACTTCTTTGGGGCATCTGTATAAGGTGGGGACTTAACTGAATGATTTTAAACGTTTTTACAGTTTCAAAAAATTTGTGGAAATTAGGCAAAGGAGTTTTGGAAAATAAACTATGACTGACTTAATGATACTGATTTCCCAGAGAATCAGCCTCATGTTTTTAAATACATAGTCAAACTGCGTTCCCTTCACTTGCAAGAGCATTCTAAATGATTTTGACGGTTACAAATCATTGCCCAATGATCACTGATGGACACTGATCTACTTTGGTACACTGCAGGAGAAAAAGAGATACTAGAGAAGTTGGACTCCTGCAGTGTTCAAATTTAGAGCCTAACATTCTTTTTGGTTATTAATAAGGCAGTTATCAGCTGTTTCCTCCTGTGGTCTCAATAGGGGTTCTGGTTGTTGCAGGATAATTGGTTGCACCAAGGAGTAACCACCTTCATGAGGTGGTAGAAAGGAGGCCATCAAAAGATTCCATTTACTGTAGATGATGATTTTAAGACAGACCATTTAGTAATATACAACCCAGAATTAGATTAAGAATGTTCCCTTGTAAATAGGACTGGCATGATTTTGAATCAGAAAGTAGAGTGCTTATACGTAAAAGGCTAATGGTAAAATTGTCTTAGTGGCACAATTTCATGCATTCATTGTTCTTTAATTTCTTAATTTGCAACACCAATTTTATTGGAAGAAATGCATGGGAAACTTTCTTGATTAAAACAAGTTCAAATTATTTTTAAATGAATGAGGTTTTTTTCTGTGATAAAAAAATGGTATATGCTATTTTTTCTTAAATCCTAAATTATTTCTGCAAATAGTATTTGAAAAATATAAATGTATGACTTGTACTGAATATTTGAAGTTTTTTGAGCATAAAAACAAAAGCCAAGCAAAGTTTCTAATTTTTGTCTTAAAATTGAAAACTCATTAGTGAATGCTTCAAGTGGATAAGCTATTCAGCTGATTATCAAGCAAATGATAATTTGATATAATGATGTTATTATATTCTTTCCACAGGTTTTATTGAAAACTACAGCTGGAGATATTGACATAGAATTGTGGTCCAAAGAAGCTCCTAAAGCTTGCAGAAATTTCATTCAGCTTTGTTTGGAAGGTAATCTTAAATCTTGAGTTTTAATCTGTAGGGGAAATTTTGTTCACTTACAAATAAACTGTGGTTTATTTGTAGTTTTCTACAGCATTGAAGAGTGGTGTTAAGTAGTAGTAATGAATGACAGGAGTGCGCCTATGAGAAATACGGTGTGGAGCTATGTATCAGGAAATGGAGAAAGGCGATAAAAAATTTTCCCCAAATTAATCTCTATATCTTTAACAGAGAAATGTATCTCACCAAATAATACATTGATCCTTTTGGGTCCCTTGGCTGTGTTCCACTTCTTTCTTTCATCCTCTAAATATGGGTATTCCTTAAGGTTGTCACTAGTTATCTGTTGTCTTTACTCTTCAGTTGTTACTTCCACCCTAATGACTATCAAATTGAAAATCCCAGTCTTTCTTCTCTTCTTAGATCTAATTTACATACATAATTGCCTAGTGGACTTTTCTACTTGAAACTGCCACTGTCAGCTACAACTAAACCAGCACAAAACCAAATTTACCAGTTTCTTCCCCAGACTACCTTGATTTTCACCTACATGATCGTAATTGCCTTTTACCTGGTCTTCCTCTGTCTCACCTCTTATTTATTCATAAGTTGAATCTTCAGGCTGCTTGGCTTCCCAGCTTTCCAGCTTTATTTTTCATTGCACTAAATAACCACATAGTTTTAGTTGACGACTATTTGTATTACCTGAGCAGTTCCTTCCAATTCTCACTTTCACGCATATCCTCAGACCTCCTTTATATCCTCAATCTCCTCATAGTTTCAGCTTTCTTTTTGGAATACTTTCTTTTCCCTTTATTTCTCTTCAAGTCTGCCCACTTTTTAATGTCTGTTCAAAGTTCCAGTTTTTCCACGAAGCCTTCCGTCCAGCATTCAGTGATGTTATCATCAATGTCTCTAGTATTTTTTCATGTATGAATCATAAAGTAACAATTTTTCTTTTTAACAGACTTTACAGAATTATACGTCCACTTGAGTGTTTTCCCCTTCAGAATATTCCCTCATAGAGCTACACGTTCCAAACACTTTTGTAACTTGTTGGCTTTTAGAAGACATGGCATATGGTTTCGAATATCTCCAGTGGTGGCAAATCATTGTCCTATTAAGTTATATTTGATTTTTAGAGACAGACGATGGTTAATCAGGATATCAGAAAATAGCATTTTGAGTCAAAAACAAGATGTGAAAGAGAATTCAAAATCACCAGTAGTAGGGTATAGTAAAAGCTCTCCAAATAGATAATTAGACAGATAGATAACTACCAGGGAGAGGTTTAAGGAATAAACATACCCAGACCAAAAACAAACAAACAGACAAAAACTGCCAAAAAAGAAAAAAAAGACATCTGCAAAGACCATCATTGATAATTGCTATGTCAGGCAGGAAGGAAATTGAGTCAGACAGGTAGGTAGTTCAGTCAGAGAATCCTCAAATAACTGTCAACAGAGAAGCACAGTAGACACATAAGTCAGACTTGTTTCTGGAAAGAAGTTTTGAGAAATCAAAAGCTCAAATTTTACAGTAGAAGAGTAAAAGTATAAAAACATTAAAACGAATGAATGGTAAATTACAACCCATGACTAGGGGAATGGGAAAAACAGAAAACATCTGGATATAATATGACCATGAAGAAGAAAGAAGGTTCTTAAGTTAGGTGATGATGAAACTTAATTACAATAACAAAAAATTATTCCCCTATTTATAAGAATACAAGGAGATAGAAAAAAAGAATATGAAAATAATAAGAAAAATAATTCAAGCAATTCTCTTAATTGAACAAATGAGAGAATTATTATTGCAAAGGCTAACAAGAACCCCAAGTAAACTAATTTAAATGAAGATATTCCTAAATGAATAAAGTCAAGGTTTTAAAAATACAATTTAGAGAACCCCATTTTAATTTCCTGACTCTGATTCATTTATGTATGATTTATTTATTTGAGAAATCATGATATTTCTAGATCTTGTAACATGTCAAAATTAAAATTTTAAAAAGGAATGATTTCAGAATTAAAAAGTAGACGAATGAAAACAAAGAAGTGGGAGCACCACCTCATATTTGCCTCTCAACTAAAATGGTGTTCACGGTTAGAGCAAGTTCTTGCTCTTGGTTTTTGTGGGGGTTTTTTCTTGGTTTTTTTTTTCTGCTTCATTGAGGTATGATTGACAAATAAAAGTTGTACATATTTAGGTTGTATAACATGATTTTTCTAAAGGTGTACAATGTGATGATTTAGTGTGTATATATATATATATATATATATATATATATATATATATATACACAGTGTGAAGTGATTACCACAATCAAGTTTAGTAACATATCCATCACATTACATAGTTACCTTTTTTTTATTTATTTCTGTGTGTGTGTGTTGTAAGAACACTTGAGATCTACTCTCTTAGCAAATTTCAAGTGTACAATACAGTATTATTAACTGTATTCACCATGCTGTACATTGGATTCCCAGAGCTTACGCAACTTATAATTGAAAAGTTGTACCTTTTGATCAACATCTCCCCCACCCCCAGCAACCACCATTCTACTCTCTGGTTCTATGAGTTTAACTCTTTTGGACTCTACATATAAATGAGATCACACAGTATGTGTCAGGAGGGAAGTTTTTAGTTATTACTAAAACAAAAGATGTATAATTATACACACTTAATCTTGGATTATAGGTCTTTGCAGGACAGTTAGGTGAACATTTAAAAATGAGTGAAAATTTTAAATAATTGTAAGTTTAAAAGGTAGGTTAAAAAAGATACAAGAGATGGAAAGGGAAGCTTGTTAGCTTTGATAATTTTATTAGTTCTTCTAAAGTATGAGGAAGGAGCAAATTTTAGGTCTGCAAAACAAAGTGGGGAGTAGAAAGAGAAGTAGGTAAGAAAACCAAATTTTTTATACTTTATGTAACTCTTAACCTTTTTGCTTCTATTTTAGCTCAGCCTTCTCTCTTTAAAGTCCATGCTTGGTCAGTTATATATTTTATCCCCTACTTCCTTTAACAATAGTTTAATAACTCTTTATAAGTAACAAACATAAGTATATATTAAGAGGTTAAAAGAAATATCTTTACAAAATTAAAATACCTGTTAGGGAAAAAACAGGCTAAAATAAATGGGCAGACCAATCACAAAAGGAGTTTTTAAGTGAAGAATTGTTCATGATAATATTTACAAAATTAAACATGAAACACAGGATTCTAGAAGAAGAAAAACATATAAATTATTTAAAAATGCAAATATAAATTTTTATATGTACTTGGGCAGAAATATAATTAGTGAAACTGTATCACAATACCCATTCATTATACAGTCAGAAATAAAAATATAGTGACTAATACCAGAACCAGAGGAGCCAAATACAAACTTCATTTCATATTGAGATATTTGTCAATTTCTTTTTCAGTAGTGGAGAAAATTCAGGAGAATACTATGAATATGCATAATGACATGATAAAACCTCTTTCTTTAAAATTATATGTGCTGCCAAAGCGAGCGCTCTTTCTTTTTCTTTTTTTAAAATTATTATTATTCTTTTTTATTAGTTTCAGACGAGTGCTCTTTCTTTAAAATTACTTATGGGAATGGCCCATAACAATTTAAGAAGAAAGTCAAACATTGCAAGCAGCAAATCTATTATAGCACATGGTAAGCTAGAAAGACAATTGTAAATTCATACTTCAACAGTGATTATTAATAAATTGCAAGGAAGTAAAAATAGTAGATATGGAAATTTTGTGGAAAGTTGAAATTCTAGCCTTAATAGTATACAACATTATGGTGTAGAGAATTATAGAAAAATCCTATTCAATACATATAGTATTATAATAATTTCATTCATCGAACAAGAGTATAATTAGGAAAATAAAAAAGAGAAGTTTAAGGCCGGCCGAGTGGCTCAGTTGGTTAAGAGCTCGCTCAAGAGTGTGAGCTTTGAGCAACAGCGGTTTGAGTCCCACCCGAGCTGAGCTGCCGATGAGCTGCCAACAGGTGGCAGGATGGCTCAGCTAAAAAAAAAAAAAGCAAAGTTTAAAGTAAAAAGCCAGTATCACTGAAAGACTTAAGAAATAGGAAAAAGGGATCAATAGGTAATTTTAAAATGTGAAAGCACAAGTAATAAAGACCTCTTTGATGATCCCTTCCCTCACATCTAATAAATATCTAAGTCTCATAGCTCCTGCTTTCTAGAGAATTCTGGAGTCTGTGCATCTCACGTAAGCCATAGTCATGTTTTAACCCTTAAGACAACACTTGTTCCTCTCTCTCTCTCTTTCTCTCCCTCCCTCCCTCTCTCCAGTCGGGTCACTTCCCCGTCCATTCTCCATACTGGGATTTTGAGTGATCTTTTGAAAAAGCAATTCTGATCGTATGCCTCTCAAAATGTTGATTGACTGTATATAATGGGCCTAAGGGATTATTTTCATTTTCTGATATAGACTGGGGTATGTTTTATATTCAGATTTGAATGTGACTTTTAGAATTTAGGTAAAAACATTAAAGTTGACCTCACCCTAATTCTTGCCCTTCCACCCCCGCCGTTCTTTGCTCATGCTTCACCTCACTGAGATGCCATGTTTCTGCCATCCCAGCTTTCTCCTCTTGTGATTGAGCTCCTCCCTAATGATTCTAGGTTTCAGATAATGAGTGCTATCAGCAGATTATGTATGACCTCTCTTGTATGTTTATGGCTTCCAAATAATATATTTATATGTAAATATAAATAATTTCTTTCAATCATTTAAGAAACTTATTGAAAGTCTAGTTGGACTCAATTATATATTATGTTGATTATTGTATTTATTGAAAGTTTCTTGGAAGGGTGCATTGAGGGTGCTATACCTATAATCAGTGAGTAATTTTGATTTATTTGGGGTTTGTATATTGTTTGTGTAAATTAATTTTTGATGGGGAGAAGAGGAAGAATTAGGAAATAAGGCATTCATCTCTACCAGGGTTTCTCCACCTTGGCACTGTTGACATTTGGGGTCAGTAATTCTTTTTGGTGTTTGTCCTGTGCTTTGTAGGATGTTTACTATCATCCCTGACCTCTACTCACGAGATGCCAGTAGCATCTCCCATGTGAGACAACCATATATTTCTAGATATTAAAAGGCATCCGCTAGGAAACAAAATTGTTGTCCCTTCTTCCCCCAGTTGAGAACCTCTTACCTATACCAAACTCCTCTAGTTTTTATTTTGAAAACTGTAATCCAGAGTTTGAGAGAATCATGGAATTAAATAAAAAACAACTGCCACCATGGTTCCTGTATAGAAATGTGCTGTTTTCAGATGATATTTTATAATAAGTAGGAAAGAAAGGTTTTGGGTTAGGAGCCTATTTAACACCCTGCGGGGAAAACTCTTGTGACTCTATTTGTATTAACTCTCGTAACATAGATACGCTTTGTTTTAGACTTTGATAAACTATTTTTATTTTTTCAGCTTATTACGACAACACAATTTTTCATCGAGTTGTCCCTGGTTTTATAGTCCAAGGGGGAGATCCTACTGGTACAGGGGCTGGTGGAGAGTCTATCTATGGAGCTCCATTCAAGGTGAGGCCGAATGCTTATTATCATTTATTTACAAGTCAGCTTGGATTGCTTATTCAAAAATGATTATGCCCCACCAGAAGAAAATGCATTTACATTTGTCCACAAAATCATGTGTTTCTCACACATTTAGAATTAATTATACAGGTAGGTATAAGAGTAGCACTTAATATATCAAGCATTCTTTCTAAGTTGTCTTATTGCCAAATGTTATGCTATTGGGTTGTCAGAAAATCATGACGCATTTTTGCAATGAACAACAGAAAAATTACGTCATGACTTTTCCGACAACCCAATAGATTGAATTCAGGTGGAGCTAAAGGTAGTCGTGTGGAAAATGTGAGTCAAAAGAAAACAAAGAGAGTGATTATGGAACATATTTCCTGATATCTGACTGTATGTATCTCTGCAACGCTGTAATAAAACATTTTTAGAACATTGCATGTACCATATTATTTTAAAACATTTTATTTAACACAATGTGGACTTTGTATTAAGCTGGTTGGACCGCTATAACAAAATACCAATGATGGGTGGCTTAAACGACAGGAACTTATTTCTTGCAGTGCTGGAGATAGGAAGTCCAAGATCAAGGGGGTGACATTCAGTTCCTGGAGAAGGTTCTCTTCCTGGCTCGCAGATGGCTGCCTTCGTGCTGTGTTTGCACATAGCAGAAGAGAGAGCTGTGGTGTCTCTTCCTCTTCTTAGAAGAGCGTGAGCCCTATTGGATCAGGGCTTCACCCTTACGACCTCGTTTAACTCTTCTTATCTTCTTACGTGTTCTGTCTGCAATACAGTCAGTCGCATTGGGGCTTAGGGCTTCAACATATGACTTAGCAGGGGAGATACAATTCATTCCATAGCAGACTTCATTCTTTTAAAAACTTCATTCTAAATTTTGCACAGTAGATCTCTGTAACATAAAATGCATGCCATAATGGAAAATCACAAGGGGAAAAGAAGAAAGAAGCAACATAAAAAATGTTAGGAAAAGGTGTGAATATTAATCAAGGATAGGTCAGTGATTTAGATAGATCTAAAAAGAAAAAAAAAGTTATTCTCATGGTTAAGGTAGTAAGAATAAAAGTGGGTTCAAGTAAACGCTAAAAGTTGGATTATTTACCAGTATCATGTTCTTTGAATGAGTAAATATTAACAGCTCTTAAAATATGGGCATTTTTGAAGTCTTTGTGTTTATACTCATGGAATGAAGTGTCTTGAGTTTCCTTTAATTTTTTACTGGGCCACTGTATGATTCTTGAGAAAAATACTTGAACTGTTTGCTTTAATTTCCAGATAATAGCTTTAGAAAATGTGGAATGGTTACAAAAAATTCTCAAGTGTCACTGTTAAACTATATTTATGTTTTACCAAATTGAGATGCCTTATGATTTCAGAGCCTCCATCTAGAAGGAAGCATTCCTTTATTCTGTTATTTGGTGTAACAGAGTAGCTCTTTTTGACAGTGTCTTTCTAAATTGAGATTTTTGCTTAATTTGTTAAGGCAACATAGTTGTCCTGTTAAGTTTTTCAATTATGTTATTTTAAATACAGTGTACAGAGCAATGATCCTTTGAGTTTAAATCTCTTGAGAATTATTTATTAAGGAAAGTAACTTCCTTTATGAAAAGTATTGATTACATATCATGGCTGTATTATAAACGAGTCCAGTATCAGGTCTGGAAAGAAATTCTATTAACTAAGAGACTGATGTATATGTCATGTAGCTGTACCATAGCAAGAAAACCACCTTAGAAAGGTTTGCTCCTGCTCTCTTGAAAACTGGCAAATGGGACCAGTACCAGTTCAGAGAAGATTCAACTTAGGACTTTAAAAACATAGTAAAACCCATAACACAATCATAGTAGATTCCTTAAATTAAAAAAAGAAGAAGAAAGCAATTGTTTTATGATATTTAGAATGGGGTGGGGAGGGGTAATGGTTCAAGACTCCACAATGATTCAAAGGTAGCTTTCTTGGAATAAAAGTAGAAAGTTCTAAAAGCTTAGATGACTTTGAGGGATGGAAAGAATAGGGGAATAATTCTTAGAAATCCATTCTCCTTTGAGTACCCTTTCTCTGTGTAAGTAGGCAGCTTTCCACAAAATAGGCTAAATTTGTAGCTGAGTATATTTAGAAAATACAGGCTAGTGAAGTGTAATAGTATTGAAGGAATAGTATACTGGATTTGATTATACTTGAAAATCAGTTAAAGGAAACTTCAGCTGTTTTGATTAAAACTTGTATGGGACCTTGCTGGTTAGCTGAATATGAAGGGCTTTATAACTGAGGTCATTCACTCAATCTTTTCTTTTTTATGCTTCAGGATGAATTCCATTCACGGTTGCGTTTTAATCGGAGAGGACTGGTTGCCATGGCAAACGCTGGTCCTCATGATAATGGCAGCCAGTTTTTCTTCACACTGGGTCGAGCAGATGAACTTAACAATAAGCACACCATCTTTGGAAAGGTTTGTGTCCATTATCTTAGGCTTCAATGGTACATATGATCAACTTTTCTAAGCTGCCTTCATAAAACTATTCCCTAGGATAATTATTTATTTCCAAAAGTAATGGAATATATTCCTGTTATAATAAACTATAACGGGCCACCTGAATTTTGTGTGTGTGTTTCAAATAAGCCATTGGTTCTGACTTCAAAATATTCTTTTTTCTAAAATCATACTAATGGTATTAGCTACTATGTCACTTAGCTGGTACTGTTTATATGTTTTTAGAAAGACACTTAGGTAATAAAATTTAGTAGTTTAAAATTTATTTTGTTAATGAATTCCCTTAAGTTTAAAGTGGAAGTTATTAACATTAAAACTTTTTACCTGATGTATTACTTTGAATAGTACCTATTATCCTGCTTACATTTAACATATCAGGTAATGTTAGTTCCATAGAATTTTCAACAGTTTTTTGTTTGTTTGTTTGTTTTTTTACAAGGATTCTGAAGGTTTTCTTTTCTTTCTCTCTTGTCATAAATATAGTCCTCTATGTTTTGTCTTAGGCGTTTTAGACATCACTAGTGTTTCAGCTCCCTCTGCTGGTTCAGTAAGAATGGTTTCCCTGTATCATAGGCAAAATTGGATTTTGTGATGATGAAAGGGAACAAACTTAGCACAACTGTAAAATTGGTATTATTTTAAAACTCTTAAGAAATGTTGAATGAATGAAGTCATGCTAAAAACATGCAATGCACTATTGTTACTTAATACTTAACAACGTGGGTTAAGAAATGTGCATTAGCACATTTGAGCCACTTCAACACAGGTGGTCTGATGTTCATAGATTTTACTTCCTATTATTTAAAGTAAATAAAAGTGTACAATAAAATGAGGTTCAGGTTGCCATTCTGAACTTTGCTTACAGTTGATGTTATATACCTAATGCATTAGAGATAACATATAACATAGTGATTAGAATTCTGAAAGGCCATCACTTTTGGCTCTTTAACTTCTTCAAACCTCAATTTTCTCATCTTGAGAAAGGAGATAATGATAGTACCTACTTTTAGGATGTTTGTGAGAATTAACTGATATAATATCTGCAAAGCACTTGCCACATTGTTGTTGTTAATTGCTTGTTCTACCCTATTCTGAAGTCTAAATCTGTTTATGATGTTCGAATGCAAAGTTGTCATTCAGTAGGAGGCTATTTGGCATTATATTTTAATTTTTAATAAAAGATGATATTAAGTATACATTGAAAATTACCGCAAAATTTTATTGAGGGATTGACCTATATCTGTCCTTTTACCTCTTAAGTTGAAGTTGCTTTATTTGCATTATTTAATGCATATGCTCTTATGTAGCAATATGAAATTCCCTTTTAATTACTTAAAAAATATTTTCAAAAGTGTTCCCTTATTTCAAAGAATGAATGTGATAATTTACAATTAAGTTTTTGCTTTTATTTGATAGATTACAGGGGATACAGTATACAACATGCTGCGGCTGACGGAAGTAGACATTGATGATGAAGAAAGACCGCGTAATCCACACAAAATAAAATGTTGTGAGGTAGGAGCATGATTATCATGAAATGCAGCACTCAAATTGTCATATAAGAATAATTTATTAGTAGTATTTTTAAACTATCCAATACAGGCTGTATACTAAATTAGCATCACAACTCAGATTTTATCTCTGTAATTTACGCTCAGTTTCTGATTAAGAATTTTTTTTTTAAATTGAAGGTTTTCAATACAAAGATGAAACTTTAGCTGATAATGAATGAAAAGCTCGACTCTTAGGTGTATTTAACCCAATGAAGTGACTTCCTAGGTTAATTAAGAGTTATCCTTCATTGAGGAAGCCATTGAGGACAGTCCTTGACAGCATTTGATTTGGAGTCAAAACAACTGATTTTGACTCTCTTACCATGTATTCACTTTTCTTGAATATTTTTCCCTTTTGTAAAATAAGGGTAAAATATACTGTAATTAATAGCACATAGGATTATTGGGAGAATCCAGTGAGGCCATGTAAGTGGAAGCACTCTGTGATATATGTTCACTATACTTACGATGGTTATATGAGGAAAAAAATTTATGTAGATACTATTGTCAATGCAATGAAATACTGGTTGTAATTTTTGTGAAATTTAAGAAATGGAATAATATTTTCAAAACATTTATTTTCATAGGTGTTGTTTAATCCTTTTGATGACATCATTCCAAGAGACATAAAAAAGCCAAAAAAAGAGAAACCAGAAGAGGAAATAAAGAAATTGAAACCGAAAGGCACAAAGTAATCATAATAGAGTTTTCTTCAGCTTGAAAAGCAACACTGATTCATTTAGTTCATTTAATTTCCTTTTGTAAAGATTGTTTACTGGTGAGGGGAGGCCAGCTTGGGCCAGGGAGATATCTAAATGTTGAATGTGTGTGTAGTGTGTGTGTGTGTATGTGTGTGTGTGTGTGTGTGTGTGTGTGTATTTTTTTTTTAATGCCCATTTCTTATATTCAGATACTACAGTATATAACTTAAACTTAAGCTAAAGAAGTATTGTCTCAGATGTCCATATAAAAATCTGTGTTAATAATTAAATATGATTACTATAGCAATTATTTATATAAATTAGTTATTGAAAATTTTTCTTTGTTTTTTACTTGTTTTTCAATTAATATATGCTCAGTATAAGGAACTTGGAAAATAAAGTATGAAGGATATAATGACTGTATGTTTACATAACTTTCACTCCGTTTTTTGGCACTATTAAAAATAATCCTGTTATAAATATTTTTAAGCATAAAGCTGTTTCTGTATTCTGTGTTATTTCCTTAGGCTAGTTTTCAAAAAAATAGAAATGCCTTTTTTAATAAGTTCCAGTATTTTGTGAACAGTATTTTTTAAATTATTAATTTGTATGCTTTATTAAAATAGATATCAGAGAGTTTGATTTTAACTTATTCTTTTATTGAATTGTAGCATGCATAGTAGGGATTTTATTGTACTTATAAGTGTTAGATTCAGACAGTTCTAAGTATAATCCTGCCTAACCCAATTACTAAGAAGCCAAGTTTATTAATCTTTTTGGCCTTTAGTTTCCCCATCCTATACAATGGAAGTTTTAAAAAATACAATACCTGGTTGTTATGAAGATTAAATGAGAAGGGGAATTTGAAAATGCCCAGTTGAATACTATATAGGTATTCAATATATATTCATTTCTTTCCATGATACCCTACAATATAAAAATAAGTTACTTTTATAAACTGTCAGATATGAGGCAGACACTTTAATAAGCAGTTGATGTATTGTGGCAAAATAACTTCTTATATAGCTATATATTTGATTTCCTTTTATTTTTTGATTCATATGTTTTGAATAATTTATCTCTGGGTGAAAGGTCACTCTCACTGTGTTCCAGGACAATATTTCATCACTACAGTTTATCTTGACAACAAGCCCCAAAATTGGGTTTTTTTATTTTGTTTTTAATTCATAGTAAATATATGAGGGATGATGGGTAGTCATTGATTGCATCTAGGTTTTGAAATAAAAGTTCCTCTTTTTTTGCCAAATCTTGTTTATTTTTCCAGTATTTGAGAGAGGGTTTTAATAACTTATTGTTTATCTTCCTTGTGATATCTTTGGTTTGAAGGCTCATAGAAGACAGTTTTTTTCTCCCGATGGGTTATTTTTTTAGTTAGGTATATTGCTTACATATTTTTATTTGACAATTTTGTGTAACGTCTTAATTTTAAAATATTAAGCCACATTTTGGCAAATACTAGATTAATTGTTCCCCATTTGTAGTGCTGTTGGGGCTATTTATTTATTAGTTTTTCAAAATTGTTCATTTTGCAAACTAGTTTTTATAAATATCAAAAGCTTAATTATTTCTGTCCTGCTTGACTTGGTATATTTATATTAATGGTAGTACTCAGGATGGATATTTGGTTATTAGTTTAATCTAATATGTGAAACATCTGTGGTCTGAGACCAAAACCTTAACATTATGCTGAAGATATACACTTAGTATATTTCTACTGAGTACTAAGTAATATTGTCTATTGTTAAATAGTCAGAATGTGTTTCTTCTTATAAATTCTATTTTTTTTTGAAAATAGGATATTTATAAGTTTTGTTTAACTTTTTCTTCCTAATTTTCTTTCTTTCATTCTTTTTTCCTTTTTCTGATTAGAAATTTTAGCTTACTTTCATTTGGAGAGGAAGCTGAGGAAGAAGAGGAGGAAGTAAATCGAGTTAGTCAGGTAAAACTTTAATTTGCCCTGTGTTCTGAATTATTAAATAAATTAGGGTCTATATCTCACTTATTTTGTATCTCCTATTGTATATGGCACAGCATGTTTTACATGGTACACATTCAGGAAACATTCATTGAACTATTTCATAAAATGATTTGTGGTCAGTAATATTTGCAACTTCTGAGCTGATTTGCCCTCTTAAAATTGTAGTTTGATTTTTTTTTTTAACCTGGGGGTTTTTTGTTTTTTTTAAGTCAGAACTAGAGTGAAAGAATAATTCAACTTTGTGATTCAGATTTTAATTGCTATTTGTTTATTTGGTTTGCTAGATGATAATTATAATAAACAGTGACAGATCAAAGCTCTTAAATTCATTTTAATATTATTTATATACATTAATACCTTGGTTTGCGAACATAATTCATTCCAGAAACGAACTACTTGTATTGCAAGACATTGCTCGTTTACCACGTTAAAATGTATTAGAAATGTTTGCTCTTCTTGCGGAACACTCACAAACCAAGTTACTCGCAATCCAAGGTTTTACTGTATATTTATTAATTTCATCAATTCTCACCACAGCCCTTTAAGATAGGTATTATTATTATTATTATCCCCATCTTGCCCATGAATAAATTAAGGTATAGATAGGGTATAATTTGCTCAAAGTCATAGAACCAGTATGTAGCTAGATCTGGGATTTGAACCTATGTCCATCTCACTATAAAATCCATGTCTTTGGATTATACATTGCCTCCTGTTCTTTTCCCCCACCAGTGCTTCCCATAGGCCATTAAGTGTGGGCTATGTCAAAATCCCTTTCATCACAATGTCGTTGCTGAAGCATCTTCAGTGCCCCGCCATTGTTTAGAGCAGTGAGATTCTGATAAGTATATTCCAAGAAAATCATCTAAAGGGCTTTTCTTCCCGAAGATTCTAATGTCTTCCTTTCTTGAAAATGAGAGAACACTGAGATATAAAGAATGAGGTTCAAAGTCTTTATTATAGTGATTAAAACTCTATGGCCTAGCAGTGCCTTCCTTGCTTAACATAGTCACCTGGCTCTTACCGACACTAATGACAGCACTGACTTAGAAGCACATTATTGTTACCCTTGTCTCCCCTCCTTATCCATGTGCTTTGCTGCCCTCACCATCAAGCATGGTTTTGTTAGGTGAATGTTGGGCATATAGTAGCCACTCTATTTGCACCCCTTGCATTAAGACTGAGTTAAAATGGGTATGTATAGGGAATATTTCAGTCATCATCTTTTTCTTGCTGACTTCAGTATCCTTGAGCAATCGATTTCATACCATGATTCAGTGATCACCTGGATACTAACATTCTGAACTAGGAGACAAGACCGAATATTTCTTCTGGTGTCTTATCCCTCCTTCTGAGACGCCTTTAGGGAACACCTCTACTTTAGGTGTCAAAATTAAATTCATCATGACATAAATACTTCCTTTCCCTATTCCTTATCAACATCTCCAGTATCTCTATCTCCTCGATAAAGTCACCCTTTTTACATTTTTTTTTTTAAGCTGAGCCATCCTGCTACCTGTTGGCAGCTCAGCGGCTGCTCAGCTCGGGCTGGACTCAAACCACTGTTGCTCAGAGCTCAAACTCTTGAGCGAGCTCTTAACCAACTGAGCCACTCGGCCGGCCCTAAGTCGCCCTTTTTAGATTCAGTGTACTAATGTTGCATTATTCATGATTCAAATTTGTGCCTCATTAAAATGAAAGATTTACTGTATGTCATGATCCTGTGGGTGTATTTATAAATGGAAAAACCACAAATATTAGATCTGGGAATTGCCAAGATCCCCTTTCATTGATGTTTTCTAAAGATGTCAGGTTTCCTTTCCTACTCATGCCCTCCCTACAGCCCTCCCACCCCCGTTTTGCCTTATGCCTTTAGTGTGCTTTCTCCTTCATTTGGCCTTAATTTTGTTTTTTTCCTTTAAAATTTAGCTCCACTATCGACTCCTGACTCCCTCCACCTCCCTCCCCCACCCAACTCCCACCCAGGTGGAGCTTAATTTCTTTCAGTGGCAATCTGTCTGTAGCCTTCTAAGCACTTATTATACTGCATTTTAAAGATTTATTTTTTTATCTGCTACCTGTTCTAAATATTTATTTTATGTAATCTCTATAACAACCATGAGACATGGGTGGTATTATTCCTATTTTATAAATGAAGAAACCAGTGCTCAGAGAGATTAAGTTGCGTGTCCAAGACCATGTAATTAGGAGATGGTGGAATCAGAAATTTGAAC
The DNA here is from genome assembly GCF_001890085.2 of Hipposideros armiger. Taxonomy (NCBI): domain Eukaryota; kingdom Metazoa; phylum Chordata; class Mammalia; order Chiroptera; family Hipposideridae; genus Hipposideros; species Hipposideros armiger. The sequence continues at coordinate 745,425 of NW_017731529.1, forward strand.
ATAAGCTTCTATAGCTATTTAAGTCTCTAGTATGATTTTGAATGCTGCAGAAGCTGCTTACTTCAAACCCAAGCCATCTAAAGGCAGACGAGAGATTTCACTGGTAGCACAGCATCCTGGGGTGGAAGGTGGCTCTGCGCAGTTTTTTATTAAAATGATAAGTTTAACTGAATATAGTGAACTCGATATTCCAGAAGCAATTTATGTTTGCTATAACGTTGAAAGGATACCAGCACAGGGCCGGCCTAGTGGCTCATTGGTTAAGAGCTGGCCTAGGACATCAGAGGGCTCCAGTTCCCATCCCACATATGAGGGCCAGTGACACTGCCCTCTACAGCTAAGATGCTGAACAACAGCTCGACCTGGAGCTGGGCTGCTGTGAGTTGCCAGTGACGGCGTAGGCTGCAGCCCCTGTGGCAGTGGGTTGCCATGGGCTACCGTGAGCGGCCAGCAGCCGCCGTGAGCGGCCGTCCAGAAGCTGGCTACTAATCTGCCTCGCCTGGGAAGTGCGCAATGATGGTGCCAACTTGGGCCAGTGAAGCAAAACGACAGCAACTTGTCTGTTCCCCTTCCCCCAATTCCCCAATAAAAATCTTTTTTAAAAAAGGGATACCACCATAGATAGTGTTAGCTTGCTATTTACATTTGCTCTTAAACCTGAAAAACACTTCAAACAGTAGAAACACCAAGTAAATTCTTTCCTCTTTGCCAAGAAAATTGCAGCCCCACAGTCCATTAGCAAATGAGTAGTATAACCCTTGTATTGTGTCATCATATTTCTCTCATCTGACTCTCCTGGGGAATGGTGTGTGATAAAGCTATCAAATGTTTGTTCCTGACTCTCAAATCTCTCTCCAGGCTGGCTTCTCTGCTTTTCCCCAGCTGCCCACTGGGCATCTCGCTATTTGAATACCCCACTAGTTACCCAGGCCCTCGCCATGGCTTAATTCATTACCTTTACTTTTCAAATTTATTCCTGTTCTGTGACTTCTCTTTCTATTCTTTCCCTTGATATCAATATCCCCTAAAGACAAATTTTAGATTTAGTTCTTTTTTCTTATTTTATCTCTGCACAGCCAGTTAGGTGCACCATTGTGCCAATTTTTCATCTGTGATGTATTTCCAATCTATTTTTTCCTCTTATTTTGCTCCTACCCTTGTTCAGGCCTTCATTATCTCTAGCCTGGGCTGCTGCCATCGTCTATAGACCAGTGTCGTATCTGTTTTCTCTTCTTTCCCTTCCACTCATTACTGTGAGAATAGTCGTGCTGAAGCCTCATTAAAATGTTACAGTTACTCTCTGTTGACTGTAGAAATAAGGCCAAACCCCTTGGCCTATTATTTTAAGCCTCTACTTTTATGACTCCCACTCACCAACTCTGTCTTTTAGCCTAATACTTCTTAAACTTCCTTGCTGAAAAAAATCGCTTATAGTGCTTGAAAAAAAATCAAATTCCTAGGCTCCATCTTAGCAATACTGAATCAGAGTCTCCAAGGGAGGAGCCCAGGAAGCTGTCCTTTTGATGCATTCCCTGGAAGTCTCATCAGGGAAATATAGGAACCACTGCGTTACCGGTCTGAACTATTTGCTATTCTATATAAATGCCTTGTATTTTCCCTTTTTAGTGTCTGTTTTTGCTCTTTGACCTGCCTGATGTGTCCTATCCCAGTTCTGGATGTCAAAGTCATATTTATTTTCAACACTGAAAATACCATCTTTTCTAAATGTCTTTTCCAGTTTCTCTCAATCTTTTCTTTTTCTGATCTAATCCTTGCCTTTCATGTGATACTTATATTTTCTTTTCAAAAACATCCTTTTTGCCTAATTACATAAGAAACATGTGACTGTGTCCTCATTGTATACCATTGAAACATTATACCCTTTTCTTTCTGTCTCATTGTGTAGAGTGCTAGGCTTTGAGCTCCCTGATGTTAAACTTTGTGTCATCTTTGAGTGACAGTGTGTTGGAGTAGAAATAGCATGAATTTGGGATCATACAGACTTATATTGGCACTTCACTTCCCACTGATACTCTGTGGCCTTGGATATAGTCTCTCTGAGCCTCAATTTTCCTCTTTGTAACGTGGAAAGAATATGTACCATTTAGAGTTGTGGAATTAGGATATGGATATCCTTACGATGATATATTATGCAGCTTTGAAAATGTTTCTGAAAGTCAAATGTCTTAAACAATACACTCTAAGTTATAATTTGTAATTATTCTCAGAGAGTTAAAGAATATCAAACTATCTCTAATATGATCATAAGCATTATGCAGAAGCTGCCACCCTCATGCTCAAGCAGTCTAGAGGGCAGGTGAGAAATTCCCAGCATTCAGCGTTCTGGGCTGGGCAGCTCAGCGTGCTGGGCCCAGCACCCCTCCTGAGCACTCCTGGAGGGTTCTGGACAGTAGCTTGAGCAGCTTTTGAGAGCATGGTTGTACACCTGGACATCAGGACCCACCATCAACCCATTCTCCACATGTGAACGGGTCTTGGCACACTGCAGAATCTTTGGCCTACAGATTTTAGCTGTTTTGTTCGTTTCTAGAACAGTCATGGATATATTTAGCTTGAGAAAATAGAACAACAACAACAAAATCACTGAACTCTATTATTGACTTAGGGTAAAGAAAATTACTCTAGAGGGCATGAAATAAGAGAGAATCGAAATGGAAATGTAAGTTTATTTTGCTTTTATATTGTTCTTCAGACTATGAGCTCCCTTCAAATACATTTTCCCTCATGTGTAAATTGAAACCTTGGTAAGAAATGGGAGGCTAGCCTGAATATTAGAAAAATACGATCGATAGAATGAATATATATATATATATATATATATGTTTTAAAATTTAGCCTTCCTGTTTTTAAATCTATATAATTACTAGAGCCAGAGTCAAGTTAAGTGTCTTTTACAATGACTAAGAACAATCTGCAGTTTCAGTGCTTGCATGAAATTAAATATTTCTAGAGGACTTGAAAATAATTGTTTCATTATTCATTTCCTTATCAAGTTTCTTTTTTCAGTGACTTCATACTGTTAAGCTTTATTCCAGAACCAGTCTAACATCACAAGTTAATAATTGGTGAAGCCTGAATAGAGGCTTTACTTGATGTGAAAGGAGAACTAAGATAGCGTCCCCTCTGGTATATGGATTATCAGTGTGGGGTTACACTCACTGCTTCACCCCACTCAGTTACGCATGACAAGGCGCCTCTCCCACGTGGGTTAGCTTTCCGTCATTATTTATGTCAGTATCTTGCTACAACCCGATAAAAATCTTTTTTGGGGATAATAGAATTTTATAGCTCAAAGGGATCCAGTCCAACTTCCTTCCTTTATGGATGAGGAAGCTGAGACTCCCGTGAAGTGACTTGCTAGGCTGACTTCACTTCCTTTGTGATAGGATTGCACGATAGCAGGATGCTGTAGCAACATAGCTGAGTTCAGGAGAGGACATTGGCAGAGCCCCTCCTGCTATTCTTGTGGATAACTGAGGAAATGTGATCTGGGAGATAGCACAGTCAGGTGGATTTATAGTTGACGGAATCCTTCTGTCCAAAGGGTGCTTTGTTGTCGATCTGTGGCTGATGATTTGAACTGGTGAGTTGAAATGTAATAGGAGCACATGTCAATTCTGTACTTTTATTTAATGAAATCCACTGAATAGGTATAAGGCTTAGCCTGTAAGCCCTAGTTGAATTATTAAGAATAAGGTCTCTGGAATAAGGAATTTAACATTCTTTCCATTTTGGGGGATCATATTTGTAGCATTTTGTTCGGTTCTGAACACATTTAAGAAAGATACTGACAAACTAGATGCATCCAAAGGCTGGGAGAGTTGTGAGGAGGTTGGGGATGATGCCAAAAGTATCTCATATGGGGAATGCTTGAGGAACCGGATATACTTTGGAGAAGAAAAACGAAGTGAAAATGTGATCCTAGACTTCAAATATTTGAAAGATTTTTACCTGGAAGATCCCTTCCTTCAGATTGCTTTCTTAAATAATAGTTTCACTCAAATGTCTGTATGGGTGTAAAGTTTACTCCTGCATTTTTGTATATAACTTGAATACAAATGTCAGAAAGTATTTTTCAAGTGAAAGCTTACAGTCAGACAAGTAGCTTTCATGAAACAAGTTAAATGGTAGGTTTATAATAAAAGTATCTCAATAGCTAGATTTTAAAATTGTGTTTAAATTGTGCCACATTCACAATAATGATACACATAGTATTTCTCTCACTTCAAGATATGTTAACCTTTTCCCTCAGATCCAAAGTTATAAAAAGACTTTTTTCTCACCCAGAAAAAGTTATCTTGATGGACACATAATACCGTTTTTGAGAATAAAGTAAAAATGTATCCTGTGCAATTAAAGGTCCCCCAAAAGTTGGGCAGTTGGGCTTGGTATGGCGCGGAGAGTGCTGCTAGGCCATTTGCACAGAGGTTGTCAGAAGTGTTAAACAGCCTGATTTATAAAATGTTTTTGCCCCATGAAATTTTATTAAACTTTAATTTTCTTATCTTTCTAGTTGTTTATATTTAATGAATTTTCAAAAGATGTTAATATATTTGTATTCATTTCATATTTCCGCTGATAATTTACAAATTACCATAAATTTAGTGGCTTGAAGCAAAACAAATTTAGTATTTTACAGTTCTGGAGGTCAGAAGTCCAAAACCGGATCCACTGGGCTGGGTAACGAGGTGCTGGCAGGGCTGCTTTCTTCTGGAGGCTCAGGGAGAATCGGCTACCGTGCCTTTTCCAACTTCTAGAGCCTGCTTGTGCCCCTTGGCTTGTGGACGCTTCCCCATCTTCAAAGCCAGCCGTAGCTGGTCGGATCATTTTCATGCTTCATCGTTCTGAAACTGACTCTCCTGCCTGCCTCCTTCACTTGTAAGGACTCATGGGATGACATTGCCCCGCCTCTTCCCCGATAATCTAGGATAAGCTCCCGGTCTCAAAATCCTTCATTTATCTGCAAAGTACCTTTTGCCATGTAAAGTGACACATTCATAGGTTTGGAGGATTAGAATGTGACCATCTTTAGGGACCATTATTCTGCCTACCAATCTTTTTGTATCTAAATTCAACTCTATATACAGTGGTATACCTGATAACAGGAATTGTTTGTAGTTCATTTTTAGTTCTAGAAGGTAGAACTAGGATTGGTTGGATGGTTGGAAATTGCACAGATTTTTTTTTCTCCAATTAGAGAATTGTCCAATAATGGAAGCCATTTAAAAGGAGTGATTTTTGTGTGTGTATGAGGTTATAAGCTCCTTGCAGGTGTTGAGACAGTGGTTGACTATTCAGCAGTGATATCAAGGAGATTCCTGCATTGGATGGGAGACTAAATTAAGTGGTCTGTAAGATCTGGGGTTTTTTTTTGTTTGTTTGTTTTTAGCTAAGTTTTTCTGGTTCTGTGCTGAAGGTCACAGAATGTAATAGTTAGGGTTCTTCAGTAAAACAGATAGATAGATAGATAGATTATTAATAGATTGATAAATTTTTACGAATTGCCTCATGTGCTTGTGGGGGGTGGCAAGTCTAAAATTTGTAGGCAGGCTGACAAGTTGGAGACTTAGGGAAGAGTTGATATTGCAGTCTTGAGTCCACAATCTGCAGGCTGTAAATTCAAGCATGGTGTCTAGGTTGCAGTCTTTAGGCTGAGTTGCTGCTTCTTGGGAAACATTAGTCTTTGCTCTTAATGCCTTCAACTGATTAGCTGAGTCCCACCAACATTTTGGCAGATAATCTGCTTTATTCGAAGTCCACTGATTTAAGTGTTAATCACATTTAAAAAATACTTCAAGCAACATGTAGACTGGTGTTTGATCAAACAACTGGGCATCATAGCATAAAATTAACCATTACACACAGCTAGTTAGAAGTTAAGACCCAGACCTTCCAACTTCTTGACCCATGTTGCTTCTCTGTACCACTATGCATTTTTCTTCCTTTCCTTTCTTCCTCTCTTTTTTCTTTTTCTTTCATCCATCCTCCCTTCCTTCCTCCCTTCCTCCCTTCTTTCCTTCCTCTCTCCCTCCCTTCCTCCCTTCCTTCCTTCCTTCCTTCCT
>NW_017731529.1:751660-768956 GCF_001890085.2 Hipposideros armiger
GTTCCCACTGTTTTACTGCCTCTTTGTTCTTGGGCATAAATTACTAGATAATAGTGTAATTTTCCCATATCCCCTTTGATGTTCATTTTTAGATTTGCTTACAGACAGTTTTGAATTTACTGTGGAGCTCCTTTGGTGACTTCACCAAATATATTTATAACTTTGTTCAGCAGCTAAACCCTTTAACTGCTTTTATGTAATTAAAAAAAAATTGTTTAAAAATATTATTATGTGTTTATTTTTCCTCCAAAGTTATTGTTACCTGATGGTATAAATAAGAACCTTAAAATAGGTCATTCAGAAAGAATAGGCATTAAAGAAAAATATCTGAATTGATTTTTACTCTCTTTGGGACTATCTCTGAATTTCTCCAGTTTTTCCACAATTTGTTTTTTCTGCCTGCAGGATGCAAAGTCTACTACAGTGGGAAGGAACATCTAAAAAGTTGCTCTTGATCATATATTTATTTCTATGCTAATTTAATTTAAAAAGTTAATTAAAAATTGACATGGTAATGATCATTCAGATTAATTCACAGTTTTCCTCCTATGGTTAAGTCTTATTTTAAATTAGTATAAAACGAGTTGTTTTTTTTCCTTCAAGTTATTCTGTTTTAGGGAGTAAACAAGAACTTACTTCTAAAAATGTTAATTAAACTAACAAAAACAATCATCTTCTGTTTTTTAAACAGTTATTTTTCAACTTTCATTGTTGGACAAACATGTTATCAAATAATTAGTTGAGATTTGGCCTTTTCATCACTTCTTAGTTTATGTAAGATTATGGATTTTAAAATGTAGGTTAATTGTATAATTCAGATTCTATGACTTTTTAAAACTGCAGATAAATAGCACCTTTAGATTAACTGCTTGGGAAAGGATTTTTGTTTTGTCTTGTGAAAATAGACTATAAACATGTTTTAACTGATTAGATCGTTAAAATGTGGAGAATTCCATGGTATGGCAGAAATTAATTTTATAACCTATTAAAAATTAATTACCTATTTTAAGGTTCTTACTTATACCATCACATAACAATAACCTTGGAGGAAAAACAGACACCTAATATATTTTAAAACTCTATTATTTTCATCACGGAAATATATTTCAGAAGGTGTACATCTACCTCAGAGTAAAACCTATCAGATTTAGAAAGCTGTTCTCAAATTCGTTAAACAGTGGTAAATGCGGCTTAAGAAAGAGAGATATTTTCACCTCTCTGTAGCAGACATTTAAAAATTTCAATTAACACATTTTATAATGAATTTTTCAAATAAAATTTGTCTTCAAAATAAATAGAAATTATCCTTTCTTTCTCAACTCCAACCTCTTACTGTTCACACTTCGTTGATTGCTTGACAGGTGGAGTTGGTGAGCAGCTTACCCCACTCAAGATACAAAGTATAAATTGGAAGTTTTAACAACCTATGGTGGGGAAGTCTGTAGGTTAGTCTGTAAATCTGAAACAAGGCCAGTGTTCTGGTCAATAAGGGCCTCTAGGAAAAGAAAAATGGATACATTTGGATTTTTGGTATATTTTAAGACAGGCTCAGAATTAAATCCTACGTCCTCTACCACTGACTTGCATTGTGACCTCTAGTAAATTACTTAACGTATTTCTTTCTTTTTCATCTGTAAATATGAGGAGGGAAGGAAGTGAGGGGTAGGAATACTGTATTATAGTACAGTACCTGGCACATAGTATATACTTAATAAATTAGAATAATAGTAGTAGTTATTTTATAGTTGTAATTCTCATATCTTCTTGTTTCTCTACTAAAACATAAATTTATTGACAACATGAACTTTGAAATTAAAGCATTTAATAAATATTTGGTCATTGATGAATATTGTCATACTTGGGAGGCTTGTACATATATGTTTTCTGTTTGTTAAGTAGCACCTCATAGGTGCAGTCGCCTGGTTGCTTAGGTCCATTTTTAAAGTGATTCTGTGCAGTATAAATAGTATATTTGAAGAATAATAGTGTGCCCTTATTTCAAATTACTCTTGCGATTTTCTCTTCTAAGTTTTTATATATGGGTCAAAAATTAATTAGGTTAGTTGTATGTAAATCCTAATGAGGATTTAGAGTTTGGAAATCGTAATCAATGAACTTTTTTTTTAAGGATATCGCTTTTTGAAAGAAAATGGGTTTCTAAAATAATATTTTCAGTCAGTAGGAGAGTAAGATTCTTATTTATAAAGCTTTAGTTTATGCTGAAATTTTCAGGAGCACATTTCTTTTGCTAACCACGTTATAATTGTTGTAGATTTTGTGTAAATTGTAAACTTGTCCTTTTGGAAGACTGCTTGCCCCCACTCATGATTATATTATGCATTTCCTTCCAGAGCATGAAAGGAAAAAGCAAAAGTAGTCATGACTTGCTTAAGGATGATCCGCATCTCAGCTCTGTCCCAGTTGTTGAAAGGTTAGTATGATGATAGTGTGACCCTAAGTCCTTATTTTCTGGTTCAGACCATTTTCTTGCTTCTTTTGTGAGTCAATGGTCAGTTCTCCTGAGTCACATTTTTCCACCCAGCCAAAACATTATCCATTTTGATAATGGAGGTAATAGCGCCTCTAGTGTAATGGAGAGAACCACTGTAGTCACTTGCATTCTTCTTGCTATCTTATCTACCTCTGTTGATCTAATTATATTTAAAATTGATTGTTAAATTTAAATTTTTGGATACTTTGAATACTAGGAAACTGTTTGCTTTAACAGTTAAATGTTTAATTAACATTCGCTTTGCTAACTTTTTCCCTGAAGCATTTTTGTCTCCGTTGGTATCATGGGTTAGCAAATCAGAGTTGAAGGGTTTCATGAAGAAGTCGCCACAGTTTGGACTAATCCACCGAGTATTATTTCTTACATGTTTCAGAAGTTAACAGAAAATCACCTTACCATCTTTTTTTCTTCTCTGTGAGAAGGGAAGATGTCTCACTGTTACATATAATTGCACATGATATATTGGGCCATTGTCTCGAAGGGGCACTAGAATACTATTGTACTGAGCTTAGCTCACTTTCAAAAATTCTATTTCAAAACAATCTTTTATTAATATCTTTGGATTTGAAGGATTTGGTTTCTTCAGCTTGAGTACATCATGCCAATGAAGAAATTGTTTTCTGTAGCCTTTTGTTCATAAAAATAGCATTGTTATTGTTTGCATTTTTTTTCAGTTCAATTGATTTCATTTATGTGTTAATGGAACATGCCTCTTACTCTATTTATAAAAATAACTCCTTTTCAGAATGTTATCATTTGCCCTAGAATGACATTCTGAAATCCTTATGTTGAAATAAGGTTTTAAACTATTAATCAAGCAAAATATTCTAAATTTTTGGATTATTGAATAATTTTATTTGTTTAATTTTGAAGCTAAAATGTGCTTTTCCCCCTTATTTTTTACAGTGAAAAAGGTGATGCAGGAGATTCAAATGATGTGAGTATTAATTTTAGTATTAATATGGTTTGAACAATTTATAGAAAATTCAAAATTTTTATACAAAATTAAATTGTCTTCCTTAAAAGGTAATATATATTACTTTTATAATTATACATGTAAAATTTTGAAAAAAATTGCAAGATTTGAAAAATATATCATTTATTTTGATATTGTAATATTTTTTTCTAAGTAAATGTCTACGTGTGTGTGTGTGTGTCCCTACAAAATGGAATTTTATATATGAATCTATCCTGTTTGTTCTCTCTCTGATATAACATTACTTGAATAGTCAAAATTCATATGTCGTTGATTTTGATTATGTTAAAAGTTTAAATGTTGATGTGTGGGCATTGTACATGATGTATGGGAAATGTTTCGATCAGTCATTTATAGTAAGTTTTCTTCTTATATACACACAATTCAAAAGACTCTTTTTCATGACAGTAGCAGTCTTTCTTTATTAGTTGTACTGGCTATTAAAGCTAATAAAACAGAAGGCAGAGTGTCCTTTGTATATTAGAGATAAAGTTTTTCAAGTCATCCATTTGCCCCTTTATGTGCATTGTATAATTCAGTTAGAAGTATATAACTTTCTATGCATGAACACAGCTTCATCTGTTAACACAGTCAAAAAAGAGGGCTCTCTCTGACTATGTATAGTAAAGAAAGGGTAAATGTCTAACCTTGTCAAGAAAACCTTCCTGGAAGGGATGATTGTGTTGTGTCATATAGGAGAATTAGGAGTTAACTAGATCAGAAATAACGTGGTGAAGGGCACGGTTCCTCTGGCTCAGAGAGCAGCACATGCTGAAGCCCGGAAACAAGGAGAGACTCCACTGTGTTGAGGGAGCACAAGCTGGGATTAAAGTCTGAGAAGGAGCCTTGTGTGAAGAGCAAGGAGGTAGAGTTAAAGGTAGAGGGAACTACATGTACGCAAGGCTCCGAAGCAGGAAAGCGTTTGGTGTGTCCCAGGAGCTGAACGCAGACCAGTGGACTAGAGCGTAGTGACAGGAGTGGGAGGGAAATGAGGCAGGAGAAGCAGGGCGAAGCCAAATATTAGAGAGCGTCATTGGCCATGATGAGGTGTTTGAATTTCATCCTAAAACGAATGAGGAACAGTTAAAGGGTATAGTTAAAAAGAAGAGTGCGGTATGGTCAACTTTGTGTTTTATGAAGATCACTGTTGGCCATGTTATTAGAGGACAAATTAGAAGAAACAGACTGGAATCAAGGAGACCTATCAGGAAGCTCTGGCAAGAGGAGAGTTTGCTATAAGACCACAGCTGTGAGATGGGAAAGAGACTTGAAAGAGGTCTAAGAGGCGCCTGATTTCCACACTAGGAGGTGAGGAAGGAGGAGGCGTCTGGGACAGCCATGGTTCCTGACTTGGGCGATGGGTTAGATGGGTACAGAAGAGTAGGCTTGAGGTGGGAGAAAAATGAAAAATAATGGGGTTCAGTTTATACATTTTGAGATTTGGAGTGCTTAGAGATAGCTGTGTAGCAATAATACGGGTCTGGAAGATAGTATCAAGGCCTGATGTAAAAGGTATGTTCTTATGATGAGGGTGAGGTCATCTAAGGGTAGTGATGATCTCTAACCTGTTTTGTGTCCCAGATCCTTTGCAATGACTTAAACTATAGACCTTCTTCCCAGGAACTATATTACATCCACAAACAAATTTTTTTTGGATTTGCAGGGGATTTGTTAGCTCTCCTGAGGACTAAACATGGAAGACCTAAGTCAGTGTTTATCAACTTCTAGAACTAAAGAATTTCTTCATCATCTCACTGAAAACGTTCACAATTTCTATTCTTAGAGATTTGGTTCAGAAAACTGGAATGAGGGCTAGGATTTTATATTTTTAAACAAAAAATCCATGTTATATAGTCTGAGGACCAGACTTTGAGGACCACTGCTCTAGGGGTCCACAATCTCAAGTTAAGAATCCTGCCTCACCGTGACTCACCTGACCAAAGAATCACAAGAGAAAAAAGCTCTAATTGGGGTAGTTTCCCCCTTCTCCTCCCTTCCTCCTTCCCTCCTCCTTTCTTCTTCCACTCCTCTCTCTGTTAATACAAGGAGCTATTCTAGAAGTTCAAGATATAGCAGTAAGCAAAACAGCCCAGATTTTAGCCCTCATGGAGTGTGCCCTCTAATTATGGGAGAAAGAATGGAAATATAAATATACACAATATGCAGGGTGACACAGAGGGAGCCCAGCCTGTGCTGCACAGAGGGGCTGGGTGTGAAATGAGCAAACAACCCTTAGTGGGGTATCCCATACTTACATGGTTTGCCGAGAGCAGACCCCAGGGGTATCCTCCCCACCTGTAGCAGATCCTACAGGCCCCTTACGAGTTCAAAATAAAGCAAAACAAAAATAAACCTGGCCCAAAATTCAATGAGGGGAGTCTGCGATGGAACTTTGGAAGTGGAAGTGGTAATGGAATGCCTGCAAATACTCCATTTCAATGTCTACAGGATGGAGAATTTGAAAGTGCAGAGCATGACGACGGTGATGAGAAGAACCTGATGAAAGAAAGAATTGCGAAAAAGTTAAAAAAGGACCCAAGTGCAAATGTCAAATCTACTGGAGAGGGAGAAGTGGAGAAGAAATCAGTTACCCGCAGGTGAGTCAGTCCTTGTGCTTCTAGGTATCAGAGTATTTGTCTTTTTATACTTTATTTTAAATTAAGATTGAGTCCTGTATTCGACTTATTTTTTAAAATACTATTTTTATAATGTTTAGTGTATATACCAGTTGTGCTCAATTAGCCCATTTGGAGGCCTAAAAGAAAATAGACCAGTTTTAAAGTAATTACAGCAGTGATCTGATGAGTCTAATTCGACTTCATTTCTCTCTGATGTCTTCTTTAAAAGCCTCTATAGATTTTTGTGTATGGGGCGGGCAATATATTCGCTAGATGTGGAAGGCTATATTTGTTTAATATCCAAGAGAGCAGGAGAGTAATTGTATAGAGCAAAACAGGTAGCTTCAGAGTTAGGTGAGTAGGTCAGAACTGGTTGAGGAAGTATGTGGGCCTGAAAACATTTTAAAATATCTTTTCCAGTCTGACTTACGCTATGTACCTTCCTAATCTCAAGGGTGTCATATTATAGAAGAAATTTCAGCAAATGTCTGAGGATAGTTGAATTTTATGAGTCAACATTTTATTCTTTTGAAATTCAACTTAATTGAAAAACTCTTCTTTGTGATTTTATTACAATTTTGTGGTATACATTTTAAATAATATTGATTTTAAAAGTATAGTATTTGTTTTCTTTGGATGGCCTATATTTGGGGATAAGATAGATGTAGCTACATAGAAACATTCTTTTTTTGTTATGTTTCTCAACCTCGTATAGAAAAATTTTAAAATAAAAAATATTTCCATGTTGTCATTGCTTAGCTCCCTCCATTTTTTTTTCTTTATAAAACCGGAAAAGTTAGTACCAGAAATTTTCACTGATGATATAATCTTTTGCATCCAGAAATCGTACTTAGAAGTTGCCTTAAATATCTTTTTTTCCCACAGCACCATTCATCTGACACTCAAGTAATTACTGTTGGATAATTTAATATAGTAAATTAACTTCAGGGCATATAGACTGAAGATTTTTAGTGATCACGTATATGCTTCTACATAGATGCAGTTGATCAGCCTCTTAGCAGCCCCGTAACTTTTAGTCAAATCATGAATATAACCAAGGATACTTTTTTTTCTTTCATTCAAGACATGTGTTTCCTGATTTTTAAGAACTATGCATTTTTAAAGATTACATTTATAATATGACAAAAATACATTTGGAATGTTAATGAATAAACCAAATATTTATTATGTTTAATGTTTCCTTAAGTCCTTAATTCTATCTTGTTGCCCTTAATACAATTTCAAATACTTATGTACCCTGTAATTAACAGAACTTATAAATTAGCAAAGGTGAATTTTATTTAAGAACAAAAGTAAGCTAATGTGGAAAATTTTGCCTTCATAATTGGAGGAAACACCAAATGTCCATTTGTAAGTGCTCGCCACTTTTCCTTTGTCCTATTTCTCCTACCTACGAAGAGAAATCAAAGAAAAATGAGGTCAGAAGAAAGTACAGAATTTCTAATGGAAAATGCAGTTTTTCACCCTTTTTTAGAAATTTCCATGATTGTCTCATGACCACTTATTTTAAGTACAGAAAATTCCGGAAATCATTAGTGCTTTTGGTCAGTTATACCAGCTTCACTATAGTTTACATCTCAAGTTAGTTTTATGTTAAAAACCAAACCAAACCAGGAAACCTCTAAGAGTCTTAAAAAATGGTAATGTGAAAAGGATTAATTAAATAATTGTATTTACTGCTCAGTCTAAGTTAAATTAAAATGGATAACTGCCAGCTGGAGAGGATGTCAGTGTGAAATCATTATCTATTTAAAAATCAATGCTCTTGCTATATACAAACTTTTCATCTGGATGTGCTTGAAGTACTTTATTATCCTTCCGTCATTTTCTTATTTGAGCTTGTAAGGATTAGGGACTAGAGTAGCCTACCAGCCCTTTAGGCAAGGAGCCATGCAAAGTCTAATCTTACTGAACATTTTTGATATTGCTTGTATTGGTCAAGAAACATCTGGAATCTGTTAAAGCTGTTTATCACTTTGGATCGTAGACCTACAAGCAGGTTTGTTGAGTACTTACTATTTAAGCTGGGGAATGGTATTCAACAATGTAATTTGCACCATATTTGCATAGAGTAGAATTTTTTCCTAATAATATATTCTCAGCAATGGCATTAGTTGTTCCACTGAAACGTACTTAGGGGCTCAGGAGAAAACAATCCAGAGCTCTTCTTACCTTCTCTCCTTTCTTTCCTCTCATTATCCTCATTCCGACTTCTTTAGGATTTTCATCCCTTGCCTCCTTCCTTTTCTAAATGCCTCAGTCTCCCTCTTTCTTATCCTGCCCACCTTCTCTAAGCCTGTATGCTTGACTACTGGATGTTTATCCCCATCTTCTTTACTTTGGCATCCTCTGTGTCTAGTATAGTATGCATGTAGTAATTGGTCATTAAAGCGTGTGTAATGACTGGATGAAAAAAGTGAATGAATGCGTTTGTGACTCATGTATTTCAGTCCCGACTGTACATTAGACTCACTGGGGAAATGTTTAAAAAAGTACTGATGTCTGGGCCTCACTCCCACAGAATGTGGATCGTTTGGTCTGCAGTGAAGCCTGGCACATCTCCTTTTTACTTTTTAACTTTTAATTGAAGTACAATGTATTACAGAATATATCTGTATGAACTATATTTCATAATGCATACTTGTGTAGCCTAAGTATACAGCTTGCTGAATTTTTCCAAACCAAATATACCCATATGCCCATCACGCAGATCAAGAAACAGAAAATTGCCCTTACCTAGAAGTCTCCCTCTTTGCCCTATTCTGATTACTTCCCCCCCATCTCCTCATAATAATCGCTTTTCTAACTGCGAAGAACATACATCAATTTAGGGCGATAATACTTTGTAAAAGTTGTCCAGATAGTCTAATGTGCATCCAGAGTTAAGAACCCTACTCCCCACCAAACATACACTCCCTTGATTTCTTCTGAGGTTTAGAATAACATAAAAGTGGATTTTAAAAATTCTAGTGTCACCTTAGGTCTTTTTTTCAGTCTAACAGGGATAAGACATTGATATCAACTAAACTTAGTTTTAATCTTTAAAAAAGGTAAGGGTCAGTATAGTGGAAATAAAGTAACTAGAAAAAAGCATGAAGTTTGAGCATTCCTAATGTTTTTAAAAGATGTGTGCTGGTAAGGATTTTTTTTAAATTAGTTTCAGGTGTACAAAACAAAAGAATGATTAGACATTTATATACCTCACAAAGCGATAACCCCATCAAATCTTCTACACATCAACACATACATAGTTTTTGCAGTATGATTGACTCTATTCCCTATGCTGTACTTTACATCCCCGTGACTTTTTTTTTTTTAATTATAGGTGACAGTCAATATTATTTTATATTTGTTTCAGGTGTGTAGCACATAGTGTCTCTCAACCTTTTCTGTACATTTGAATTACCTGAGAACAGACCCCTCACCTGATCAAGTCAATCAGAATTTTTGGTATGGGACCATAGTAGTTTCAAAAAGTACCCCAGGTGCTGGGAGCAAAAGCCATATCGCAGGAGGTTGAGGAGATGAAGCTGTACAGACAGTCTTCTTTCTGAAAGTCAGCAGGACCCAGCATTCTTAACACCAATCTTTTCATCTCTCAGGCTTATTTCCCAGCCAATAGTATGGGAAATACTTGCTCAGAAACCACTGGTGCCATCACACCAAAAAGCCAACAAAAAGAAAACTTACTAATGCCACATCTAAGCATTCATCTTTACTGCATAGAGTCAGTGAATCACTTCCGTTTGGAAGGGCACACAAAAAAAAGCTATCATAAAATCAAAATGCAAAAAAATTAAAAAATTAAAATAAATAAAAAGTACCACAGGTTATTCTAATGTGCCATCAAGGTTAATTGAAAGTTTTGGAGTAGTTGTAAGCTTGTCTTTTGGAAAGTCCTATTTTAAAGCTTCTTTGTAAAGAATAAGTCTTTTTTTGCCTGTAGGTGGAGCTCAGCTCCTGCAAGTTAATCACGTAAACCCAAATTGAGTTGTCTGCCTGAATTGTTTTTAGCATCTGTGTATTGATTCACAATAAATGACCAAACAGTAAAATCAGATGTAACAAGTAGACCAGATAGTAAAAAAATCAGTGGTTTGTTGTGATGATTGCAGTCATTCTGGAAACTCAGTCTTTTATTGTGTAATTTCTATCATTTGTAATTTTACTGTAATTCTCTTTTAAATTATTTTAATCAAATTGCAATATAAATAAAAGAAATCTTGACACATCCCATCAAATAGCAATCATTAAAGATTTGATAGTAATCTTTCAAGGTTAACTGGAAGGTATTAGTTTTGGTGTGCAAATGGGTTCTGTTTTGATTAGCTGTGCTCTGTTTACCTGCCATATATAGTTGCCTGTGGCACTACTCCGTTTCCATAAAACAACTCTTGTATTTGGTAAAATCAAGTAGAATTTGTATTTTACTCAGCTGTATTAGGTTGGCAGAATATGAAATATCTTACTGTAATGATAGTATCAGGAATTTGGATATGAATATTACAGTTGATTGACGTGGGAGATCTAATGAGTTGAATTGAACTTTAAATGATAACTTTAAATTGTAGCAGTTGTGAGGCTGGAGGCCTCCTGAGGCCTTGGTGCACACCCAGATGAGCTGTTGCTAATCTCCCTGTGGTGGGTTTAAAATATGTGACTAGGGTTTCTTACGGAACTTTGAATAATTCTCCCCCCAGTATTTCTAGCCTTCTCAAAAACATTAATAATCTTTCTCTCAGCCTTTGGGAATTTTTGAGTCTTAATATACTTTGTATTCTGGTTTCTCTTACTTTATGATTAGGCTTAGGAGGTACTACAGAGTTGTCTTTGTACATAAACTTTGTTTGCTTTAGCAAATTCAAAAAGATAGTACATTTAAATTTCAAAAATTTAAAAGACAGTACACATTTTGAAATGATGGTACACATTTTAAGAGTACAAGAGCAGAGGCTGAAATCCAGCGACATTCTCACAATCCTATTAAAACGATTAGAATCATCATCTCTAAGAAGTCCCCTCTTCTCATCAAACAAATTCTCATTTACAAGCAAGGTGTGAAATTAGAACATTCCTGCTTTCTTTCACCTCCTTTGCCTCAAGATGTGGTATTGAAGCAAACAGTAAAAGAGAGTTAAAAAAAGAAACACAAGGTCTATATCCTGGGTAATTAGTCTCTAAATAAAGAAAATTTGCCATTATTACTTCTTTGGTATGGAGTAGTAGTGGTCCAAATATTGTATTTTCAAGAAATATTTGGGTTTAATAGCAGATATGAAGCTTTGCAGCAGTCCTAATTTCAGTGAATCTTGCATTTACTAGAACTTAATTTTTATTTTTTATATGTTCTTCCCTAACCAATCATTCTAATTCTCAAATATATGTTACCCTTGTTGCAAGTCACTGTGCGGTGCAGGAACTGCTACCTGCCAGATAGTGCCAGGCTCCAGGGCCATGGGAGTAAAGGAGAAATGGTTTCTGTCTGCAAAGTTTCATAAGTAGTGTAAGAGTAAGAATTATAAACAATTAATTACAATTCAGTATGGCAAGTGCTCTTATAGACGTGTGTGCAAAGAATTATGTAGGCAATATATATTTCAGGAAAAGTTCAAAATACCAGGTTAAAAAGGGTTAAATATAAAATTGCTATTTTTGTAGGTCAAGAACAGTCAAATATCAATTTCATAAGTTTCACCCTAATGCTAGTAAGGTAAACCATTTTTAAAGCCATTGTTTAAAAGAAATAACATTTTAGCACAAAGTCCAACCCTTTAAAGTAACGTTGCATTCTCTCCCACTGTAGACTAGACGGTTTGTTTCATTGCCTTTACCTGTTATGTGTAAAATTTTGGAATAGTAACAATTATAAACTATACCATCTTTTGGCATTTCTGGCAAGCTTTCATTTTTCTTCTAATTGGATCTTTATAACAAGAATTTTGGATATTCTGGACAAAACTGTTCCTTGGGCTGTTTGAAATAAAATACCACTTTAAAAATGTCCTGTTAGTTCATTGAGAACCTTAATCCATATCCAAGGAATCGCCTTCAAAATAAAACAAAAACATCCTTGAATTTCAGTTATGTACTTCAGAAATATGACAACCCTACTGCTTTTACAATTAGATTTTGTATAGCAGACAGGAAGCAGTGAAATGCACATGTCGGAGAGATTCTCCTTTCAAAACAGAAAAGTGGTGTTTGCATCTCTTTAGAATGTATTGATTAGTATTATCCTTAAAGGTTACATTCTATTGATCTTGCAATATCAGTTGTTTATAGGCAATGGAATTGTACATTTGAAATGTAGTATTGATATTATGTGCAGAAAAACATCCTTTAAGTTATTCAGCATTTGAGGAAGTGTTCTCTATCCTGGAATATTTATAGTCACATTGAAAAGTTTTGAAACGTTCATTATTTTCCTACCTTCCTACTCTTCCTAATGAATCCGCCTGTAAATTAAATTAGCAGGTATAGTTTCG
This sequence comes from Hipposideros armiger, assembly GCF_001890085.2. Classification (NCBI taxonomy): domain Eukaryota; kingdom Metazoa; phylum Chordata; class Mammalia; order Chiroptera; family Hipposideridae; genus Hipposideros; species Hipposideros armiger. The sequence continues at coordinate 764,273 of NW_017731529.1, forward strand.
GTAACATAAGGAAGAGAAGGCCTACCCAAGACGCAAAGTTCTTTGTTTAGCACCAAGTTAAAAGCACATGAAATTACACAAGGACATGACAGAAAATTATAGTTATTTTATTTTGTTTTATTGCTAGCCTTTTTTTCTGCCCCCTTCCCCTCCAACTGTTCAGATATCACTTCACTTTTGCACATTTTGAGTTCCTCCTTTGTACCTGGCACTGTGTTAGGTCCCAGGATGCTCAGATTAGTGAGTTTCAGTCTCTTTTAAGTTGCTTAGTGTCTCCCTTTGTGTAAAGGGAGACACTTGTATAAGCAAACGGGCTGTGAAGTGTTCGCAGATGCTCCAGCCAGAGAGTTGTTCTGTCGTTTTTGTAAATATTGATTGTTCTTCTACTGTGTGACCAAGCACTTTGGCAAATCAATTTATTTCTCTAGTTTAACTTGCACAACGAATCATAATTTGTATTATTAGTCTCATTTTACAGGTGAAAAAAATTACACTTAGAGAGGTTAACTGACTTGTGGTTGGTTAGAAAGTGGCAAAACCAGCGCTTGAACTTGCAATGGTCTGACACCTCTACAGAGCCTAGAGAGGGGCTGGCCAGGGCCCAGTCACATGTGCCCAGCTAAAGTGTGACTCTCACAGGAAAGCTTCTAGTGAAGGTGTGACATCATTTTAGAAATATTATTCTGTATTAGTGCAGGGGATCAATTAGAAGAAGGAGACAGAAGCAGAAAGACAAATTAATAGATTATTACATTAGTCCAAGGGAGCGGTACATAATAACGGTGTAGCTAACAAAGGTACTATCTGGCGAGACGGATTTGAGAGATTGTAAGAGGGTGAAAGACGGGATGTAGGAGATGTGAAGGAAAAGGATATATTCCAGGTGGCCCATAGGTTTCCAGTTTAGATGACTGGCTAAGTGGTGGCGATAAGCATTGGAAGAGGAACCCTGGATGTCAGTGCTGCCCTCAGACATGCTGGCCCTGTTAGCCCTTTCTGATACACCTCGATGTCCCTACACATAAACATACATCCTGAATTGTTTCTTCTTCAGTTGCTTCCTTTGTTAGTCATCCTAGGCAAGGTCATGCTATGTTAACAAACAATCCCCACATCTCAGCGGCTTAAAGCAGCTGATGTTTGTTTTCTTGGCTCTCACTACTTCCTGGTGGGATCTGTGAGCATCTTCATTCAAAGGCCCAGGATGGGAGGAAACAGCCCCTTTCTGAGAGGCATGGCAGAGGTGGAAGAGACATGATGGAATCATGTGCTGGCTCTTCCAGCTTTTGCTTAGAGGTGGAATACATCACTTCACCGTTTCATTGGCCAGAGCGAGTGATATGGCCAAGCCTAACGTCCATATGGTGAAGTATAAATCTTTCACAGGGAGGAGCAGTGAATGGTTAGAAGCAATAATGCAATCTACTACAGCCTCTGCTTTACCCAAGAATTGCTATAGATACCTGTGACTGTAGTAAATTTAATTGTCAACTTCCTGGCACACAGGATAAAGAGATATAATAAAGATTACATGATCTTATTATCTGAATTTTTAAAAGGATATCAATTCCTAATTATATCAGACTTTTAAAAAGTACAAAATTCTAAAGAAAATTCTATCTTACCAGATAGAATTATCTTATCTTTACACAAGAACACTGCATATTTTCCACAAGTTTCACAGAAAATGCAAAACACTTTATATGCATAGAATATTAAATTACCACTTTCTTGTTAGATATTTTAAGGATCCTTTGGTTATAGGGAATAGAAACCCACTCAAATTAGCTGAAGTAAAGGGAATTCTATATAACAGGATAGGGGAGTTGAATAGAATCTAGATAAAAGAATTGCATACAGACTTCATAGGAAGGGAATTTGTAAGAAACTTATGTTTTCTCCCTCACTTTGCAGCCTCAGACTTGCTGCTATTCTCCGTTCATTGGTTCCATTATCTTCTACAATCTTGTGTTTTCTCTGGAGAGCTCTCGTCTGCTCCTTCTTGCAGTTCAGCTCTTCAGAAGTAAATTGACTTGATTTCTGTGTCCCAAATACAAATTCCCAGGATAGGGAACCTTACTGGCTTGGCTTGGCTTCGGTACCCATTTAGTTATGTTATTGGAGAGAGTAACAGTAGTGGAGGGGCTGGAAAGCCATGAGCCATGTGAGCGTGACAGAGATGGCTGGTCCTTCCGTCATCTATCCTTCCCTTCTTACTTAGTAATGCGAACCCCAATTTTTAGCTAGAAGCCTGACTGCCTAGCTAAAAGACACCAGTCTCCTTTGTAGCTAAGTGTGGCCTTGTGACCAAATCCTGGCTAATGAGTGTGTCAGACTTTCAGGCAGCCTTTTTTAATGGAAAGAAGGAATTGTTCATTGCTAATTTTGTGATATCAACTTAGTCTGATATCCTTTTAAGATTTATGGTGTTGATTTAGCTGCTTCTTTAAAGAATTGTCTTGTTTAAACAGTATCAAATTTATTGTATGATAATGGGTAGGTTTCTGTGGCTACTGAGAAGTACTTATGGTCAAAGGCATGTACTAATTGGCATATGAACTTAAGTACTGAATCATTTCTTTTTAATTTGTATTTTCAATTTGCTCTAGACATTCATTAGATCAAAGGTAATATGTACTCAACAGATAGGAAGTTAGATTTGTCCTTTGCTGTGTATTTGATTTTCTTGATTCTATGAAAAAGAATGTTTTCTTAACTTTGAAAGTTATATAATGACTTCCTGCCAATTTCTTCTTCCTTTTAGATAAGAATTTACTTTTTTAGTTTTATTAATCATTACAAATTAATTTTTAAAAATGTCCAGCTATGCCTATTTGTTCACAATATTGACAGTAACTTGAAATACCTTAAAGACAGACTTTGTTTAAGAGAGTTAGAAAGGAAAACCTTGGCTTGGCTTCAAAGAGTTTAGAAAGGTATCGTGTGGGCCTCAGACAAAGACTGGAGAGTGTTACAGTCCTTGTATGTTATGTCCCACTGCTGTTTGGTAAGACTCAGTTGGTTTGGGGCACAGTTTGTATGCACTTGCCCAGTCACCTAGGAAAAAAGACACATAGCTGACCTGGGAAAGTATATTCTGTGAGATAAAAGGTGAGAATATCTAATCCCTATGCTTCTGGATAGTAGCCCAGAAATTGACATCCAGGATAACACCAGCCTGAATTATTTGGCTTTATGCTCATTATTATATTCTCAGGTAGGATTTATCAGTATCCCAGTAAAGTTTTCAAAATTATGTTTTATTCCTTTTATTTTTTTAGCCTATGGTTTGTAGTATGGAAAGAATGTTGGAACAAAAATGTGTTTACATTTTAGTAGATAAAGGCCTTTGAACACAGTTTTTGCAGCAAATTAATTTTGAAAATGCACAATATTTCACTTAACTTTGTCCTACATGTTAGAAGCATAGGTAAATAAGGTTAATTTGGAGCTAGACTATCTCTTTTTCAATGCCATATGCAGATGTTTGCAGAAGACAATGGTTACTCTCCACTAGAGGGACAAAGTGAGAGGATCCCTTCTTCCAGTCACACTAGCCTTGTTTCTAAGCTATGCCAGTGAAGAGCAACAATTTTTAGTAGGAAGAAAGGGACACAACACCTGTTATTATACTTAAGCATAGCCTGCAACAAAAAGTAAGCACTTAGGACCCTGAGTGGGGTTGCAATCTAAGGATGGTTGAATTGCAGCGATGACTGCTTTGGGTTGTTAGTGTTATGGCTAAATTATTAATGGGTTACCTTTAATTCTTGGAATTTGAGGTAAGAGCCTTTTGTGAAGTATAAAAGCGCCTACTGACTCAACTACTTTTCATAAAACTCTGATTAAAATAGTGTTTATTCCAACAAAAAAACCCTAAAAGGCATATTTGTGTAAGAAGATTAATTTCAGTTTGTTTTTAAAAAGCTTTTAAAGTAATTTTTGAGAATGTAAGTTCATACTGTATGTATCTTTGACTTGTCCTGTTTTAAAACTATAACTGCTGTTTAGTATAGCTAGATGAACACCTGGCATCTACACCAGGTTAAAACAAAATGTCAACATTACAACCCCTACAAAGCAATAAATCTGACATGGAAATAGATTATGCCAAAAGGATTCGCCTCATCTGGGCTCTTAGAGGTGGAAAACTCCCAATTTCCAGGCAGAGCAATTGTCTAGCCGGAGTATATTATTGCATGCTGCAACATTCTTTTTCTGCTTCACATTAGTCATGTTCTGCTTAAGTTAACTTTTTTTGTTGTTACATTTCCATTTCTGATTCCTAGAACGGAAAGAAATCCTTATATACAGCTATGATACCTTGAACTAGGGGGGCTACTTAAGTAAATGCTGTTTACAAAATCTAGAGCATTGCATACTTATTAAATCTTAAAGAGAAGAGAAGAAAACAGAGAGATAGATTGCTGGAACAGAATACAGAGCCCAGATATAGATCCACACAAAAATAATCAATTTTTCACAAAAGTGCAAAGACAATTTGATTGAGAAATTATAGTCTTTTTTTTTTTAAATTGGGGAGTTGGGGGGATGGGAACAGCGCTGGGGAATTGGAGGAAGGGGAACAGACAAGTTACTGTCGTTTTGTTCTTCAGTCTAGTTGTGGAGGATGTTGCTTCACTGGCCCAAGTTGGCACCATCATTGCGCTCTTCCCTGGTGAGG
>NW_017731529.1:769031-837765 GCF_001890085.2 Hipposideros armiger
GGCAGCCCAGCTCCAGGTTGAGCTGTTGTTCAGCATCTTAGCTGTAGAGGGCAGTGTCACTAGCCCTCATATGTGGGATCCAAACTGGGGCCCTCTGGCGTCCCAAGCCACTTCTTAACCATCGCACCACTCAGCCAGCCCTATAGTCTTTTCAACAAATAGTGCTAGAACAATTGAAGGTCTCTGTAAAAACTGAACCTTGACACGTACCTCACGCTTTATACAAAAATGAACTAAAAAACGATTAAACTTCTGAAAGAAAACATAGGAGAAAATATGTATGAACTTGGTTTTGAGAATGAGTTGTTAGACACAAAAATCATGAAGTCCACTGATAAATTGGACTTCATAAAAATTTTAAAACTTTGGCTATGCAAAAGATTCTGTTAAGGGGATGAGACAAGCCACAGACTGCAACGCATCATTGCAAATCACATATCTCATAAAAGGCTTGTATCCAGAATATATGAAGAACTCCATTGTTTAAAACTCAAAAATAAGACAACAAACCAATTTAATAAATGGACAAAAGATTTGAACATATGTTTCACCAAAGATACCTGAGGCAAACAATATATGAAAATACCTTATATGTTCATCTTTGCTGAGATATACCACATTGTAAGCAAAAAAGGACTTGAAAATTTCTTTGTGTTGTTTCTTCACATTTTAGTGTATAGTGAATAGGAAGATAGAAAAACACAAAGGTTAAAGCTTATTTGTTTTTAAATCTGGAATGTAATTAATTCCACCTATAGAGAACATAGAGCTTAGTTTCTAATGCTGGCTCTTAGTTTCTTATTTTTCATAAAATGCTGAAGTTACCTACAGAGTGGTATTGCAAAGAGAGTAGGGGAAGATTGGTGAAGCCAGAGAGCTTTCCAGTCTTCCCTCAATTGCATTTGCAAACTTTAACTTACTCAGGATTCCCCTCCATGTAATGGGCAATCTAGGATTTAAATACAGATATGTTTGACTTAACTGCCATTTTATTCCTCCTCTGAGATGAAGCATAAAGAATGAGATATTAGAATGGTGGACCAAGGATGCAGATAGTATATGCAAGGGGATAAGTGAAAGTCTGATACCCTGATAACTCTGGGAACTTTGTGTTCACGTGGACACATATGGAGGAATTATGGAGTAAAGTATTAGAGAAGCCTGGGGCCAGATCAAGATGTGCCTTGCGTGACACATTAAGAAGCTGGACTTTGTTCCTTAGATGGTGGAGAAAAATAATAAAGGTTTAACATTGGGAAGTGACACGATTAGTTTCTTGTCTTAGAGGGATGGCTGTGGTGGTAATGTGGAAAATAAACTGGAGGGAGCCAGGACTAGAGGTTGAGGAGACTGACTAGGAGACTGCCTTACTGTCCAAGTACTGGTGAGATATGATGAAAACCTGAATTAAGCCGTATTCTGTGAGCTAGGTAATTTGAATTCAACAAACATTTTTCAAACGTCTACAATATACATGTGGTAGATACAAAGATAAAGAAAGATACTACCTTTGCCTACAAATAAAGCTCTCAGCTGAGCCAGATAGCTATCTGTACACAATGAAATCTATATAAAACAGAGGTTCAGTGAAAGTACAGTAGCTTTGTGGAGGAGAGAGACATTAATTTTGACTTTAGGGATCAGGAAGTCTGCATGTGTGCAAAATAGATAGCATTAGTGCTAGGCCTTGAAGAAGAGGTAGAGTTTGAATAAGTGGAAATGGGTGGGGAAGGGAATGGGTGGGGAAGGGAATTTCCAGTAGAGGAAACTGAGAAAAGTACAGAGTGTATTTGAAGAACAATCTGTTGTGACTAGAGAAGAGGATATAGTTGGAAATAAAGCTGGAAAGATAGGTTGGGACCAGATGGTGAGGGACCTTCCAGGATAGTAAAGTGCAAATGTAACTCACTTTGCTTGATTTATGTGTTATAATTCAAGTGTACAGGTAAACATAGATCAACTTATTTTTTCAGCTAGGGTAAGTCAATTTCAAAGATTCAAGGTTGGGTGAATATTGGATTTCTATATTTTTGGAGAGAAGTAATATGAGTGGGATGGTTTGGTGAGATTACAACATTAGATAATTATGTTTATTTTACTTTTCACAATTTGAAAATGAATACCAAATCCCTATGGTAAACAAGGTGGTAGTTTAGGGAGCAGACTGAATCTACCTAGTGGCAAGATGAAAAAACAAATTTTATTTTGAGCAGTGTGCTAAAAATGTTATCTGTGTAATGAATCTTAATCAAGTGTGATGACACCTGTGATCCATGAAGGCTTAGATTCTGATACCAGCATCATTTACTTTAAATGTGAGATCTGAACAAATCGACATTTCTGAATCTGTTTCCTCATGTGTAAAATGTGTTAATACCTACTCTCTCTCTATAGGGATGTGGTCAGGTCAAATGAAATCCAATATGAGACCACTTTTAAAATATGATGCCACCGATGGCATATGATGATAGAGTTTAAAGTGCCTTTGATGCCGCCCAATGCAACCCTCTCATTTAACAACCATAGAAGAGCTAACTTTCTGGTACCCCCTTCCAACGATGGCATATTTCAAAATAAAATGAAAAATTAATTTGTCAGGTAAATGACAATACTTATTAAGTATGTATGGCAACCAGAGCAGTATTTAAGGGAATGTATATATTTATGATACCAGTGAAGCAGAAGAGATAGACCCAGTCCATGGGGACAATTTGGAGAGACAAACCAAGCCTACGTGGAGAGAGAGTTCATCCCTGCTGCCCTTCATAAGCATCCTGGTTCCCCCACCTCCTGTATCTCATCCGTCTTTTGACTACAGAGGATACTCTGCATAGATGTAATTATTGCCTAAATCATGCTCTGTAAAACAGGAGCACAGGGAATTACTTAAGAAAGTAATACATTAAAAAGTACCAAATGCAATAGACAGACTGAGTACTCTATCTACATGGGAAATTCCAACTAAAATGTTGTTCCATCAGATGAGGTTAATTGGTATTCCTGAAGGTGTGTGTTAAGGCACGTTTATGCTGCCAACAGCCAGAACTAAACTGGAGTAAGACTGTAGGAGTAATTTCACGAGTAAAAGAAGTGGTCTCTTCTGAGATAATTTGTTGTATTTTACTTAAATTGTTAATTACTATTTTTATTTCATTTGTTTCATTTTGAGTGTTTATGAAAAATGGAAGCTTTATTTTTGAGAACATCCTGTTTATAATAAAAAATCTAATGACAACTTCATAAAACAAAAATAGCATGTGTCTACAGATGTGACTATGGACATGTTCACTTAAGGAAACAAATTTAAAAGATAAAATTCTAACTTTAGCTAGTGTATGCAACTGTTTTATTTTAGAAAGATGAATGTCCTGCTGAAAATTCAATGATGACATTTATTACTTAGGAAAACATGTTGCTTTATTTTTTCCTTCTATGTATTTTTTAATATAGCACTTAAAATCCTACTAAACAAAACAAACATAAAATGTCACTTTTTAAAATGACTTTTTGGTAATAAAGTTTTCCTATCTATTCTTAACATTGTGATTTTACTTGAATATTTACAGTATTAGAATTTTGGTATGCCAAGAGTTTTAAGATTCAGCTTAAGAGTTTTAAGATATGGTTTTTAAAGTATTTTTCTCATATTTGACTCATTTATGAATGGGGTATTTTTATAGAATGACATTACTTGATTTTCTGCATTTGACAAGCTGACTGAGAGCGGTTGTGCAGATTGTGACCTGTAGAAGGGGGCTTAGCCATGGAGTGTGAGCTAGAGCGCAACGGCCCCATTAGCCCCAAGGAAGGGCTGTCTGTTTCTAACCTTTCATCCAAGAAAAGGTATTTATTTCTTAGGCTGTTCCTCTAGAGGGGATGCCCTTTTCTAATTCACGTAAGGGTACCTCATGTGCATCCTATGGCTAAATTTAAGAAGTAGAAGATAATAAGCAGATATACCGGTATGGTGGTCTGTTTTCCCTGTGGTCACTGCAGCACAAAGGCCTAGGTGAGGCAGATTTTTAGTGACAGGCAAGGTTACATGTAGATACTGCAGTAGGAAGATCTCTGGGGAGGGGTTTGGAAAGCAGGGTTCTAGTCCTTGCACAGCATTTTTTTTCCCCCAGCTGTTTGACCTTGAGTGTTCTTTTCTTGAGAATGAACAGATCAAACTACCTTCCACCTTCAAAGGTATATCCAGCTCACAATTTATATGTAAGTTTTATCTAGAGCATGGTAAGCAGGGAGAAGTTAGAGCTGGGAATTTTCCAAATTGGCACATCTTATGTTTTAAAAATCCTTGAAGTATCTATTTGTATAATATATAATAATGTCTTGAAATCAAGTAGTCCTCCCAACTTTCTTCTATCTACTTACTTTCTGTTTAGCTTGCTACTTCTCCTTTTCTTCTTGTCTGTTTTGTTGTTTAGTTTTTTAGCTTCTTATGCTGATTTTGGACTTTATTCTCTTCCAGTGTATGTTCTTAAAGCTCTAAATTTCTCTCTAAAGCTCTGCTTTCACTGCGTCTCACCAACTTTAATATGTTGCTTTGATAGTCCATTTTATGTGTCACTGTGGCTGGGCTATAGACCCCTAGGTGTTTAATCAAACACTAATATAAGTGTTGTTCTGAAGGTAGTCTATAGGTGTGATTAAACTCCATAATTAGTGACTTTAAGTAAAGCAGATTATCCAAGATAATCTAGGGGCCTGATTCAAGCAGTTGAAAGGCTGAGGAGCAGAGCTAAGGCTTCCCTGAAGAAGAAATTCCAGTTGTGGATACAGCTTCAGCCTGTGCTGTGCGGAGAGTTCCGACTTGCCCTTCTTGATGGCCTGCATGCTCAAATGCTTGATCCACATCTCTTGGATTTACTGGGGGGATATATATATATATATATAGATATATCTATATATCTATCTATATCTATATATCTATCTATATCTATATCTATATCTATATCTATATCTATCTATATATATATATATATATATATATTCCATTGGTCCTGTTCCTTTGGTTGAACCTGGACTAATAGAAATGTGCTTTCAATTTTACTAGTTCAGAATATATCCTAATTTCCCTTGTGGCTTCTTTTTTGACCTATGGGTCATTTAGAAGTGTGCTGTTTATTTTCCAAATATTTGGGAATTTTCCAGATATTGTTCTGTTACTGATGTCTGAATTGATTCCATTGTGGTCAAAGGACATATTCTGTACAATTTCAGTTATTTTGCATTTATTGAGACTTGTTTTTTGGTCCAGGTTATGACTTATCTTGGTGCGTGTTCCATGTGCACTTGAAAGGAATATATATTCAGCTGTGGTTGTTTGGAATGTTCTATAACTGACACCAGTATTTTTTATGGCACTTTACACTTGCATTTTAATGCTTAATTTATACCTGACAGTTTACAAATTTCCTTGATTGATCAGATTTTTTTTAAATGAGCTTATTTCTGAAAAACTAAAAGACCAAGCAGTAAGTTCTGACATCATACTTCATTAATTATTTCAATAATAAATTAAGTTATTTTTAGTTTTGTTTCTTGCTACTAGATTATTTACAATAGGTCATAATATAAGACAACTGTTAGTTCATGTCTCTTGCTTTTAGTTTTATCCTGTATAATACTTAGAAATCATTCTCAGTTTCCTCTTGATTATCCAAAAATAAATTTTTAGTTGGTAAATTTTCTTGGACTTGTCCTACATAATTTTCTTCAGAAAAACTTTGTGTGTGTGTGTGTGTGTTGGGGTGTGTGTGTGTGTGTGTGTGTGTAATGGGGGGTGGGGGGCCACTTTTGTTGTCTTACCCTAAGAACAGGTAAAGTACATGGGAATGAAAAATCAAATTAGTATATTCTTCTCTGGAGCAAATTTTTCACATCTTCAAGAAAGCATTATTAGCCAGGGTTAAAATGGCCTGTTGAATTTTCAATGTGTTTTTCTTTTAAACAAACTCAATGAAAGAAAATAGTTAAATAAAAGCAAGTCTTCAGATCCTTTTCTTAGAAGATTCCCCATATTATTCCCTTAAATTATATGCTTACTATTTGTGATTAATCTAAATTATGTAATACAAGTTACAGATTTCTGTAATGGGTGGAAAAGAGATTAGACAATCTGTCTAAGCTTCAGTGAATTAAGAATGTTACTTTAATCTGAGACTTGAAAGGTGCCTGAGAAGCCATCCAACCCAGAATCCCACCCAGCCCCAGAACTCATTCTACTGTAATTTATTCCATGTCATAAACTGTTATAACATGTTTGTGTGGGATTTATTTTTCCATGTTGTTCCTTTTCCCATTACCGTTAGTAATTGAAACTTGACTATAAAAAAGAGACTCATTTGTAGGAATCAACATGTATTATGTTGTTGTAGTGGAAAAAGCATTGCTTTGGAGTCAAACAGACCTAGGTTGGCATACCAGCTGTGCCATTTTTTTAATTTAGTGTCTTTGGATGAATTATTTAATCTTTCTAAGCCTTGGCTTCTTCATTTTAAAATAGAAATAAAAATGCCTATTTTACCAGATTGTTTTATGATGAGTTGGTAGGCATTCGATAAATCATAGTTATTAAAAATTACGTCAGTTACAATATTTTCTTTTTCTATTTTCAAGACACTACATACTTATAATGATATTCTGGAATATATTTTCAGAATCTTTCAGTGATTCTGAATACAGTTTGCTATTTGAGTTTCTTAATTTAAGGAAAAAACGATTCAGGTTTAATACATTTTTGAAATAGCTAGAATGAGTCATCTACCCTATTTTTGTTTTCCCATCAAGTAGCATTTAATCTCCTGCCCCACTTACCCTTCCTATGCCAGATATTCACAGCACCTACATAGAATCATGGAAGTATAGAGTTGGAAGACCTGTACCAACTGTTAACTCAGGTAGTCTCAGTGACTCCGAATATGAAGCTGGCACACTTTGTCCTGTGCTTCACTCTGAAAGCTTCCAGACCGCTCACCAGTCTATAATAACATATTAAATTGTGTAAGCAGCTTTTCAATTCACATGTTTCCTCCACTCACTTAATAGTTAATAAAAAGGGTACATGCAAGCAAAAGGCCAGGAAGCCATTTAGGAAAGTGGTCACAGCTCCTGCCAATGATTCTCTGCTATATGGTAAATACGAGTATTCTACCGTTGTTAAAGGAATGAGTGAATGTTGAACCTATGATCATGCAAATAGTAATACCAGTGATTGTGCAAAATGAAAGTTTGAGGTTTAGTATTTTTATATTATTTAAGACAAATTTGATTACAAAAGAATAATTAGGCTATTAATGTCATTTCTTATAAAGTGATTTTTTTTTATTTGGGTTTTCTAAAAACAGGCCTTTCCTATACATTTTAAGACTCATATGTTTTATTCTTGTATTGTTATTTTTGTGTTAGTTTCAAAATATTTAGTCAGTTTCCAATTTTAGAATTATTGGCTCAATGTCAGAGTGCTTACTGACTCATAAATGGATCATATTTGCAATTTTATTTGTATGTTATTTAGAACTAAAGAAAAATTTCCTGTGGAAACAGGCTGTAATTGATAATTAGTTTTCCCTAACTTAGGAAATTTAATTTGGGACCCATTTGAACAACACTAGGGAAAAAATGGTATCAAGAAATAAATATGTAACCTATATTTGGATACATATACAAAAGTGTGTGTGTGCACGCGTGTGTGTGTGTGTGTGTGTGTGTGTGTGCGTGCGTGTGTGTGTGTGTATGTGTGTGAAATCTATGAAATACCATTAGAACAACACATAAGGCCACATGCATGATTGCCAAAGGTATCCTGACAATAATTTCAGTGACAGGTCTGAGCAAGGAGAATTATTTTAATCAGTTTATTAATTTAGTTTTTCAGTTAAGAGTTAACATCTATTAAGCATCTGCTGTGTGATTAAGGCATATTTTAAGAAGCTTGTTATCTCAGCTGAATCATTGAGGATGGATAGAATTTGAATAGGTAGTATATTACATTGTGTTGTGCTTATATCAGTATTTGCCTTACATTATAAATATGGTCTATTTGTGAATCAAACATTTAATTTGTGTTCTTTAAACATTTTGGAATACTCAAATAGGTTTACTGGTCATTTGACCCTCATTGCTTTCTAATTTATTATTACTATTCTCTGCATCGTCAAAAGACTACTTTTTTTAATGCTGAAAAACAATTTCTTGAGTTATAGAATTATAATTGCCAAGCTACTTTTCATTGTGGTCAGTACATTCTCTGCCCAGTAGGAAAATAGGGAAACCTACTTCAGAAGCAAAACAGAACTCCAGAAGATGAGTAGTGACGACAGAAGCTGCTACAGGCTATCTTGTCACACAAAACATTGTGCTCAAGAGTTGAAATTTCATCAAACTAATAATTTTTAAAGCTTCATCAAGGATATTCTTAAGTGAAATTTTTTTAGCTATGAGTGCCTGGCAGTGGCAGATACAGCGACTTCTGGCACCATGTGCTGCCACTGCCTTGGTCCCTGCTACACCGTTTGACCCACCATTGCTTTTGTACCCTCGTGTACAAATGTTACAACAGTGAAAAGGGGGAAAATCACATCTTAATATCATTATTATTATTAAAATAGCTTTTACCTCATGGACTCTCTTGAAATGGTTTCAGGGTCTTCCAAGATGCACAAACCATACTTTGGGAACTGCTTTCAGAGTGACTCGAGAGCATACAGAACAGCCTCTAGAACTAAATGAATCTGGCCCTGCCAAGCTGTGAGATCTAGAGATCTAGGGCAAGTGATTCCCCCAGACTTTATTTGTAAAGTGAGCTTATCATAGTACTATATGTAAGATTTGTGTGAGCATATGAGTTAATGTATATAAAGCTCTTAGAACAGTACCTGGCATAGAGTAAGCCTATGTGTTTACAAGTTATTATTTTGTATTATACAGATTAATTATGGATGTTTCAAAACTCCATTCAGGTTCATCTCACGGCTTTCAAGTCAGCTCATACTTAAACCAGACCAAACAGATGACATATATTTTAGTTCTGAAGACCCTCAGAGACAGTTTTTTGTATACCTTGTTTATACTACTTCAGGTTTCAGAGTATGCTTTGAATTGCTTTGCTTGCAGTGATAGAGGAATAAGTGCCTCCATCTATATTCTGTAATTGGATCCTCTTATTGATTGATGTGTGCTTTTGAGATGATTCCTTCTACAGTTTAAATGGCCTTGAGAGGTATTTGCAGTGTGATATATAGGGGTTGTTGGATTGTTTTGGTGTTAAATGATGGCACAACTTGTCTAAAACGTTAAACAACCATTTGTATTGCTTTCTTAAACTTTTGCTTTTAATTCATACATTTTTTTTTTTGCAACCTGGATTTATTTGAAAGTTGTTAGCACTGTGACATACTTAAAGTTTTGATTTTCTTTTTCCTGTGGTCTTTACCCAGAGCTTCGTGCTAAGACGATAGTTACCAAAACAGTGTAGGAGGAAAATGCTGAGTTTCTGAATAGAGTCAAAATTAATGCTTACATAAGTTAAATCCATCATTTATCCAGAGCACACAGGCTATTTATTGCTTCTATCTTTTTTTAACGTATTTACCAGAAATTCTGATTAAATGTTAAGGTAGTGTAACCGTACTTTTGGGGCCAATAGGAGCCTGTGTGCTGTTGATCAATCACACTAAATGAAATTATTCTCTTAGAATAGTAAGTCCCAATTACCCAAATTTGTGTGGTATCTCTAAACATGAGACGGAGGAAAACAATTGAATTTGGGGGGGAAGCAACCGTAAAATTTTCCCCCCTCTTTTAAAAAAAGAAATCATGTTGCATCATTAATATTGAAATTATACATTCTAAAGAAAGTAGAGCCAAATAAATTCTTTGAAAAATTTCAACATTTATTAAATCACATCTGTTTGCATAAAAGGATAATCAGTACAAATTTTTTTCTGTCATCTTTGTAACCAGCAACAACACTCTATTCTGATTTGAACTTTAAATGACCTCTTCTATAAAGCTCTGATATTATGCCTCCTCATACTAACTCAGTATTCTTCAACTATCATAAGCACAAAAAGAGCTTTTTCTTTCTTTTCTTAACCAATGGAACTTTGATGTAATTCGCTAGGACCCTACAAAAGACGTGGAATAATTTCATATTTTGTTTTAACCTCATGTTTATAATTTGGTTTTGGAGTTCTATGAAACGCCTTTCACTCTAAGTTAGACTAAATGATAATCGCTCTTCTCAGCCCGGCCAAAAGGTAATGCTCGGTTCAGTGACACGTCCAGAAGGAAAACGGAGAGATTTCCAAGCATTTATCTTAGCGTTATTCTTACTGATGTATGTCCTCTCTTGTATTTTTCTGCTGTTTGTTTTGATTGAAACTAAAGTGTTTCTTTGTAAAGGCCAAGGACACACATGTGTTCTATACCTAGTGCCCCACAGTTTCCCGTTCACATGCTTATCCTGTGCTGTTTCTTCAAACTGTGTACACCTAAGCTCTTAATCCTTTCCCCTGAGCCATCTCCAAAAGCAAGTTTTATATTTGGTGAAACAAGAATTGTTTCTAAAGATTGTCCTTGGATTCAGTTGTAGAACAGGAAAAGAGTTTGCAATTCTGGGAGTTCCCCTGGCTCCTCCCACCCAAACAACTGAAGGTTTCTGGAGCCTGCGTAGGCCCTCCTCTTAATAGTCCAGTAACACGTCTTTTCAAATCTGAATTAACCAAACAGAAATGGTGACCACTGTAATAAATGTGTATTTTCCTATGGTTTTTAGATTCATAGTGTAATTTTATGTGATAAATAAAAAGCTACCCTTTCAAGCACGTAATGGTGGACTGAAGAAGCTTACCTAACAATAGGATATCTCCAGTCAGCTTCTTCAGTACATATTAACACAGTGTCTTCAAATAGTAAACACTTTCCAACATTATAGTTGGAAAATTTAGCTTTCAAAAAGTTACTGGATAGATGAATAATTATTTTCTATGTAAAGAAAAGTCTGAATCATGTATTTGGAAGATTATAGGCTAAATCTGTGTTCCTCCTTCCCATTACATGCATGTCCATAAAACAGAAGTAATCCTGGCTATGGATATCTCATGCATTCAAACTCCTGTAGATGGCTGAAAGTTTGGCAAAGATAATTATATACTTTGGCTTGGGATGTGGAAACAGCAAACTTTTCCACTTTCCATTATGTAAATTAGCAGTGGAAATAGCTGTATATTTCTTTATGATGTTATCTTGCTAAATATAGGTAATACAGATTCACTTCTATTCGAAGGAATAGTTTGCCTTGAATGGCTGGTCAAGTTTTTGGTGTAACTTAAATTTTATAATATTCTTTCATTGTCTGCAAGATCAAGCCTCTTGCAATCATTTATTTTTTCCTCTAAACTTCTATGGAATTATACCCTCTAGCAAAATTATTCAGACTTCTCTGCTGACTCGTTCTGTAGGATATCTTTATATTATAAGGTTTTTTGTTTGTTTGTTTTTATGAGGGAGACCACTGTATTCTTGCCTATGGAAAAAAAGACTTGTTTTGTCATGATCTATATTGCTTCTATATCTTATTTCTTTGTGAGCCTGTCTTAATTTGAGGACTAGTTGAAATGTGGGCACTCAAGCCCAAAGATTTTAAACTTCCTAGTGTAACTGTAATGATAAAATAGACACTGGCAGATAAAATAGACAAAAGAGAACATTTAATGAAGAAGTAAACTAGTTTACAAATTTTATCCCACATCCAGCTTAATAAGTACAGTATTTGAAAATTCTATTCAAATAAGTATTTACTCATCACATTTAAAGTACTTGGCTGAGAGTATATTATTCTAATCAAATTATAAATAAAAATGGCATCTAGTGAAGCTTCAGAAAATGGCTTGCAATTAAGTATGAATATTGCCAAGGCCCCACTTTTTTTTCCCAAATGTTTATAACTCCCACACTTTGGAGGTGACTTAATGTTTATTGGTGGCTGTAGAAGACAATGGGCAAGAAAAGAGAAAAGAGGTGAATCTCCAGCAGCCAGGCACAAACAGCACTGATGGTTTGTTGTGCCTTCCCAGAGCATTCTGTGATATGCTCTATTTTTTAATTTCACTTGCCTGTTATGTTTTCACTTTCATTCAATTGCTAATGAAGAGTTTCTTCTATGAAGATGTTTTTGCCATTCTTGGAATCACATGGAGTTTTCTCTTTAATAATAACACTGTTTGCTGAGGTCCCAGGCATGTGACCTTTAAAAAAAAAAAGGGCAAACCATTTTCCTACTTTTAGTATGTGGTTGGGAGTGAGTTGGACCATTCACATCAAGCTTAATTTGATGTGAGTTAGTACTAACCTTTGATAAAATCCATGGCTTAAAATTTAGACTAGACGTAGACAATAAATCTTACTGTTTAAATGACCCACCAGGGTAATAGGACTGTTTGTAACGTTTCTGCTGCCTTCATTCCTAACTCTGTTATTCTGTGATGTAAAGCCTTGGTTGCTTTTCAGTACTTTTAAATTTGTTTGCAGAAGGTGGAGCCCAGAAAATGTGCCCATCATTGAATGGACTAAGTTTAGCTGAGGAAAAAGCAAGGCTGCTGTAATGTGTCTATCCTAAAAAAGTTGTATTTATGTGAGTTACGGGACTGGTTTACATAAATGAGAAGCTAAGATTTTCCGTACACCAGGAAAAGTTTCAAAAGGATGGCTTTTGTGCTTGCCACTTCATACCCACCAAGTGTTACAAACAAATACTCATGTCTGCAGCGGGCCATTTGTGGGTGTGCGTAATTGCGGTTCACGAGTCATTCAAGCTCAAGACTTTTCCAGGTACACATGAAAAACCTTCAGAAAATTAGCCCTCCTTCTGTATTTCTGGAATGAGGTTTACCTTTTAAGGTTTATGATTTTATTTTTTTGCATCAAAGTAGATATGTTAGAGGCACACTTTATTTCGGGAAGGAATTCTAACACGTTTGGTGTGAAGTGGCACTAATGTCATCTTTATCATATGTAACTGCATTTTTGGTTTTGGGGGCCTGGGATAAAGGTGTTAAAATCTTCAATAGCTTACTTTCTGTTAGCTAACTTTTAAAAAGAACTTTGTACACTAAGTTTTTAATGTGACTCTATTGCTTACTTTGGCTACTGAAGTGCCAAATTGGTTTCAAAACTCATGAGATTTTAATCAGTCTCTGTCATAAGGCAACCAGAAAAGATTTCAGTGAAGTTGTGTTTAATATTTAGGATTCATTTTATCTCTTATATAGCAAAATTGCTTGCCCTTAGGCCAACAAGAAGTCCAGGTGTAACGAAACCCATTTTAACATTCTTTTTTCCCATTTTAGACTTAAAAAGCAAACAAACAAGCAAAACCAAAACAGTTCACAGGAATCTTTCTTATTTAGAGTTTTACAACTTTACAACTCACTAATTTAGTGTATAGTTTTGCTGAACTTGCTCCAAAATATGAAATCTGAAGTAGCTGTTGCTAGTTTTAGAAACACTTTTCCTTTCAAAGTAATTTTGAAGTTGAAAACTTGTAAACTTGTAATAGTATTTCCTTTGGAAGGCATTTTTAACTTCTTTTGTGTTTTGAGGCATCATTTCTAAAAGTTGACATCGTATCTCTTAAATTAAAAGCACCTTACTAACACTGCATTTTTCCTAAAGATTCTTTAAGTATCTACATACTGTTTCCTAATCAAGAGTTCTCCTTACTTAAAAGTGACTCTCCAATTAATCAAATGAGCATTCTCCACAAATAGTATTGATTACATAATTGATTTATTCTTCAGTAATTAGCATTACTTAATCAAAGTGTTTAGGTTGCCTTCGCTCTCCTAGTTTTTCTCTAATTCAAGTACAGTGATTTGGGTGGGTGATACATTGGCAAGAGGAGAACATACAAGCATACATACATGCATATGTCTGCCTTTTAGCTTTAGTCACCAATATCATTAACCAAAGATTCAGTGTTTTATTATAAGTAAAGTCAGGGCAGAGGCAGATGCCATACATCTCAGCATAGTTTCTCTTAGCCACGATGGCGCCTACTAGGGACCAGCAGTTGCTCATAACAGTATACATGTAGGATAGTGTCCCTAAACCAGGATAGTTCATTTCTTTTCATGTCACCACCCTTTTATGAGCATATTCACTCTTCTGAAAGAAATAACAATCTGTGGGTTATTCCATTTTCATAACTATTTGAGAAGAACTTGAACTACATGCTGTAGGCTTCCTTTTAAGGGAATGTTTATAATTATCAGACTTTCTGGTTCTTAAGCCCGTCTCAGTGTGAGCCAGGACACTTTCTCGCCAGAGGAGGAAAGCAGAGTTAATACCCAGGTGTGCTCTGCCTCTTGATTCGCAAATGTCCTGGAAAGCCCATTTCCCCATAGGTATTAAATCTGAAATTTATAACTTGAATCTTAAAACAGTCTAGTAAGCTCTTGATTTTTTTGCCTCAAAAAAAGTAATCTAAATTGACCAAATTTGTATAGTCATTTATGTTTGAATTTAGAATGATTCTTATACTCAGGTTTGATCGTATGTACTTAGGGTATTTATGAAAAATAATGAATCATATTATGAAAACTTGACTCAAGAAGAGCTGAGAAGCTATCTAATCTCTCTTCTTTACTAGGAAAAGAATCTTTCAAAAAATGCATGGTTGTACCATAAAAGAAAAAAAATCAAAACTATTTCTCTACTCACAGCACTTCTGATACCAAATGTATGTGTTTTCTACACCAAGCCATTCTCTGCAGATACCAACTAGGTGTCATAGAATTTAATGTAATTCCGGTACTTACTACCCAGAGTTAGCGCATAGGCTCCATACATACTTCCTCCTAACTCCTGTCCCCTGCCCCATCCCGTACTTCTTATATTGTAGCTTTATAACCCTCAAGTCCCACAAGACTGCCCCTTCCTTCAGATGCCAATTGCAAGTAGGGGTGGGTTCCCAGGTTACCTACACTTCTGTCAGACTTGGCTACAAATCTGGGATTTCCACAGCCCCCTTCTCAGTTTTGATAATTTGCTGTTAACTGCTCAAGAATTTACAGAAACACTTTTGCCTACTGGTTTATTATAAAGGATTTTATAGAGGAAACAAATGAACAGCCAGATGAAGATGAAGAGGCACATAATATTAGATCTAGCAAGGTGCCCAGCACAGTGTACCACCTAAACTCCACATGAGTATTTCACCAACCTAGAAGTTCTCCAAACCCCATAGTGTAGGGATTGTCGTGGAGGCTTCATTACACAGTCATGATTGATTATTAACTCAATCTCTAACTCCTCTCCCCTCCCCAGAGAATGGGGTGTGGGGCTGACAGACCCAAACTTCTAATCATGGCTTGGTCTCTCTGGTGACCAGCCCCCATCCTGAAGCTACCCAGTTAGCCCACCAAGAGCCACCTCATTAGACAAGATGCTCCTATCACCCAGGAAATTCCAAGGGATTTAGGAGCTCTGTATAACACACTCCATCACCCTCATCACTCAGGAAATTACTAGAGTTTTAGGAGCTATATTCAGGAACCAAGGGCATAGACCAAATATGTATATATTTTTTCTTATGTCACAGGCCATTTTTATAATTTTAGTTCAGCCCTCTGTGAATTCCTGACTTCTGTGACTGACATACACTAGGTGCTCGAGAAATGTTTATTGAATGAATGAATACGTAAAATACATGTGTCTATTAACTACTTTCATTAGGCCCTTAAATATATTAGGTGCGCAGAGGTTAGAGCTGTGAGGACAAAGTCTTGGTTCTTAAAATATTTGTTGAGAAGAAGCATTCGGTATTCATCTACTGTACATTGAATTATGGTGGCCTCTGTGAAGATTCCAAGAAGGAAGAAGATGAGGGAAAGAAAGCTACAATATAAGGAAGCAAGCCCTGAAGCAGGGATGGGAGCTGGGGGCAAGTATGTACGACATAGGTAATGTTAAAGGAATTCAAGTTGACTTTTGTGAACAAGGAAAGCTTAACAGAGTAGGCAGCATTTAAGCTAGGCCTTTAAAACTGAGTGGGTTCAAGACAGGTAGATGGAGGCCATTCCTTTTCAAAGGGGACTTGGGAAAGTATCTGGAAGCTAGAAAGCCCGAGACCTGGTGAGGGAACTGGGAGAGGGCCATCTATCTCCACAGGCAAATCCTGGTGGGCTGGAGTGTGGAGGTCTTGAGGCAGAGTGTTCCGGCCTGTTTCACAGGTCTGTTTAAGGTTTCTGAACACTAACGGTAAGATGGGTTACAGTGGTGGGAGACAGGAGGTGAAAGGATCGGTTAGGAATCTGGGGCAGTTACACAAGGGAGAGATTAAAGCACTTGACAAGAACATGGAAAAGAGAAGATGGGAAAAACCTGGTGGTTGTGCAAGAAGAAATGGCAACTAGATATGGCACTGACTGGGTGCCCAGAGAGGGTAGAATCAAAGAGGATTCCTGACGCTGCTTATAAGGAGCATGGTAACTACCTGAGCAGGACCATTTGTGGCCAGAAGACTGCAAATTATAAATTCCCTTAGAACTAATTTCTAAGTGCTCTCCTTGAGAGGAAACTATAGCAGATGAGCTCCCTGCCAGGGACGTAGCCCTTCCGGCTTGACTTCTCCAGAGCCAAATCTCCAAGTCTGTGTCTGGGAGTCACTTTGCTGGGAACAAGTGGCTAAGGGTGTCAAGCAGAGAACTAAGATCCTCAGGTTGTCAGGATGACGAGTAGCAGGAGTCAGACAGGGGAGGGGGAGGGATGACTGCTGTACCCAAGTGTCCTCAAGGGATAACAGATATGAAGGCGGAGCCTGCCTAAGAATAGATCAGAAGGAGTTGGCAGAAAAGGAAGTTTGTTGTTCTTCTGTGTGTTTTTAACTTTATCTCCCTTTTCATTAAAAAAAAAAGTAATATGTACTCATTAAGGACATTCTAGAAAACAAGTAAAAAGGGGGGAAAAAAAGGTTTTCACTGCCTTAGAGCTGTTAATATTTTGGTATAGTTTCCATAAGTTTTTCTCTGAAGCAGGTTTCTTCAGCCAAAGGTAACAGTGCACCACGTGAAGGCAAAAGAGAGATACTGTGAGTGCTGAAGACTGTTTGTCAACAGCTGGTAGCTAGAAGCCAGATCATAAAAGGACTTAGGCTTTGCCAGGAGCTGTTGAAGAGCTTTAAGCTTGCGGGGGTGGGGGGGTGGGGGGGGTGGCTGATCACATTTACATTTTAGAGCGGGTCCTTGGCCAAGGTCTAGACAGTGTGTTAGAGGGCCCAAGTCTTGATACCTGGAAACCAGTTCTGAGAGATTTCGGGAGCCCAGGTCATAAAGGACTAACCAAGGCACTGGGAATGGGGAGTAGGAAAGGAATTTGAGAGTTTTATAAGGAAAAGTTGGCAGGATGGGGTGACTGATAAGGTACGGAGGTGGAAAAGCATGCTCTGCTTTCCTGTTTCTGCTTTATTATAGCCCCTCACTTTAAAACTGTCTCACTTAGATGTCTCACATGAACTTCATATCCAAAACATTCTTACCAAGCTCACTCCCCATCCTAGATTCCCTCTCTCAGGGACTGTGTCCTCGCCCAGCTACTTGCCCAAGCTAGAAATTTGAACGTGATTCTAGACTCTTATTTCTGTATGTCTACCTTACACACCAAGCCAGTCCCAAAACCTACCAGATCTTTTTCCACTCGAATTTTTAAGATCAATTTTTTTTATATCTTCATTGCCACTGTATTTACCAAGTTCTAGTTTTTAGTTTTGACTTAGAACAGTGGTTGGCAAACTACAGCCTATAGACCACATCCATCCTGCACCTGTTTCTTGAATCGCCTGTTTTTGAAAGTTTCAGTAGAACATAGCCAGACTCATTGGTTTACATTTGTCTGTTTCTGCTTTTACACCACAGTGGCAGATTTGAGTAGTTGTCATTGTGACCGTGGGTCCTACAAAGTCTAAGTATTTACTATCTGGTCCTCGACAGAAGTATTGCTTATAGTGTTGTATACGTTAGTACAGTAATTCATTTCCCTTCTTTCCGTCTCCTATCTGGTCTTTACTGTGTTGATGGACTGGTTTTCCTAAAACCCTTTCTGTTCATGTCAATTCCCCTTGCTCATATTTTTTAATGGCTCCCAACAGCCAACAGAATTAAATCTACAACCCCTGACAGGCGGTGAGTTCTAGTATAGTTTTTCAAATTCCAATTCTTCCTCAAAATGGCTTTGCCAGTAAACCCTAGATCTCAATCTTCAAGTCCTTTGTAATGGTCACTTTAAAAGGATCGTTTACATGAGAACAATCTCCATTAATGTTAATGTTATGAAGTTTAATCTTTCAAGGTGCTGTATAGGGATGCTTTGATGAATCTGCATTTTTATGAGCTATTTCTTGGAAAACTCTGTCCCGTTGATTGTCAAATGAGTGTGACAGTAAAAAGGAAGAAAATAAATATTATAGCCAGACATTAGCTTACTTTTTTAGCAAGAATCTGAGACTTGCTAAGATTTTCACATCTCCACTGTTTTCCTTTATTTTATGATTCTGAAAAGACCACTGCTATTGGGTTGTCAGAAAAGTCATGACGCATTTTGCAACGAAAAACGTAGAAAAAATGATACGTTATGACTTTTCCGACAACCTGATATATGTTATTAGGAAACTCAGAGAGCCTTTTATGGACCTCTAAATTGACCACAGTGGAAAAGTTAAAGGTGGCTTTCTATGCAAGAGAGAATAGAATCAAAGTTTTGCTATATATATAACAGAGTATTTATTTTAGCATCTCAGTTCTAATTAAATCTGTGTGTGTGTGTGTGTGTGTGTGTGTGTGTGTGTGTGTTGTTAAACATTTCATTTAAGTTTAGTCTCAGACTCCGTTAATGACATAATTCCCAGGAATGATTGGCAGTATCCAGAAATTTATCTTAACTCATTTACTCTTCCTTTTTCAGGTGAATTCCAACCCTTTTAGAAGCTAATAAAAATTTCAATTAAGTACTTAAAACCAGACTTTTCAAAAAAGTTTATAATTATTTCAGTGCATGACATAGCCTATCAATATAATTTAGAGAGTGTAGCCTGTTGGTATCATTTTTAAAACTTGATATTGTTACCTAAATTACTTTTCTTATTTCCTAATAAACTTGCACTAGTACTTAGACACAAGAGATTTCCTTAGAGATGAAAACATAAGTGAGTAGTTAGAGTGCTTCAGTAATTTTGTATCTGCTACTAAGTAATGCCTACTATTAGTTCATGTTTATTTGTGCTCAAGTGAACCCAATGATCACAGTGACTAAAATCATTTTAATAACTTTGGATGTTAGTGCCAAACAGCTAAAATCTTCAACACAAATGAAAATGAAATAACTACTAATCAGATATGCTCGGTCATAACCTTCATCCCAAAGCACTTTGCTAACTGCATTATTAGATGTCTGAGAGCTACTTGGGGGAAGGAAAGAGCCAAATAGAGTTTCAGAGTCTGACTGCAGTGATTCAAAAAGGAAAACCCTTCTGGTTATTAAATTAAAGACATGCATTTTCAAGTAGAAAGACCTAAAATTATAAATAATTTCAAATGAGTTATCATTATCATTCATTTGAAAAGTTTTATTCAGGATATTTTAAGAAAAAATGACTTAAAATTATATGGGTCCTATTGCCCATCCTTCAGGGCAATGAAACTAGAGACTTGCTGGCAAAGAAACTATTAATAGAGCCTGTGGTATTATGGCATTGTCCCCTAACCCCTTTATATTGAAAGGTGTTCAGATGAAAGATCTAGGTTATTTCTGTTCTCCCTAGATGTCCTAAGGACAGAACGGTGATCAATGAATGGAAGTTACTAGGGGGCAGATTTGGTTCAACAATAAGGAAAAACTTCGTAACAGGTAGACCAGGCCCAAAATGGAATGAGGCAGCCATATCACAAAGAAGTACAAATGTTCAAAAGGGAGTTAGTGGCCCTTTGCTAGAGGTGCTAAGGGAGTGGACTTCTTGTTTGTAGGTATGAGAAATGAACTTGAAGTCTCCTTTGACTTACACAATGAGCCCCTGTCTTCCTCTGAGGGAGCTGTGTAAAACTTCTGGGCCTTATTTCAGCATATCATCAAGAATTTAATTTACTTAGTATTTATTGAATACTAACATATGCAAAGTATTGACATAATTTCTGCCCCCTTTCTCCGCCCCTGGAATTTAGTTTATAAATTTGTTTTCATTTTTAGTTGTGGTAAAATGCAGATAACACAGATTTATCATCCTAACCATTTTAATTATACAGTTCAGTAGTGTTAAGTATATTCATGTTGTACAACTGATTTCCAGAGCTTTTTCATCCTGCAAAACTGAAACTCTATATCCATTAAACAGTTTCCCGTTTCTCTTTCTCCCAAGCCCCTGGCAACCACAAATCTACTTTGTTTTTCTATAAATTTGACGACTATAGATTTTTCATATAAGTAGAATCATACTGTATTTGTCTTTTTGTAACTGGCTTATTTCACTTAGCATGATGTCCCCGAGGTTCATCCATGTTATATAATATGTGTCAGAGTTTCCTTCTTTTTTAAGACTGAATAATAGTCCATTGTATTTATGTACAACATTTTTTTATCCATTCATTCATCGATAGACACTTGAGTTGCTTTCACCTTTAGCTATTGTGAATAATGCTGCTATAAACATGAGGTTCAAGTATCTCTTTGAGATCCTGCTTTCAGTTCTTTGGGAAATCTATCCAGGAGGGGGATTGCTGGGTCATAACGTAATTCTACTTCCAATTTTTGGAAGAACCGCCATACTGTTTTCCATAGTAGTACACCATTTTACATTCCCACCAACAGTGCACAAGGGTTCTGATTTCTCTGCATCCTTACCAACACTTGTTGTTTTCTGTTCATTTGCTTCTTTTGATAGTAGTTATCCAAATGGGTGTGAGGAGTACTGACCTAATTTTGACTCCGGTGCCTTGAGCAATACCCTGCGCATAGCAGCTGCTTTATAAAACCTTATGGTTGAGATGTACTAAAACTTTATGTTATGTTTTCATACAGTGTTTGCTTTATAAAGTTGATCTTGGATAAAGATTCTTAATAGAGTCCTGTGCTTTAAAGACACATCTTAGAAATTGCCCTTCTTACGGCTGTTGCTCTATGAATATTCCAATTTTCAGCACTGATGTTGACTTGTATGTGTTATTCTCATAAATACCCATCGCTCTACTTAGGGTCATAAACTATCTGTGGCTTTGGTAGTGTGCTTCTCTCTTTGATTCCAGCAGTTTTTTTTATAACACTTGTTCAAGACAAACATGCTGATTCCTCTACAAGAAAACTATTCAGTGTACCTAGGAATTAAGGTTTTTAGGGTTGATTTCTTTTTTTAAGAACCTGTCAAGAAAAAAAGAACCTGGTTTACTACATTTAGAGTCGTGGTGTTTAGTTTTTCTCTTCTCCCTTCGTCCCCTGCAGCGCCTACAGGCCGCTATGAGATCACTGGTGCTGGGAGCCAAGTTTATAGTTAGTGTGGTCATGTTTAAAGTTTTGCTATCTTGAATAAATGCTTGGTAACTTCAATATTAACGGTCTAACAATTAGTGATTCTTGGCCTTTTGAAAAAGATTTATCGTTATCATATTTGAAAAAAATGATTTGGGAATAAATAACAAAGTAAGAGAAGAAAGTTTTCACTCCTAAGTAATTATTGCAGAAGAATGTTTTAAGTAGTATTTTGTCAGCAATGAGTGAAATCAACATTCTTAGAGACTTTGTGTTTACAGCTAGATAGTATATGTCTTGCTCTGAACATGTTGATGTAATGAAGATGGGTGCTTTGTAGCTGTTTCACCTTGTATAGTGTTGATAGAGAACAGGGCTGCATTCTGTCTTTAAAATAAGGAGGTTTCAATTAACTTACTGCTTCTTTGAGAGCAGTACAAGAAATAATGTAAGGTATAGTTGTACTCTTTATGAATCAAAACAAGTGCTATGAGGCTCAAACAAGTAGAACACCCCCCTTTTACCCTTACAGACATAAATGTTTATTGAATAATGACCAAAGCAAGCCTACACAGTGAGCAGTTAGGGATGATCTGGTAACACGGTACCTACTTAAATTATGTCCCATCATGACCATTTCACAAATAATATTTGGTTGAATATAAAAATATTATTCAGAAAACTTCTTCAGGTTCTCCTTTTTGCTTAATAGGACAAGACAGATGAGAGTATGAAAGTATGAGTAACTATCAGATTGAACACAGGGGAGTAACCTTTTTTATTCAGACATTTTTCCTCATATTTTTTTTCAGAATAAATTTCTTTCTTGATTTAGTGCTGTCTTATTTTAGGATAAGCAAAGACACAAAATGGCTGTTTATAAGACATCTATAATATGAGATCAAACATAAATTCAGCTATCTAGAGGAAGCTTGGCTTAAGGGGAATTATTAGCATCACCATCTTCTTTAGTCCCAAAACTTACAGATCTTTTTTTTTTTGGATGCAGATTTTGTGGGTTTGCTTTTGTTTGTTTATTTTTTGTCTTGTTTTTAGTTGAGTGAAATCTTCAATATTAATGATTTTTTAGAATATACCCCACATTTTATTAAAAAAGCAAAAAGGGGCCCTTTGATGGGCCAATTCATCACCAGCACTCACCACCTAATATCAATACTTATGGACACAATTGATTTGTTCTAATTGTTTTAGTTTTTCAAATGTTAATACATTTATTTTTTAAAGTTTTTGTAGAGTATGTTATCAAAAGTGAATGCAGGGCCAACTGAGTGGCTCAGTTGGTTAAGAGCTTGCTCAAGAGTGTGAGCTCTGAGCAGCAGCGGTTCAAGTCCCGGCCCGAGCTGAGCAGCCACTGAGCTGCCAACAGGTGGCAGGATGGCTCAGCTAAAAAAAAAAAAAAGTGAATGCAAATAGTTTTCCTAATTAGAAGAAATATTATAAAGCATTTACTGTAAAACTGATAAAAGTTAGCTTTTTAAAATTTTCTCCAAACTATTTCCTGTATTTATATTTTGAGAGCTGTTGTACCACTTTCATACTTCTCTTAAAGGAATTCAGTATATAAATATCTATCGATATATCTATAGATATGGAAGGTTCCTAGATTTTAATCTGAACTTTTAATAATTTAGCTTTTCAGCAAGTTTTTGTTTTTTAGTGGTGACTTTTGGGGTAAGAAATTTGTGAGATTCTCTTATTGCTCTAGTTGCAAAAAGTAATTCCAAAAAGAATCTAGGGACTTGGATCATTCAGAAATATCATGTTCATTAGAAGAAAAAATGACCATATTAAGTCAATGGTAGTTTTAAGGCATAGAAATTGTTTGAGTTCAGGAGAAGCATTTGAAAGAATATTTGGAGGCAAGAGAAACTGAATTATTCTTAGTTGTCTTTTCATAGTTTTTCTGTATAATAAATCCCATTTTTATAATGCTGAAAATCAAATCTGCATTAAATATTATTATTTCTGTAAATGATCTCTATACAATAACACTTTGTGATGAGCCAGATGTGGCTAGCTAATGTAACTAGCCCAGTTTGAAAATCTAAGTATGTTGATAAAAATCTATAAATGTGTAAAAGCCTATAAAAAACTGTAATATTTTAGGAGCAAAAAGAAAAGTGTCACTTGACAATGCATTTTCCAGTCCATTCTCCCTGAGAAGGTACCAGATTAGAGATATTGTAAGCTCGTACTTGATTTAAGGTTTGAGTAAGTTAACAGCTGGGCAATATATTGTTTTAAATAATAAAGTCTAGGCAGCACCATTTATTACCAGTTTAAATTTCAGTATTCAGTTCATTTATCACTGCCTAATAAACACTGTACTTCCTTTTTCACCACATTTACTCATTCTCTGGTGTTCTTCCATGGTCCAAAAAAAGACAAAGACAAATGCCTATGTGTGGGCAGGATGTGCTCAGTCAGGATTTCACCTGATGGCTACCAGGTTTAGGAAACCCAGCAATGCAAGCCTATAAAAGTGGAACCCATGACAGAGACCTCCTGTTAGGTAGTTTAAGAATCACATCCACAAAGGACTTGTTAGCAGCTTTTGGCAACATGAGGGCATAGTGAGTGCCTGTTCCATATTAATACCCAATTTTTTGGCTTTCAGAAAAGGAGTCAACCTAATACTCAATATAGTTGCATAAATAAGGTAGCATTGCTGAAATACTAGAAGTCAGGGAGTCATTCAACATGGCCTTAAAAGTCAGGGGGAAAAAAAGACTTAAAAATGGAAAGCCATTTAGTGAGGTCAGATGGATCAGAGTAGTGGAAGAAACCATGCTTCAGAAGTCAGTGACAGATCTAGGTCTCTCACTAAAAACTCATTTGGGCCTCATTGTGTATTCTTCCCGATTTAATAAATGATTATTAGAATTGTGATTTCACTTTACGTCATTTCAGTATCAATTGTACTTTAAAGGGATAGCAAAGACTTCCACAAGATTAAAAATTTCAGCTTATCAAAAGACATTTAAAAAGCAAATAAGTGGCCAGCGATTGGGAGAAAATATTCACAACATGTATATTTGATAAAGACTTGTATCTAGAATCTTACCATTCAAAAATAAGAAGACAGTTTTTGAAATGGAGAAAGAACTTGAACAGACATTTCATAGGAAGACAAATGAGTGGCCAATAAACATATGAAAAAGTCTTCAGCATCATATTCAGGGAAACATGAATTAAACCGCAATGAGATAACACCCAATAGACTGGCTAAAAATAAATAAATAAATAAATAAATAAATAAATAAATAAATAAATAAATAAATAAAATAAAAGCCTGAGACAGTCTAATTTTAGTAAGGATGTAGTGAATGAGAACTATTAAGCTCCAATCACTGGTGGAAGAGTAAAATATGACAAGTAATTTGACCATTTTTCATAAAATTAAGCATACATTTACCCTGTGACCCATCATGCCTACGTATTTTCCATGTCCACATATTTGTCAAAGAGAAATGAAAGCATTTATCCACAAAAATACTTGTGCATGCATGTTTATAATAGCTATATTTATAATAGCCAAAACTAGAAGCAACCCAGATTTACATTAACAGGATAATGGGTAAACAAACTGTGTATATTCATATGATGGTATAGTAAGTAGTCAGCAATAAAAAATAAAATAAAAATTACTGATAGTTTCTGTGAATCTCAAAAAACACTGTTCAGAGTAAAAGAAGCCTGACACCAAAGAGAACATACTGTGTGATTCCATTTATATGAATTTTTAGAACATGCAGACATAGAAAACAGAACAGGTAGTTGTGGGCAGCAGGTGGGGAGGTGGCAGAGATGGCAGAGATCATGTGCAAAAGGTGTATAAGGGAACTTTCTGAGATATGAAAACATTCTAGAGTTTTTGGTTAGGCAGGTGTGTACCTCTCTCAAAACTCATTGAACTATATACACTTAGATACATTACATTGTATCTAAATTGTACCTCAAAGAAAAGAAAATCTGAAAAGGTAGGAAGACCTGATTGGAATTCAGAGTAGAATGGTAAGCATCACTAAAGTGATAGGAAGTAGGCCTATCAGGAATGGTAAAGTTACTAGAGTGTTTTGAGCAAAAGAAAAACAAAACACATCACTGTTATAAAAGTTTATCTAAGGAAGATACTGTGTATACAGGCAATAAGAAGGCAACATTCTAGAAGCAGAATCAGATGATTTCTTATGATTTTTTCTTGTTACAGTTCTATTATTTTTATGAGCGTTTATTATGTCCCATGGACCGACTGAGTCTTTTATGTTGATTTTCTAATCCCTAATGAGACCTTTACCAGAGAATGTGAAAGTTTAAAATGTGATTGTTCATTTATTTTGACGTTTGAAACTGTAATATCAGCATTTTGTTGGTGAAGTTGAAATGTAACAATAAGAAGTATTTATTTGGCACATCTTATGTACACACTCTCCTATATTAATTCATTAAATGCTCTCAGCAACCCTGTAAAGTAGTTACTATTATTAGACCCATTTCTGAGTTGAGGAGCCATGGTCAAAAGCTTAAGCACCACTGCAAAATTTCAACACATGTAGTCTCACTTCAGATAACCATGCATTTTTAACTGCCATGCCATACCTGCCATACCATTACATTCTTAACCATAACAAGCAGCACTTTTTAACAGTTTTATTCATTTGTTGATATTTAAGTGAATTAAAATATGATTAGTGGAGGAATTAGAATATTTAATATGATGAGACTAGATGTTAAAATCTCTTTAAACCCTCAGTGTGAGGGTTTAAAGGCACAAGTCATTACGTATGTAATAAATAAAACATCAAAAATCTGCCTCTGTCTAAATACAGCATTTGCCTGCTGATGCTGTTGGGGCCGAGTGCATATATCACGCCATGAACTGCCCTACATGTGATTTCAGAGCACACCACCATCCTGTGATAGATATCATCAGATAAAGCTGACGTGCTAGTCCAGACTCCTGATTGTCAGGCTAGATGTTCAGTTTTTTCCTGTCGTTGTTTTGACTATGTTTTATGATGGGTTCGATACAACTAATTGGGGCATCTGATTTTTTTGTTTTATTTTTTTTTTCTGTTTTTTAAACCACCTAGTTTGTGGTATCAATCTTGACATGGCTTCTTTTATATCCTTAGTTGTAGGACTTCTGTTCAGCCAGAATTCAGATGGTTCTCCAGGTTGACTGTTCTAGAATTTAGTTGGAAACTTAATGTGAGAGGTGGCAAGTGCAGTGTTTACCTACTCCGCCATCTTGACCAGAACTCATGACTTTTTGGTCTTTAATGTTAATACTCCAACATTAATCTTTCTGGCTTAAAATTTCCCATAAAAATTTTGAGTGGGTATTTTGCATATTAACAGTATGTTTTATTTATTTATTTATTTAAAAATTTTTTAAGTTTATTTTTTAATTATCATCAACATACAGTATTATATTAGTTTCAGGTATATAATATACTGATTAGACATTTGTATATCTTATCAAGTGATCACCCCAAGAAGTCTAGTACCCATCTGACACCACACAAAGTTATTGTGGTATTGACTATATTCCCTGTGCTGTACTTTACATCCTAGTGACTATTTTAATCATTAGCAATTTGTGCTTCTTAATTTTTCTCACCTTTTTTACCCATTCCCTAATACTCTTCCCATCTGGTGACCACCAGTTTGTTCTTTGTATCTGTGAGTTTGTTTCTGTTTTGGTTTTTTGTTTATTTTGGGTTTTTTTTTTAGATTCCACATATAAGTGAGATTATATGGCATTTGTCTTTCTCTGTCGGACTTATTTCACTTAACGTAATACCCTCCAGATCCATCCAGGTTGCCACAGATGGTAAGATTGCATTCTTTTTATGACTGAGTAGTATTCCATTGCATATATGTGCCACATCTTCTTTATCCAGTCATCAACTAATGGGCACTTAGGTTGTTTGCCTATCTGGGCTATTGTAAATAATGCTGCAGTGAACAAAAGGGTGCATATATCCTTTCGAATTAGTGTTTTGGATGCAGTCTACAGATTCGATGCAACCCCTATCAAAATACCAATGGCGTTTTTCACAGAGCTAGAAAAAAAATCTTAAAAAGTAAATGAAACTACAAAAGACCCAGAATAGCCAAAGCGATATTGAGAAAGAATAGCAAAACTGGAGGTATCACACTATCTGATATCAAACTATACTACAAAGCTATAGCAATGAAAACAGCATGGTACTGGCATAAAAACACATGAAGATCAGTGGAACAGAACAGAGAGCTCAGAATAAGGCTGTGCCTCTGTGGTCAACTAATCTTTGACAAAGGAGGCAAGAATACAAGACAGTCTCTTCAATAAATAGTGTTTGGAAAATTGGACAGACACATGTAAAATGAAACTAGACCACTTTCTTACACCATATACAAAAATGAACTCAAATATATCCAAGACTTACATGTAAGACCTGAAACCATAAAACTCCTA
This sequence comes from Hipposideros armiger, assembly GCF_001890085.2. NCBI lineage: Eukaryota > Metazoa > Chordata > Mammalia > Chiroptera > Hipposideridae > Hipposideros > Hipposideros armiger. Next base: position 797,029 of record NW_017731529.1, read on the forward strand.
GAAGAAATATAGGCAGTTAATTCTTTAACACTGCTCTTAGCAATAATTTTTTGGATATGTCTCCCCAGGCAAAGGAAACAAAAGAAAAAATAAACAAATGGGACTACATCAAACTAAAAACGTTTTGCACAGCAATGTGTTTTAATAAGTCCTCTGGTGATTCTGATATGTGCTCAAGTTTTAGAACTACTGTTTAAACTATATTCCATTGAAAACACTTTCCACCTGCCTCCATTGTTTTCTTAAACTGTCTTTAAGCTCATATGTCTAGTCAAACTCTTGTTTTGGTGTTGAGGGTGCAGTATATGTGAAATATATCATTTTTATTCTCCCAGGATTATAATTTGCCATTCTAGTTATTGTACCCTATCCTCCAGCTAAACTGACATGTTACCTCATTTGCTTTGCTGTTTTTTGCCTCATTATCTTTTCATATACCATTTTCTCTGTCCAATTCCTTACACCATTCCTTCTTTCCAATCCCTACTTGTAAAAATAGAACTCCTTTAGCGTTCCATGTGAGGACTAAATGAGATAGTATATATGGATGTGCTTATTAGCACAGTACTTGGAACATTTTTGGAATAGAGAAAAAGATAAAAGTAACCCATGTGAAATTCTGATCTTATTACTTTATTATAATTTTTTAATGAATTTATTCCATAAAGGAAAATTCTAGTTTATTGACAGAATTAAGGGCAGATATTGAATCTTGCCACATATCTCATATTAGTTTAACAAAAAGCAGTAGGGGTACCTGACGGCCAAATGTGCACCTTACTCTATAAAATGGTAGCTTTTATTCATGAAGCATGAATCAAGTCTAAATTAAGAACTCAATAAATATAAATAAAGCATCTTTTCCATTTGGACTGAACTAGTTTGGATTTCACATTAGCTAAATTAAAAATATGTTTTTATTAGGTGCAAGTAGTTTCCAAAGTGCTTTTCCTGGCTCACATTTTGTCCTTATTTTCTTGAAGGACTGGTCTCGCACAGTTCAAGCAGATTTTTTTTGGTCCTGTTTGTCTGCCAGGTGGTAACAGAGTAGGAAACCCACAGAGAGGTTGTCTACATAGACTTATGGAAAAGAAAAACAGGCCTTTTCTGCAGCAATAGCCTGGGAGTTAGTGAGCTCTTGCATCCAGTCACTAAGAAGATGCAACTTGTTTTCAGCCAAATGCCCGCCAGGCTTCTAAAAGTAGAGAATCTGTAGATTAATTTAGAGGAAATCTTTAAGCCACAATGTAGGTGAGAATTTAAAGTCAGGAAGCACAAATTGACAGCCCCTGCTGTGGCTTAGTGCCTGTCGTGTCCATAACACTTTTATACTGTGTTGTTTGGGTTTTGTAGCTAGAGAGGAACAAAAACTATTTTTTCCTCTAAATTTGGAGCTTTACTGTTGAAAAAAATTTAACACCTTTCCTCTTCTTTCCTGTTTCTTACTTCTTCCCCCTATCTCCTGCCTCCATGGCTCTTAGGATGGAAAGAAGCTTTAAAAAAATGTAAAGGTTTGTATTCATTCTCCAAGATACCTTCTTGGTTGATTGGTGGACATAAAACAGAAGCATATATCAGCATAATTCCAAAAATGTTTAGTTTTGATATGTGAGATCAAGTTTGAACAAAATGTTTTTGAATGAATTGAGCTTGTAGTTTTATCAAATTCATATAGTGGATTTATTTATCCATATGATGGATAATAAAATAACAATGGAAATTTTAAGAAACCTTTCCTTAAAGCCTCAATACTGTCGTTATGGTAATAGATTTATTACTTAGTACAAACTGAAATATGCCCTATGATAAAATTCATTTGTCTTCCAAATAGAAAAATGTAATAATTGTATAAGCAAGCATTCAATTATGCCTCTCTTATTTTCTTGGCTTAATATACTCTATTAAAATACTCGAAAGTATTTGAGATTATTCAGTGAGACCTTTGTGAAAATCAAAATGCTTTAACAACTGGGTCCTTAAATCTGTAAAAGTGATGCATTAAGTGTCTTAGACATCAGGGTATTTTTAGTTGATTGAATTTAACTTGTTATAAATTTTTGTTTTTTAATTTTAAATAAGGACACAGAAGGAACAATAAACCATAATAACTACCAATGATGTTCAGGGAAAATCATTTGAAATATTCCACCTAAAATAGAAACTTCTTTTTCTTAACAGAAATAGGTTTATTTTGTAATCAGAATTGCAAGTTTATAAAATCATTAAGCCACATGGTATTGTACTATACAGAACTAATTTTTTTTTAAATTTTGGTACACCTCCTTTCAAATCTTTCTCAATTTTTTTGTATGTTGGCATGTACACACATTCACAAGTACATGCTTTTATATAAATCAAATAATATTGTGTAATCTAATTGTTTTAAACAAACATTTCCCTTTATAAACAGTGTTATACTGAGCAGCCAGACTTCTTTTTTTGTTTGTTTGTTTTTGCATTTGTCCAGGTGTTTGAACACTTTTGGGTCCCTAGGATGTATGCCTGGAATTGCTGAGTTGAAGGGTATACACAATTAGAATTGATACTTTGTTAGTGCTTTAAGAGAAGTGAATTATTTCTTAGTGTTAAATATACTTTTTTACCTACCAAAGTGATGAAAAATTGCCACACTAAGCAATCTAAAAGAAAAATTAACACAACCAGTAATTTAGTTTGATTTGATATATTTATTGAACACTGAATACTGCTTACGAGTATGTTTCAGATTCTGTGTTACTTATTAGATTGAAAAAATGAAATGACTCAGTTTTATTAGATTAACGGAGATTACAAAAAAGTAACAGGCAGTGAAAACATGATATGGTAACTATAACAGTAAGAATAAAATATAGGGAGCTTGTGTACCAGTGCTGGGAATTCAGAAGTTTTTGTTGAGAAAGTGGCATGGAAGCTGAGAACTGAAGGATCAGTGTGAGTTATGAGGAGAAGGACAGTGGAAGGCAGGAGGGTTTAGGCTATGAGGAGTAGGTATCAAAGATCATGATGCATTCTGAGAACTAATACGATTTGAGAATGTGTGGAATGCATGCAAAAGGTGAGGCATCAAAGACAGAGCTAGAGAATAAAGCAGAGCTAAGACTGTGAAGAGCCTTGTAGAGTGCATGAGTTTGGACTTCGAGAATTAAGGGGTGCTGTTGCAAGGAAGGAATGAAATCAAATTTGAGCTTTAAAAAATTACCCCGGCTCTAGTTTGAGAAGTAACTTGAAGGCAAGTGAATCGGAGTCCCAGGGTCAAACGGATGTGGTGAACTTCATTTGGGAAGGTATCTGTACCAAAAGAGTCCAAGCTTGCCAATTAGACAAGGCATAAGGAAGGACAAATTTCAAAGTCAGGGAAGCAAAAGCACCATTTATCTAATGGCTCTTCTGTCTTGAAAAAGCAAGCAAGCTGTATACTTCCCAGGGGACTTTAGAACTCCCACCCACCCATTCTTGTCTGAAATTAGAATTAGAAAAAAAGGTATTATAATAATAATACCATCATCATCTTGTAGTTATTATCAGAAGGATTACACTTAGGTATACTTAATTATAGACCTAAAACAGTGTGACTCATTCTTGAGTGGAATGAATAGAAGTTCATTATCTACATTTTTTTGTCCTGGTCACAAATGGTTGGAAAGCCATGTGGAATGGCTTGCAAGTGAAGGAGGGACCTCAAGGTCTCTGCATGCATTGGGTAAGAAAGGCAGGGCCAATGGTCCCTACACTGAAAATGGGAACTTTCAGTGTTTAACAGTATCACTTACATGCAACTGCATTTGTGAAACACTAGGTAAGACTTTATGATCCTCTAGAAGCCAATTTGTATAATTCTAATCCATACTGATGAAAGTCTAGCTGAACACTAGAAAAACTTCGGCATCACTTTTTTCCCCCCTATTTAATCCACACCATGTACTGTACTTAAAAATCATTTGTTCACGTTTTCACTTTTTTATATAATGTTGAAATGGTCTTCATGTCAGGAAAGCAAACTTAGCAAGGCAAGAACACTGTGGGAAATGGGAAATATTTAATAAATAATTTACATAATGGCTATCTGTCACCAAGTAAGTATGACCTTCACGACAGTGACCTCATCCTTTTTGGGTATACCTTATTTTATCTTATGCAGTTTCTTAGTGATTTTTAGTCTATGTTCTACATTTGAGATGTCTGTCTTCTCACAAAATTCCTCCTCTTTCCTAGCCCCCACACCTCCCTCTGAGGGTTTCCAGGATTGGTGTTCTGATACCATTTCTCCTTTAGTTTATGCCTGCATTTATTTAACTTGCACTACACGATGAATCATAGTGTTAGATATTGTGATAAATGTAGCTCGTTAAACATTTTTATCTAAATGACTTTAGTTGTAAAAATGATGCCTACTGATAAAAATTGAGGCAGTTTATCAGAGAGAAAGAGGAGAAAAAAGGAAATCCAAAACAACCACACATCTAAAAACATCCAGAAATAACTATCATTAACAGTCAGTTAATTATTCCAGATATCTCTTGAACTCAGGACTAGAGGTACTGGGATAAAACAGATGGTGGTAAACAGTGATCCATTTAAATATAAAACAGACTATACAACTGTGAAAATTCTGCAAATAAGGTCTATGAACATTAACAATGTAAAAAAACCCACAATAATATAACTAACTCGAATTGGAAAATAGAAAAAGGAAAAGTGGAAAAAATGTTAAATATACTGATTTCCTCAACCTGTAGGGCAGGAAGTTAATCAGTATAGCCTAAAAGTGAATCATGTAGTTTTTAAAAATTGACTTGAATTTCTTAATATTTCCATAACATTGTTTCATAAAATGGAGGAATTTCTCAGGAAATCTCTTTGAGACAAACATTCATATGCAATTTAGTCTCACTTCTACTTAATATTTTTATGTTAAATTCAAGTAAAATAAAAGATAATATTCTCTTTTAATAAAATTATCTATTTACCATTGCTTTTTCCTCTTTTTGGATCATTCAGAGATGTGAGGACACAGGAACAAACCTCTCCCCCCAAGTTTAGAGAGAGACGAATAACAGGGAATTGCAGCTTACGTGGGCTCAAACAGAAACGACCATGGGAACAGTGCTGGCATAGAAAACTTGAACTGTAATTGATGAATTGCTGAGAGCTCAGTGAGAGTTAAAAACTCCGGGGGACCCAGTCATTGGGGGCCCCCAAAATATTGAGCCTTACCTCCCAGAGCTCAACTAGGTTCTCACAGTAAATATCACAGAAAATTCCCCTAGTGCTTCCAGTAGTGGGGAGGAGGGTAGGAACCACTTTGATATACGCCGCAACACTCTGTTCTTCTTGTTTGCCTGCAGGGAAAGCTAGATAACCAGAGCCTAACCTGGGATACTATCAGAGCCTAAGAGACCTGGGGGAAGGAAATAGTCAACTTCAGCTGGCTTATCCCTCCTTGTGGGAGAAGTGGAATACCCAACTCCAGCCTGCTCTAGCCTTCTGGTGAGAGAAGGAAAAGACCAATTCCAGCCCATTCTCACCACCCTTCCCCCACTAAGTGGGGAGGAAAAAAAACTTGGGAAACACTTGTGGGGTTCACAGTCTGAAAGCATAGGATCACTAAAAGACACACCTAATCACCATAGGATGCGCCCCCTTCCCCCACACCTCACCACCACGGTACTAAAGGCCTATTTACAGCAGTTCCTTTTACCCAGTGCATCATGTCTGGCTATCAAGAAAAATCATAAGGCATGCCAAAAGGCAGGAATATAATTTAAAGAGACAGAACAAGCATCAGCACAGACATGGCAAGGATTTTGGAATTATCAGACTGGGAATTTGAAGCAATTATGATTAATATAATATGCCAAGGACTCTAATGGATAAAGTAGACAGCATGAAAAAACAGGCAACGTAAACAGAGAGATGGAAATTTTACAGAAGACCTAAATTGAAAAGTTACAGATCAAAAACACCGTAGGAGGAATAAAGAATGTTTTTGATGGCTTATTAGTAGACTGGACATGTAGGGAAAAATCACTGAGCTAAAGGATAGAATCTTTGAAAACCAAAAAGCCAAGAGAACAAAGATTGAACAGAACAGAATATCTAAAACTGTGGAACAATTACAAAAGGTGTAACATGCATATTGGAAATATTACACTTCTCTTAATGAGACCTATGATCCTACACACTTTCTGGCAGACACATCACAGTGTTGATTCTGATTGTGCTGTAAACTAAATGCCCTTAGTCTTTTTCATTCTTGCTGCTGCTATCACTCCTCCAACCTCTTGGTCCTGTCCATATACCCTACACTCATAGATGCTTTGTCTTCTGCTTTATACTCAATGCAGCACCATATGCCAGAATATGGGTAAGGACCTAGTTTACAGTATCATAGTAGAAATATATCTCAAGCTTAACTTTGACCTTTTATTTAGCATTCTTGAATAGTTAAGCTAGTTAGGACTAATCCATAATCATTTTTGTTTAAGCATCCAGCCATTATTTGTTCTTTGCTTTGATGGCTGTAATGAAAGACATCATGTATGTCTTATGTTTTGTAATAAGTCCTTGACTGCTTTCTTCTCACAATATGTTAATATACTTTCTCTGGCCAAGAAAAAAGTCAACTTAATTTTAAATGATTTGTTCTTATTAATTTATGGTGGTTGTTTTAAGATCACTTTGTCTATGGTGCTCTGTATTTTGACTATGATATGTCTTCATTTAAATTTCATTTTTATTTATCCTGCTTGAATTCATTGAGCTTCCTGAATTGAAGATGTTTTTCATCAATTTTGGAAAATTCTCAGACATTATTTTCTCAATTTCAGTCTCCTTATTTTCTTTCTATAATTCCACTTATACATGCAGTGGACCTTCTTACTTTGTCTTCCATGACTTTTAACCTCCCATAGTTGACTTTTTCATTCCATGTTTTGTATCCTGTGTTATGCTTGCTTTCAATATATATCCTAATTCACTCACACTCTCTTTTTCATCTATTCAAATTTTCATAGAGTTTAGCTATTCTATTTATCCCTTCTAAAAGTTTTCATTCTTTTTCACTTATTGTTATAGATCTTATATTCAAATTTTTATTTGCTTCCATTCTCTTCATCTAATAAGCATACTTATATTATTTTTGCATTATCTGAAGTTTTGAGAGTCAGGTTCTGTTATTTGTTGTGCCCCTCATGTGGATTCTCACCCATAATACCTTGTTTCCTTGTATATTATGAAATATTTTTCTTAGGAGCAATTTTTGTTTTTTGTACTCTTCAGAGTTCTGTGAAATCTGGATCAAGGATACCTTCCTTCAGATAGAATTTGCCTTTGGTTCTAACCAGTGCTATAGAGTTCTCTAGATCATTGGTGATTTTAACAAAAAATACTCCTTAGATACCCTAAGAATATTCCTTAGTTTAAGAACCTGCATGAACCTGAGACAAACAAACTTTTTTGTGGTCTTCCTTTGTTTCTTTAGTAGATGTGTTTATTCCCCCCACCTTTCCAATGAGTGGAGAATCCTTTGCTTTATGTGTAGAAAACCACTCCTATCCTCTTGATTAAAACCTCATGTGAAAACCCAAATTACTGGATTACAAAGACCAGTAACTCAGAGTGTCCCAATAACAGTTCCAATGCTTTTTGCTCTCATTTTCAGTCCTCTCCTTGTTTCTCAACCCCTTCATTTTTAGTGAGCTAAGCTATTCATTTAGAGGTATTTTTTTTTAATGTACTTATTCAACATTTCTAGGTGTTTGACTGCAAGAGAGCTTGCAGGTTACCTGGTATACTGCCTTACTGGAAATGGAAATCTCATTTGTTTTTCATATTGAGTTAATATTATTTATAAAGTTGGATTGAGGAATAGGCATATGGCTAAAGACTGCATTTCTGCCACAACAAATTTGCTCCACTTCTGTGAAATATTGGCAAAGCCAAGTTCTTGCTGTGATGGTTCATTCTGAACTTTGTACTTGGTGTTTAGACAGAATAACAATATCAATGACTGTTGTCATGGACATTTCATGATTTTATGCAGTATCCATTCTTGTTTAGTCTATCTTGGAAAAGATGATACTATTTTTTAAGATTATTAATAGCAATCTACATCAGATGTCTAAACTTTTTATTTAAAAATAAATGTGATCTTTCATATGAAAGGAGTAAGATTGTAAGTCTACAGGTTATATGCAGGTGCATTTAGATTTCTCCTTCTTTCCATATTGCAATGTACTTACTGATAGTCTTTCTATTCCTATATATTGGTCTAACATGTTATAAAGGGCATGTAGAACATTATCACTCAGATAAAATTTTATCTTCTAAATAGATGCCATCCGGGATCACTTAGACTCAAATAATCTAGGTTCTCTGTCAGCCTCCCTCATAGAATTTGTAAGTATATATACATTTTTTTTGTGTTGACTTGTTGTTTCTTTTTACCTTTTCAACTAGATTATAGTGAAAGAATATAAGTAATTCAGTTTCAGGTATTACTGACCAGAATTAGGATATGATAATTTTGTAATTTTTAGTATTTTTGAACTGTTACATTTTTTTTTCATAGCATCTGGTATTTAATCCAAGCAATGCATCAAATGCAAAAATGTGTCAATAAGCTTTTGAAATCTATGCATCAATGAGGAAAATGGAAGGATTTGCTTTTTTAGTCTTTTTAGTTAGCCAGAGGTCTTATTTTGTCAGTAACTGATTCTGTAAATAATAAGAATAGAAGTAGTGTTGGTGGTGGGGATAAGAACAGTGATGATAATAATAGAAGCAAACTAATGTTGAGTACATATTCTGGGCCAAGCACCGTATTAAGTGTGCTAAGTAATTTCCATGGAATTTTATTTTGTTCTTACAGCCTTATTTTTCTCATTTCAAGATGAGGAAACTGAGTTTTAGGTGGGTTATCTTAGTTGTCTAAGGGCATACTGCTCATAATAGGTAGGGCAGAGCTTTGAACATATAATGGATTTCCCTGATTTAATTTGGTTAGATATTTCCCGGGTATATGCAAACATTTCCAAAATTCTTGTATAAGCTATAGCATATTCTGATACTTTCTGATATACGGTAAACCTGCATTCCTGCTACTGATGATGATACCAAAGTCTAAAAATCATGTCATACATCTATACATCTATAGTTTTAATACCTATGATGGGCTTTTATTACAGTCGTTTTATGATTTCATCAACAGTGAAACTATTGTTTCAATACAAACATGTCCGGTATCTTTGTGATTAAGGCAATAGACTAAAAACCATGAAGGGTGTACTGGTTGGTTTTCAGTCACTTCCATGTGTTATGAATTCTTATCAGATGTTGGGAAATAGCAGGCTTAAGCTAACTGCAAATATTATATCCATGGTCCAATAAACAGTGATCTATAATTGACATGTGTTTAGCCGTCAGCTTGCTCAACAAGGTCTCTAAGCAAATGCATTTACTGTCTTATATAAGAAATTTATACATATTCCACTCATTGTTGTAGATTTAAGTTCTCTTCAAAAACATATCAAACACTCAGGTCTTGACAACTTTACCTTTTTTTTTTTTTTTGAAGGTGAGTATTAGAGAAGGTCACTGTTTGAGTTCACCACCTTTATATTAAGGTAATATTTCTCATGCCATAAGAAAAAAGAACAAATATAACTCAAAATTTTCCTAAGGCACATTCCTGGAAACTGGAGGAAATGAGAAAAGCATCTGGGAAAAAAATAAAAACTGACTGAAAATTATGCAAGATACTTGTCATTGCCATTTTAAATCTTCAATCTCAAGTTGAAAAGCTGCACAATTAAAAAAATTGCAAGATTTCTAAACTACTTTTATAAAATAATATAAAGTCTGATAAAAATTTAAACATACTGTGGTTATAAAAAACCCTCCTGTGTAGTCACTTCAGTTGTATAAAAAAAAGTTCAGCTTAAAAATAAGGTACTAAAGTCTAAATGTACTTTTCATTTAGTAGGTAGGTAGCAAATTAAGTGAAAAACTGCATAAAGATATAGGCTGTCTGTATCATGTTTACCATTCCATTCTTGACTTAGGCAATATTGGAAAAAAATCTTTTACTATCTCTACACTTCAACTTCTTCGTGTCTAAGATGAAGATGACTATATTCGGCATCTCACCATTTCCTTACATAATGAACGGGCTTTAAGAGCATAAATCCAGAGGAATTGCAATAAAATGATCTGCAGAGTATAATCACTTTTTACATTTATATTATAATTATAATGTTGCATTTCAGAAATATTAATTTACACCTTCCTCAGACTATCCTTAGATGGTGATAAAGCTGAGGTAAAGAAGGCGGGTTAATTGCATTCTCGTGGCCATGCAGTGATGTCGGGTCTGTGTCTTCTGATTAACACGTCTGTCTTTTTACCCAAATGTTCTGTTTACCCAAATCTCTTAGAATGGACGTTAGTTTTAGAAAGAAAAACACAATCCATCAGTAATATTAAGGTAGATATCTTTACTAGTATAGGAATTAATATCATTTTATCATTATTTTGACTTAAAATCATTAATTTTTATTGTTTAAATTCTTTACACTGAGTATGTAATTTAGCAGTCATGAGTTGACAGTAATGTGTTTTGTCACTAAAAAACTGCCTTCTAAACACCAGATAGTGTTCTTACTCATATTAGTTCTTAACCTTTGCATTAGTCTTATTATAATCCATATGCTGAACATAGCCACAATTTATAGATGAAAAAACTAAGGCTCAATGAGTTTGACAACTTTGTTCCAAGGCTGTGCTCAAGTGCCACTTTCTCCATGAAGCCTTGAAAAATCAGGAAGATTTTAGTAGACAGAAATAGAGAGGAAAGACCATTTTAGGTCATGGAAATGGCATGCACAAAGGAGTATGTGTACTAGAGCTTAAAGTTTGCCAAGGCAATTATGACTAGTATGTTTTGGCTGAAATTTAGAGTAACTGTAGAGGATATGTGAAAGATAAAGTTGAAAAAGTAGTTTGAAGGTAGCTCATGAGAGAGACTTTAAATGCTTGGAAAATAAATTAGTGCACAATTCAGTAGGATTTAGGGAGTTATGAAGTTCAGGGGAGTAGAACTGTAGGACTTGGCATAAGTGTGCAAAATGAATGGACGAAACGTCAGAACAGAGGCACGTAACCACGTAGGAGATGATTGTAATAGTGAATTCTGAAAGCCCAGAGAGCTGTCACTGACCATCGAAAGGAAGAAACTTTGTAAAGGGAGAAAGATGTGACTACTTATCAGCTGTAAAAAGTAAGGGAGTGATACCAGAAGTGGGCCTGACAGCCAGCATTCTGGGGCTTTACCAAAATTAGGAAAAATAGAAATAAGGTGGTGTTTTTTGAAACCCAGAATGACCAACCTGACTTAAAATTGTAAACTTACTGCATTTATGAGGTATCTAATGAAAAAGTGTCCATCTGGCAGTTAGACATGTGAATTTAAGCTTGAAAGTAGAAATGTGTAGAGCATCAGGCTTATTTATATACTTGATTTTATACACTGACTGCATTTAGATGGAATTGAAGTCCTAAATGTGGATGAAATTCCTAGACAGAGAAGAAAAACGGGTTAGGAAGAGGCTACTGAGAAGCACCTATATTTGAGGAGCAGGAGATGGAAGAGTAAAACCACTGGAAACAGAAAAAATATCAAAAAGGGAGGAGGAAATCTGGTATGGCAGTATGTCTAAGATAGCAAAGGGTCCAAGGTAAGGTGGTCAACGAAGCTGGATTCTTCCAAAGGTTTAAATTACCATCTAAAGGGAAGCAGCTGAAGTTTTTGATTAAGAGGTCATAAGAGACTTCTTAGAAGATAGCAATTTGAAGAGTTTACAGGTTACTAGTAAGATATTAAAATAGGTGGATAGTGGGTAAAATGATGACCGTAAGAGCAATTCAGAAATTGGTTGTAAAAAAAATGTGGAAGCTCAAAGGTGTGGAAAAATTGAAGGAAAATATTCTTACCTGGCCACTCACAAATGCTTGGCATTTAGACTTTGCCCCAGGTTCTCTTCCTCGCTCTATCTTTTGTTAACTAGCCCCACCACACCGTTAGCATAATGTTTGAACTTGCACCTATATTTTCCCAACTCTCTGTTCTTGGTTTAGACATATTACTTCGCTGCTTCTTCACTGTATCTCCACATGCTAACTCCTACTCATCTCTCAGGGTCCAATTCAAATGCCTCTTCTGTGAAGCCATGCCTTGTTTATCCTATGGAAACCTTTCCTTCTCTGAATTGAAAATGCTTTTGTCATTTCTTTGTCATGGCAGTTACTGCTTTTTATTATGTACTGTTGTTATTATTTATGTACTTTACATATGTCCCTCCCTTAGAGACTATCTCAAGGTATCAGCGTACCACAATGGAAAGAGCATAGACTTCGAATTCAGACAATCCCATTTTTAGTTTCTAGCTCTATCACTTTCTGATGAACCGTGTGACCTCAGGCTAAATATTTCATCTCTGTAAGCCTCAGGCTTCTCACCTGTAAAATGCTTAGATCACAGGTTTTTGAGAAGATTAAGTGGTGAGGGAGGAAACTGATTTAAAGAATCTATGGAAGTTAGGTTCCTTCCCCTCCTTCCTCATCTTGAGTTCTGTGCCCTCAGAATGGTATCGAACAAATATTAGATGCTCTAGACATTGTTGAGTAAATTACTAATTTCTTTGCTACTACTAAATAGATAAAGGGCACTATAATTTCTAGGATGCTACTATTTTATTGGGCTGATTTTTTTAAGGAAGTCTTTATTTATTTTTCATTGGAACAAATTACAGATTTACTAGATTAAAAAATATATAGAACGCAGAATTATCTGGTGGATAATGGTGATGTCATACAAACCATATTAAAAATCAGATGACTTCAAATTAGAAACATTCTTTTAGGGAAGAAAAAGTTAATTAGCTTAGGGTTAATAGCAGTTTATAGAAGCCACTTATTTTACCATACGAGCATAAACTAGGCTCTGAGGGAACCAAAAAGATGTTTCCTGGACTCTAAAGCAAGCCCGTTGTTTGTGTACTTGCTTTGTAAGCAGTGGACTCCAGGCTTACAATTTTCATTCTCATTATGTCAGATTTAAATATATTCTAGTGCCAATGGCTAGGATTATATTCCAGAGAATATAAGATTAGGAACCATAAAACTAGACTGTGATCTAAAGATTGTTCTAAAAAGTTACACTTCATTCCAAGAATATGAATTCCACAAGTACTAACAAATGGTGTTTGAATAGTCTGAAAGATTTTGACAATGTTGTAAACCCTTAATCACTTGAATAATTCAGAATAATGAAGCATATATATATATATATATATATATTTTTTTTTTTTTTTTTAAAGGAGGGCAGTGTCACTGGCCCTCATATGTGGGATCCGAACCTGGGCCCTCTGGCATCCCAAGCCAGTTCTTAACCATTGCGCCACTTGGCCAGCCCATGAAGCATATTTTAATAGCCTATATAGACATCCTTCTCTATCTTACTTAGTCTTTTTTTGAGTTTTTATTCATCATTGTTCAGTTTGTATATTACCATGGCTACTTCAATAGTATATCTAAATCTTCAACTTTTTAAGGATATATTTTTTAGAAGCTAACATTATACATCCATTGCCCTTTTTAAAAATAATGAACCGAGTTAGGAAGGAGAACTGACTCTGGGTGGTGAACACACAACATAGATGATGTATTACAGAATTATACACTTGAAACCTATGTAACTTTACTAACAATTGTCACCCCAATAAACTTTAAATTTAAAAAAAAATGAACCAAGTTGACCTCCAAATGTAATAGAGGCAGCATACATTTGTAATAAATAACATAATAAATATTCCTACATGGCAAACAGCCTTTAGCTATACTCCCATTTTGAACATATGACTTAAATAATAATAGCTACCATTTGTTGAACATGTATTGAGTGCCCAATATTTTAAATGTCTTATCCTGATTTTATAGTTAAGGAAATGTAACCTCAGAGAAATTAAGTAATTGTTCTTAAATCACCCAGATAATAAGTGATGGAAATGGCTTTTAAATCAGGATTGTCTGAATCCAAAGTTAATCCTTTTAATAACTGTGCTCTACTGGCTCTACAATAATATATACTTTCATTGCCTCTCATTCTTCGCATACTTCAAATTATTCTTACAGCTAATTTGGTCAGCCATCATGCAGCATTTCCTTTTCAACTTTCAAAATAATCTTCCCCTCAGAGACCTTAGTCTTCAGAAAATATCATCTAACATTTCTGAATTATTTACCAAAGTAAAAATTTTGCAAACCGGTATAATAAAGAGATAAGGGTTATTTAGTGGACAGAGCAAATGTGGTTGCGATTCCCTGTGCTCTGGAAATAGGAAGTGAGTACGTTTATCTGAGAAGTAACATAATGAGAGCCTCAACTAGGCATCGATGGTGAATGTCAAGAAGAGCAGTTATATGTGAGAAAGATTGGAAAATGATGTACTTTGTGATTCCGTGAAAGGGAGGGTGAAGAGTCCCAGAGGAAGTTTAAACTCTGGACATTAGACGCAAAATGGTTCCACGATCAGATAGGGACTTCAGAAGAAAGAACAGATTTAGGCAGGAAGGAGATGACTTCACATTTGGACATAGCGTGTTTGTGATTACTGAGACATCTAGCCTCTGCTGTCCATCTACATCGGCGCCCTTGAAATGGGGCTAGTTTGAACTGAGATGTATAAAATACACAGCAGAATGTGAAGAGTAGTATAAAAACTGAATGTAAAATGTCATAGTAATATTTTTTATATTGGTTGCATGTTGAAAAATACTTTGGATTTACTGAGTTATTGAGTTCAATAAAATATGTTAAATTAATTGAACCTGTTTTACCATTTTTTTAAATGTGGCTGCTAGGAAACTTAGAGTTGCATTTATATTTCTGATGGACAGCACTAATGTACATGAATATTTGTAACTCATAGAAATGTAATACCAAAATCAGGGCAAAAGATCTAGATTTGGAAATAACCTATGTAAAGGTGATAGTTGATGTTATGAAATTAGATAAAAATGCCAGTTTAAAGGGTGTAGGAACAAGAAAAATGCCAACAATTATAAGAAGAAGAGAAAGAGTGACTATTGGGTTGTTGGAAAAGTCATGACGTATTTTTTTATGTTTTTCATTGCAAAAATGCATCATGACTTTTCCTACAACCCAATAGAAGGAAAACTGGAGTCTCTGAAGTGGTACGTAAGTCTGATTAAGATAGAATTTCAAGAAGGATGGAGCGGTTAATGTTGAATGATAGAGAAGCCAAAGAGGAATAAGAGGACCGAGAAAAGGCCACTGAATTTGGTTGATACAGAAGCAGTTTCAGTAGAGTATAAGAAGGATAGATTGCAAGAGATTAAAAAGTTAGAGGTGGATGAATTAGGTTGTGTATATAAACTCTTCTTTCAGGCAGGGAGTCCACAGGGAAGATAATAATCACTTGTTGAGCAGAGTACAGGGAAATTTGAGCATGTTTGTTGGCTCAAAAAAGGATCTTTGAAGTAGAACTGCTTCAAGTTGTAAGAAAGAAGATAATTTCTATAGTAAGGTCCTTATGCATTGGGTTCCAAACCTGAATGCATAATAGAATCACCTGGGGAACTTGTCATAAGAGCAAATTTCCAGGCCATCCAACATTTAAAGAAATCATATCTGTGGAGGTTTGTTTTCTGGGACATATTTTAACAAGTTCTTCTAGGTGATTATGATGTATCCATATGGACAAACAAGTCAAGAAAACTTAGGGTGTGGGTGAGGACATCAGTGTTAAGGCTGACCTTAACATCCAGAATGGATAGAGAGCTAATTGGGGTTAGAAAAGGGCCAGTGGACCATGAACTATGGTTAAGGAGTTGGCTTTCATTATTATAAGAGTGAGCACAGGTTCAGTAGGAATGAAAGAGAAAGCTAAAAAGGTTGGAGATGTTGATCAGAGAGAAGTTTGAGAATTCAGGATCATGGAGGCCAAGCAGATAGAAAATATAAGCTGACTATTTGTTTGGTGTGGAAAAGAGGTAAAAAAAGAACTGAGCCATGCACATGGTAAGACCTATCCATTTGGTGATCCTATTATAGCACAGTGGTGAAAACAAAGCTTAAGAGATGTGGATATCAGGAGGACGCATTAAAGGTTGAATCAGTATGAAACTGTTACTATTTTAGACTCTTACAATTCCACTAAACCTTGGCATGATATCTCCTCCAGAATGACATGTCTGCTTAAGCTATAGTGTTCTGTTTCTGTGATCCACTCTAGCTTTTGTTGAAAATAGAGTGGTTGCTTGATATTCACAGATATAAAATGCATAGTTTTGACTATTCACAAGTGACCCTAAGGGTTCATGACATGGATAGTTATTCATTTTTTCCAAGGCATGAATTTAAATCTCTGTCCTAAAACTGGCTTGTAGAAACTAGTCACTGAACGAGTGACTCAGAGTGAAGCCAACATTGTACATTTCAGTTTGCCTTTAATTAAGATATGATTGTATTCGTCATCAGAATATGTCAGCCTGGTAGGTTTCACAGAAGAGGAAATTATTTGCCAAATTGCGGTATTAAATGGGTTAAAAATTTGAGTTTAAAAAATTGAGTTTATAAAATATTTAGCACTGCACCTAGCTTGTAATACTAAATAAATAATTAAGATAAATGGTAGTTATTTGTGTCAGTTAAGGAATTCAACAAGTTTTAAAGCCAAATTTTTTTGTGTTTGCCCAGGGTTAGTACTTATATTAAATAGTACTTATTTTAAAAATTTTTGTCTTGATTTGGATCTACATGAATTAATAAACTGAAATTAGAATGTTAAATTTGCAAGCAAATTAGAGGGAGGACAATGGGTCATTTACCACTTATCTTTTTCTGTTTGATACATTTGAAAGGGGGTATATTTTATAATACATCATGTTATAATGCTGCTATGAAAAATACTTTAAAAATACCCTTTAAGTATGTTTTCATACCACAAATGCACATACACAGAAACAAATTAGAGAGTTAATGTACCTGAAAACCAGATTTAGTTGTTTTTGCTAAACAACTTTCTCAGTATATTATGTACTAATGTGATATGATTGTCTTTGCTTTATAGTGAAGAGCTCAGAAAAGAAGCAAGGCAATTAAAGCGGGAACTCTTAGCAGCAAAACAGAAGAAAGTAGAAAATTCAGCAAAAGAAGCAGAAAAAACAAGTGAAGGTAAGGACGTTTACCAGGCTTATATTTTTACATGGTGCTTCTCCTCTTTCCTCCTCTTCACCTCCTCCTTCTATCCTGAGTTGAATTTTGCTTTAAAAAAAAAAAATACTTTCTTTGGACAGTGAGCCAATAAAATAAATTTCCACATAGGACTTTTGTCTGAGAAGTAAATTCAATCAAACATGATCATAATTTCTACTCCTAAATTAAAAAAAAAAAAAACTTAACATCAGGCAAATCTTAAATGTTGCCATAGCACATATCTAGATGTGCACAGAATGGAACATTTATTTTTTATATTGCATACCCTTTAAAACTTCTAAAAAAAAGTACTTAGGCCCTATGTTTGAGACTTGTATAAATATTGGTGCATTGGTTTGAATAGTACTAAATACAAACTCACTTTTTTGTTGTTTTTTTTATTTGACTCTTATGTTTAGATACAGAAAACCTAAAATATTGATAAAACCGATTAAAAGCTGCTCAAAATTATACCCTGCTTTTTATATAGGTTAAATATGTTCATTATTTTCCTATAAGTTTTATAAAGCTAGAAGCTTCAAAAAAGCTATTTCACTGAAGATCTTTAGTTTAAAACTGTTTTAGCTATAAAGCATATAATATTCAATTTCCAAATAGCAGATTAGAACCCTCAAATCTATTTTCTTTTTATAATCATAAATTACATGGGGATCATTGCTTATAATGAAAATGAATTATATGAAAATAATTCCTTTCTACTAGAAAGACCTTTTACTTAATTTCTTACCATTTTTAGTTAATAATTATTAGTACCCCATGGCTTAAGAACTATGCTGGACTACTACGGATGTGAAGTTGGCAATGGATGGATATTTCTTACGTTGGTAGTTCATGATGTAGTAAGAGTGAGAGAATTGCAAATAGATAATTACTGTAGCAGTGCTGTATGGTTAAGGCCTAGATTAGACATAAACAGCGCTTGTGTTTATCTGCTTTTGAAATATTAAATACAATTAGGTGAAGCAAGATTTGAGCCTTAAAGAATGATTTCTTAACACGAAAGAAAAGATTCTTATGGAGCTTATTTCAGTCTATTTATGTGAAAATTGGCCATGTTAAAATCTTTTTTTTCCCAGCGGCAGCTACCATGAAGTGGTCTCCCAAACAAGACATGAGACCATCTGGCCCCCTAAAAAATATTTACACCATTATTGATTATATTCCCCAAACTGTCTTTTCTATCCCTGAGGCAATATTGTAGTTACCAATTTATGTTGTCTCATCCCCTCCCCTTCTCCCTCATTCTCACCCCCTCCCAACTAGCAATCAAACTATAATTTAATACATATATAGTCGTGGGATGTGGAGTAGAGAGTGGGAATTGAGTCAATGGAATTGCAATAGATAAGTATAATATCGGGGGTGGAGGGGCAGTGGATGAGGGGGGGTTGTCACTTTGTGAAGGGTGAAAAGGATAACTATTGCATGGTTTTGTACACCTGAAACTAATAATAATAATAAAAAATAAATAAAAATTTAAAAAACTTGTTTTTTGCCATAATTAGAAAGAGAATTATATTAGTAATTACTTTTCTGAATTTAATTTTCTTTTTATCATCTAGAAATACCTGGATGTTCTCTAAGTCTGAATAACTTTGAGAAAGATAAAATTAGCTTCCAAAAAAATTGGGTCATACGGTTGCTATTATTTTTCTTCTAAACTCAGAATGAGCCATTTTATGTATTTATTTTTTATTGATTTATTTTGAAATAATTTTAGCTTTATGGAGAAGTTACAAAAATAATACAGTTCCCTTGTACTTTTAACGTTAAGGCCTTGTATAACCATAGTACGATGATCAAAACCAAGCAATTAATGTTGATACCATACTATTAATGAGCTGCAGACCTTATTAAAATTTCACCAGTTTTCCCACTGGTTGTCCTTTCTCTGTCCTGTGATTCCACCCAGAATTCCGTATTGCATTTAGTCGTCATATCTCCTTATTCTCCTCTGATCTGTGACAGTTCCTCAGTCTTGTCTTTTCATAACCTGACACTTTGAAGAGTCCTGGTTAGATTATTTTATAGAACATCTCACTTTGAGTTTGTCTGATATCCTCTTGTGATTAGATTGAGGTTATGCGTTTCTTGGCAAGATTGCCACATAAGTGTTATGTCCTTCCCAGTGTATTATATCAGAGGTAACAAGATGTCTACTGTCTTTTTGCTGGTGGTTAAAGTGGTGTCTGCTGATTTTCTACACTATAAAATTACTCTTTTTCCTTTTGAGATTATATTCTTTGGGGAAGATACTTTGAGAATATACAAGTATTCTGTTTCTTTTCAAGCTTCTCCCCACTAAATTTAGCATCCATGGATGGATCAGGCCTGTATTCAGCAGTTATTTACTGTGGTGTTCTCACGGTGCTTCTCTGTTTCCCTGAGTCCTGTTACTTTTATTGCTTGGAATTTTTCTGTAAGAAAGAGCTCTCTCTTCTGTTATTTATGTACTTACTTATGTCAATATGTATTTATTTTATTCTATGTGTTATAACCCCAAATTGTCATTATTTATTTTGCTGTTCAAATAATACCAGCGTTGGCCCATAGGAGTCTTTTCAGGTTGGCTTCTGTATCCTTTCATCTTGCCCCCATCCTCTGAATACTTCCTTATTTCCTGCCACAAGATGCTCTAGATTGATCTTATGTTTTTGCCTTCTTCACGCCTCGAATCAACTGCTTCTCCAAGGAATGCTGATTCCTCTTATTTGAGTTTGTATTTAGAAACCAAGATGTGGACACTTAAGTTGTCCACTTTATTCTGATTCTAATATTTTTAAGAGTGTTATTAGGAGCAATATCATATTATCATTCTTTTAGAATGGTTAACAAAATTTGGTTTTAGCTCTTAACTATGATATGTGACGGGTTACCTTTTTACTGGGATTGTATTTCTCCTAAACTTACATTTATCTTTTAAAATTAGCAAGTATACCTTATAAGATAATAGAAAATTATTTAGTGTGAAAGATTTGTGAATTTCAGTAAACACTACATTTTATTTGATATTCACATGTTCCTGTGCAGTTTTCAAGTCTAGAAGTGCTTCTTTCCCCATGATTAAAAACAATATAATGAGCCATCTCACTGCATAGCATTATGGAAACAAAGTAGCATTTTAGGGATCCTTGAATGTATGTCAGAACTTAGCTTATCTTCTCAGCCACCAGATCTTCCAAGGTTAGAGCTATGTCAACTCTGGGAACAAATCCAAAGGTTCTCATATGCATTTGCATAGTAAGATTATCACATGAAAAGAATTTGGACAGTGTTATTTGACCATGGCTCTATAACTGCATGCATCGGTTGAGACGAATACCGTGAACCTCTTCAGGAAAGATTTCTTGATTGGGCCATATGGCTACATATCAGGCTTTTCTAAAGCATTTTATTTTAGTCCAAGGCTAAATTATCTGAGTATTATGGCAACTGTGAATGATTTGGCCTTTTGAACACGATATGCTGTATCTAGCAATTTAATTTGCAGTAAACTTAGAAATAGAATCAATATTAAAACAAGCCTTGTGAATATTTTGGTGTGTAGTAAATTGTTGTGTAATGTAGACCTATCTTCCATATGAATTTTCATCAGGAAGCATATACCACATGTGCTAATAAAAAGAAACTAGAAATACATAATTTTGTTATTTTTAATAGTACTTTGATAGTAATACTTGCTGTTTGTTATATGTAACACTAATAATCATAAGAATGCTTTAGAATATTGTGTTTTCTCAAAAAATAAACAGTAAAGTATAAGACTCTTAATTCCAATTACTGACAGTGAAATTATTTAAGCCTCTGTTACTCAGTTTTCTTATCATAAAATGCCTTGTACACCCCGCAAGTTTCTTTAAGAAGTAAATTAGATAATGAGAAAACCTTAAATAAATTTACATTGCTACATAAAAATAATAATTTTAAATTTGTAAGAGAAAAATATAGCTATCACGGTTCCATTGTTTCCTATCCAAATCCTACAAATTGAAAATAAGAATTTTAAGGCTGTGTTCATTGCAGTTAAAGCCTATAATCAATATGGCTACATATAAATACGACATAAATTAAAATCTCAAAATAAACATTTATGCATTGTCACAATTGCCTTCTATAATCCTATTTTCTTAAACTGTGTATGTGTGTGGTCTTGTATACATTCTCAAGTAAAGCTACAGTAGTATTATTTCCTGGTTTTATGAATGTATCTGGCAAGTCTAATACTTGCTGACCATTGACACTTCATTTTAGAATTTAATGTATTATCCTCGAATTAAAAACACTTGCAAAGAAACCCATAAGAACCAGAAAACTTTGCTTTCTAATGCCCATGCATCAGTATACCTAGTTTGTCCTTGTGTGAATGAAGGCTTCCCATTTATCCAGGTGTCTAATAGGCATGATACTTTCTGCAAAGCTTCAGTTCTCTTAAAGCACCTTTGATCGGGAGTAATATCCCTTTGGTTTTACAATTTTACCCAATTTCCTGGGCTAGATACTTATGTCAGATTTGTATAGATGATTAGGAATTTATATTCTAAGAATAGTTCTGCTTCTAAATCTATTCTGTCACCTTAGGCAAGTTACTTTAACATCAGGACCCATCTATTTCTCTATCATAAATGTAAAGATAAATAAGATCTGCTATTCCTGTTTTTAATGTCTTACTATATTTTTATTAATTCCTTTGGTTCCATTATGACAAAATAAAATAAATAAAAATCATTTGAAAGAAAGACTGTTGCTTTATGTTAATAAATACTTTGGGCTCCATACAATTGAACAACCCTAAATACATCACCATTTGATACGACCTGCTTGTGGTTCCGGTGCCATGGGTATAAGCACATTTCCAAGCTCATCCAACTATACACATCCAAACATGTGCAGCTCATTTGTACACCAACATGCCTCAACAACCTGCCCCCAGAAGAGAATATTAACCTATCACCCAAAAACCTCTTAACATCTCTGCCAAGTAGAAAGCACACACTTATAGTTGAGTCTGCATACGTATTAATCTTTTTAACACCAACGTAGGAAAAAGCTGCTCTTTTTTTATTGAGGTAACATTGATTTATAACATTATATAAGTTTCAGGTATACAATGTTATAATCTGATACCTGTATACGCTATTGCGTGCTCATCACTAAAAGTCTAGATCCCATCCATCACCATACGTTTGCCCTTCTTGACTCATTTTGCCCTCCCCTGCCCCATAACCACCAATGTTTTGTCCATATGTTTTTGTTTTTGTTTATTTCTTTTTTGTTTTGTTTTATATTCCACATGTGTGCTAAATCATATGATTTTTGTCCTTTTCCATCTGAATTATTTCACTTAACATAATACCCACAAGGCATATCCATGGTGTCACAAATGGGAATATTTCATCTTTTTTTAAAGCTGAGTAGTATTTCATAGTATATATTTATGAAATCTTCTTTATCCATTCATTCATCCATGGACACTTAGTTTTCTTCCATATCTTCTTGGCTATTGTAAATAATGCTGCAATGAACTTAGGGGTGCATATATCTTTTCAAATTAGCATTTTCATATTCTTCAGATAAATACCTAGAAATGGAATAGCTGGATCATATGGTAATTCTATTCTTAATTTTTTGAGGAACCTCCATACTGTTTCTTATGGTGACTGCATCAATTTACGATCCCAACAGCAGTGAACGAGGATCTGTTTTCTCTACATCTTCTCCAACACTTGTTATTTGTTGTCTTTTTTATAATAGCCATTCTAACAATTGTGAGATGATATCTCATTGTGCTTTTGATCTGCAGTTCCCTAATAATTCATGATGTTGAACATCTTTTCATGTGCTTGTTGGCCATCTGTATGTTCTCTGGAAAACGTCTATTCAGAATCTCTGCCCATTCTTTAATCAGATTATTTGTTTTTTGTTGTTATTGAGTTATATGAGTTCTTTATATATTTTGGACATTAACCCCTTATCAGAAATATCATTTCAAATATCTTCTTCATTCAGTTGGTTGGCTTTTTGTTATGTTGATAGTTTCCTTTGCTGTGCAGAAGCATTTTAGTTTGATGTAGTCCCATTTGTTTATTTTTGTTTTGTTTATATTGTCAGTGGCATCAAATCCAAAAACATTGCTAAGATGGATGTCTAGGAGCTTAGTTTTGTTCTATGTATTTCATGGTTTCAGGTCTTACATTCAAGTCTTTAATCCATTTTGAGTTAATTTTTGTGTATGGTATAAGGTAGTGGTCTATTTTCATTCTTTTGCATGTGACTGTGCAGTTTTCCCAGCACCATTTGTTGAAGACACTTTCCTTTCTTCACTGTATATTCTTGGCTCCTTTGTTGTGAATTAGTTGTCTACTTATATGTATGTATGGGTTTATTTCTGGTCTGTCAATGTGTTCCATTGGTCTGTATGTCTGTTTTTCTGCCAATATCATACTATTTTAATTACTATAGCTTTGTAATATAGTTTAAAATCAGGGAAGGTAATGCCTCTGGCTTTGTTCTTTTTCTCAAAATTGCTTTGGTTATTTGGAGTCTTTTGTGGTTTCATACTAGTTTTATAATTTTTTTGTTCTATTTCTTTGAAAAATGACATTGGGATTTTAATAGGGATTGCATTGACTGTGTAGATTGATTTGGATAATATGGACATTTTAATAATTTTAATTCTTCCAATCCATGAACATTGAATATCTTTCCATTTCTTTGTGTCCTCTTCAATTTCTTTCAGCAATGTCTTATAGTTCAATATACAGGTGTTTCAGCATCTTGATTAAATTTATTCCTAGGTACTTTATTATTTATGTTGTGATTGTAAATGGAATTGTCATTTCTGATAGTTCATTGTTAGCATATACAAATGCAAAAGGTTTTTGTATATTGATTTTGCACCCTGCAACTTTATTACATTTGTTTGTTATTTCTATTAGTTTTTTGGTGAAGTCTTTATAGTCTTCTATATACAAAATCATGTCATTCACAAATAGTGAGTTTTACTTTTTCCTTTCCAATTTGGATACCATTTATTTCTTTTTCTTGCCTAATTTTTCTGGCTAGGATTTCCAAAGCTATGTTGAATAGAAGTGGTAGGCATCTTTGTCTTGGTCTTGATCTTAAAGGAAAAGCTTTCAGTTTTTCCACTGTTGAGTGTGATGTTAGCTGTCAGTTTGTCATATGTGGCCTTATTATGTTGAGGAACTTTCTTCCTATGTTCGTTTCATTGAGAGCTTTTATCATAAATGGATGTTGAATCTTGTCAAATGCTTTTTCTGTATCTATTGAGGTGATCATATGATTTTTAACCTTCATTTAAAAAAAATTTTTTTTTAAGATTTTTATTGGGGAATTGGGGGAATGGGAACAGACAAGTTGCTGTCCTTTTGTTCTTCTGTCTAGTTGTGGAGGATGTTGCTTCACTGGCCCAAGCTGGCACCATCATTGTGCTCTTCCCGGAAGAGGCAGATCAGTCGCTGGCTTCTGGACGGCTGCTCACAGTGGCTGCTGGCCACTCATGCTGGCTGCTGGCTACACACAGTAGCCCATGGCAACCCGCTGCAGCAGGGGCTGCAGCCCCTACGCCGTTGCCGGTGACTCAGGGCAGCCCAGCCCCAGGTCGAGCTGTTGTTCAGCATCTTAGCTGTAGAGGACAGTGTCACTGGCCCTCATATGTGGGATCCAAACCAGGGCCCTCTGGCGTCCCAAACCAGCTCTTAACCAACGCGCCACTCTGCCGGCCCTTAACCTTCATTTTTTTAAATGTGATGTATTCTATTGATTGATTTGCAGCTATTGAATGATCTTTGTATTTCAGGAATAAATCCCACTTGATCATGGTGTATGATTCTTCTAATGTATTGTATTCAGTTAATATTTTGTTGAGGATTTTTGCATCTATGGTCATCAGAGATATTGGCCTATACTTGTGTGTGGTGTGTGTGTGTGTGTGTGTGTGTGTGTGTGTGTGTGTGTGTGTGTGTGTGTGTGGTTCATTCTTGTCTGGTTTTGGTATCAAGGTAATGTTCACTTCATAAAATGAGTTCGAAAGTTTTCCCTCCTTTTCAGTTTTTTGGAATATTTTGAGAATAGGTATTAAATCTTCTTTGAATATTTCATACAATTCACTAGTGAAGCCATCTGGTCCTGGACTTTTGTCTTTTGGGAGGTTTTCGATTGCACTTATCTATCTAGTGATAGATATATTCAGATTTTCTATTTCTTCATGATTCAGTCTAGGAAGGTTGTATAATTCTAAGGTTTTATCTATTTCATCTAGATTTTCCCATTTGGTAGCATCTAGCCTTTCATGGTATTCTCTTATGATCATTTGTATTGCTGTGGTATGTGCTATACCTTCTTCATTTCTGATTTTATTTATTTGACTTTTTTTTTCTTTTTTCTTAGTGAATCTAGTAACTGTTTGTCCACTTTGTTTATGTTTTCAAAGAACCAGATCTTCCTTTCATTCGTTTTTTCTATTGTCTTTTTAATCTCTGTTTCATTTAGTTCTGCTCTGATTTTTATTATTCTCTTCCTTCTACTGACTTTGGGCTTTATTTGTTCTTTTCCTAGTTCCTTAAGGTATAAGGTTAGAGTGTTTATTTCAGACTTTTCTTACTTCTTAAGGTAGGCCTGTATTGCTATAAACTTCCCTCTTTGTAATGCTTTTGCTGGATCCCAAAGATTTTGGTTTGTCAGGTTTTAATTTCATTTGTCTCCATGTATTTTTAAATTTCTTCTTTGTTTCTTTGTTGATCTAATAGTTGTTCAGTACCGTGTTATTTAATCTCCACATATATGTGATCTTTTTCAGCTTTCTTATAGTTGATATCTAGTTTTATACTATTGTGGTTGGAAAAGATGTTTGATATAATTTCAGTCTTTCTAATTTATTGAGACTTGTTTCATGTCCCAACATTGGTCTGTCCTTGAGAATGTTCCATGTGCATTTGAGAAGAATATACATTCTGTTGCTTTTGGATGGAATACTATGTATATATCTATTAATTCCATGTCATCTAATGTGTTATTTAAGGTCACTGTTTCCTTGTTGACTTTTTGTTTGGATGATCTATTCATTGGGGTGTTAAAGTCTCCTACTGTTATTGATTTGCTTTCAAGTTCTCTCTTTTGGTCTGTTAATAATTGCTTTATATATATTGGTGCTCCTAAAATGGGTGCATATGTATTAATGAATGTTATGTTTTCTCAGTGTATTGTCCCCTTTGTCATTATAATGCAGTGTGTCTTGGAGATGGTCTTTATGCTTTGAAATAACTAAATGTTCTCTTAGGTTCTTGTACGTGCATGTCCAGCCCCTTCCCCAGTTTTCTTGAAGTTCTCATCTACTGTTTCTTTAAATAGGCTGTCTGTTCCCTTTGCCCTCTCTTCTCCTCCTGGAATACCCATTATCCTTATGTTTCCCTTTCTAATGGAGGCAGATAGTTCTCGTAGAGTTCTTCTATTTTAAAAAAATTTTTACTTCTCTTTCCTCTTTCACCTGAGTCATTTCTAGATTTCTATCTTCATATTTTCACTAATTCTCTCTTCCATGTGGTCTGCTCTGTTTCCAGTGCTTTCAAATGCTTTCTTCAGCTCATTTGTTGAGTTCTTCAGCTCCCAAATTTCAGTTTGGTTCTTTTTTAGGGTTTCATTCTCTTTGGTAAAGTACTCTGGCTGTTCATTAATTTTATTCCTGAACTCATTGAATTGCCTTTCTGAGTTTTATTGTATTTTGTTGAGTTTCTTCCTGACAACTGTTTTGAATTCTTTATTATTTAGATCACAATCTTCTGTGATTGTGAGTTTGGTTTCTGGAGAATTGTCACTTTCTTTTTGTGATGCCCTGTTATTGTGATTTTTCATAGTGCTTGATGGGTTATTACTCTGCCGGTGCATTTGAAGTAGGAACGCTTTTCTTATTTAGGTGCAGTTTTGTTCGAACTTTAGCAGTTCAGCGAGTTGGTAATTAGATGTCTTTTTTCCCTCCACCCGCCATAGGTGGTACTTGCTATAGCACAAGCTTTTGGTTTCTCTTACCTGAGCTGACTCAGTTATATTTGAGAGCCAGCACTTTCCACCTTCTACCACCTCTGCCAGTAGTGTCATAGGTGCCATCCTCAGTGCTATTAGTGCCTTCGGGGTCGCTGGTACCTTGCTGCTGGCAGTGTCACCATAGACATGGGTTTTGCCATGGTCTCAGGTGTTGCCACCAGGGCTACAGGGATGGTGTGTGCCCCTGCTGCATCTGGGGTTGTCTGGATCTTGGGCAACTTTGCTGTGATGGGTGCTACAGCAGACGACAGAGGGTTGGGAGAACCCAGGTTATATGTATCATGGCAGGTTATATGCATCACAGCTGCTGCTGCCCCATTCCCTATGGCTGCTGGCGCTGCTGTTGCCAGGACGCAGTAGTATCATGTACTTTTTCTGCTTCTGCTACTGGGCTCTCTGGTGTTGTAGCACCTCTGCAGCTAGGGGAAGGAGCTAGGGTCATGGGCGCTGCTGCTGCTGTCCTTTTCCTTTTCTAGGATAGTAGTGGGGGTGGTGGGCAGAGTTGCGAGCCTTGTCTCTGCTGCTGCTATAGTGCATGCTAGAGCTGCAGGCTCAACCACCACTGCCGAGGAACCAAGGCAGTGTCCTTCCCATTCCCCTAGTTCCTCCTCCCCTATGCATTTTAATCCATCCAGCTTAAGATATACAGATGTATGGATCTCTCAGACATTCTAGTGTGTTGAGCAGAAGAATCTTTGATGAGTTATAGATGTCCCACTAGTTGTGGATCGTAGGGGAGAGACAAAGAGAGTGTCTCACTCAGCCACAATGCTGATATCACTCCCACGTTTACTTCTATGTAGTAAAAATGCATGAGTATATGTATATGGGACCATTTTCTCTTCAATCTTCCCATTAAACTCAAGATCTGATATTCCTTATATCACAAGGATATTGTCAGTTAGTGGATATAATTATACCTCAATATAAGAAAAAAAAGAATTACCTAAATATAACCTCATAATGTTTGCCATCTATTACTTTTAAAGGCTTCAGATAATGTATAAAAGGAGGTTTCAGTGAATGAAAGAAATAGGCTGTCAAGGAATAAAGCCATTGTGATAGTTGTATAATTAGATTTTTTTATAGAAACATGAAATTTGACTCTAAAATTCAAAAGAGTTACATTTCTTAGTTGAATACAGACTTTGCAGTAGGCTCTAACACCTCAACTTAAACAATAAATGTGGTATTTTACTTTTGATATCAACAATGTCAAAGAGATATACTGTAGGACAATCCTGATTACAGCCTAAGAGTCTTTTTAGTCCCACTGTAAATCTTCCAGGTCTGTGTATAGGATTTTTGTGGGGGGTAATAAATTTTGAATAAGATTGATAGTTAATTGGAGATAGAGTTGGTTTCTTGTGTTGGTTCTGTCAAGTTCTTTAATAAACCATATAATCCTTTTTATTAAATTATATGCCTGTCTTTTACAGGTCTTTGTTTCATCATCTCAAAACTAGCACTAAACTGAACATAGTCACATAAAGATACAGGTTTGGACATATTCTCTAATCAGCTTTAGGGAGATAAGGTGTCAGATACTCTTTTCAAAGTTCTAAGCGCACAATACCTGCTCTATGGTTAGTGCCAGAAGTTAGAGGAGGAAAGGCAATCTGAGCTTGTAAATCAAGAAAAAATTCTAAAGCCTCTTCATGAAACACATCCCTGAGGTGCTTAGTACTTCTCAAATTGCACTAGACAATTTCAGGTTTCTTCTAACTATCTTTTTAATGCTGGATTAAGTCAAACTAGGGCCCCTCAGGCTTGATAGGTTGTGAAAGTGTAGAGTTTTTGACTACTTTTCATCTATCTAACATATAATGTTAAACTAGTTTAATCTTGGTTTTTATAAGAAACAGAAACCCTTTTGGAATGTTAGCTCTGTGTTGTGCCTGATACCACATACGATAGAATTAATTTCTCTCTTTGAGCAAAGTAAGCAAAAACCCTTTTTTCCAAAACAGTTCCATTTCTTCAGGTATTCTTCAATCATCATTTTTTTCTTGGAGGCCAGAAGTATCAGACCTATTTCTCCCATAGTCTACTTTTAAGCTAACTTTTACTGTAAACTTTTGGTGTTATTTACATGGAAAAGTGAAAGTGTGTATTCTCTTGACTCATAGAAAGCCTCTTAGGCCAAGCCATTGTAACACTTTGGGCATGGTGCTAACAAATTCATTATCTGGTTCTAAGTTTAAAACAGATAAGAGAATAATAAAAGTGAGGGAGAATACCCTTTAAAAGGGAAAATTCATAAAATTTATGAATATAACATATATATAAAGTATATCTCAAGAATTAAAAAATAAATAAACAAGCAAAAAAAAAAAGCAAGGGCAGGAGCTGGCCTGTGGCTCTTTAGCCTAATATTTTATTGGGATAAAAAATTTAAAATAAAAACAAGAAAGAGAAAGGCCCAGCTAAAGACGTCTGTTCTGGCAGCAGCAAGAGGTGGGTGACTGCCTGACGTCAAGTAAGGAAACACAAGAATAAAGGAGTGGAATATCAGAGATACATTTTCTGTAGATGATACTTTATTATATTCTGAGGGAACATGTCAGATGCTCATTATAATGACCCTGATTCATTAAGAAAAGTTTAGACTATATTATTATTGTTTAATAAGTCAGAATGGGCAATGACTCTATCCTAATTGGTAAAAAAAATATATATTTTTTAATCATTTTAATCAATTAAAGATAAGATTCTCTTCTCTGAAATATTCAAGTGTGTGGAACACCTCATTCCCTGGAAGTCCTGGAAAAATGAAGCTTCCCTCTGTAGTCAGGACATCAGACTCACAAGTAAAATTTTATTGAATACATGTTACTACCTTCATATGCCAGAAAGCCTGCTATATTTTTAACAATATGTCTTTCAATGATAAATTTTTTAAATAGTAAAGACTTTTAAAGGTATACAGCAAGTGTAAATATGTACATACAGTGAACCATTAGACGAAGAATTTAATCTTTTAGGAAGTTGAATAAGGCATGACCATCTTAATTTGAGAGTCCATGAAGCACTTTGTTCTTTTTTGGACAGTCCATCTCAAACATTCTCACTAGCCATCAAGAGCAAACCTTGTTGGACTTGATTTTAGAACGATACATTATGGGCATATTTAATTTTATGTGCAATGAAAAATAAAATCTTAATGAATTCATATATTTTATATGTCTTGAATTCTGTACCATCTTGTAGACTTCCTAATAGTAACTTAGGACTCATCTATTTTTCCTTTTAAAAACCAGTGTGTTAGGGGTATCCCTTTGCAGCCCGTCACTGTCTTTATATAGTTTGTAAATAAGCATTTTTTTCTACCTGCTGATTGATGTAATTCCAGTGTAGGAAATTTGACAAGAGCCTTTAGCTATGTTTGTCATAACTGCAATTTGTCTTTCTGTGATTAATATCAGTGCTCTTCCTAACCCAATAAAAATAGGTTTACTAATTGATACAGGTAAGGATTAATCTTTGGTCGTAACTGTCTGTTTATCAAAAAAGCTGTATTATTCCAATTATAAAAATAACATATGTCCTTTGTAAAAATATCAGAAATGTAGAAAAGCATATAGATGAAAAGATAGATCACCCCATATCTTTCTGCCAAAGAACCATAGTTTACTTTGTGATATTTATTTTTTTGGACTTTTTAATCTTCATGCCAGAAATACACATGCACATTATTTTCTGTAATATTTTATTGTCATCTTGTTTGGAATATGATTTTTAAAAAACTTTTCAAGTGACATTGACAACTCTTAAATGGACTACTTGCTTTTAGGGATATTTCTTCCTCTTAATTCTTTCATATCAGACAGAGTAAGGTATCGAAGACAATAGATTTGTAAAAACTGTGTAAATGTAGTTCAGAGATGAAAAATTCCCACCGTTTTCAGCTCTAGGGTTTAGAACATGTTGAGAGCACTGACACCCAGGGACTTCATCTCCATTGCTGATGGGAATTATTTATACCTCTTATAGATTAAAACAAAACAACAACAAAACTGACTGACATTGCCTGGTAGCATGTCACCTTTTCATTTCTTAAGTGGCCACTGATAAATCTGCAAGGAAACATTATAGATTACATTAGACATTTGGAGCCTGAATTGAAGTAATTACAAATGTGTCTACTTTAAAAAGTAAAAGAGGTGAGGGCTGTGTGTGTGAGTGCTATGTTGGTTTTTATTTTCTTTTGGTATTTTCGATTGTCTCAAGGCAGAGGGACTAATATTGTCATTAAAAGTTTCATTATAACCAGCATTCCCACTTGGGAATAGAGTTGTTAACTATTACAGGCTACCATCAAGACTTTATTTTGAGTATGATGTTTTTCTTTTTTTTTTAAGATTTTTATTAAAATATAGTTAACATACAGTATTATATTAGTTTCAGATATACACAATAGTTATTCAGCATTTATAGACCTACAGAAGTGATCACCATAAAGTTCAGCCACCATCTGACACCGTACCTCAATATCACAGTATTATTGACTATACGCCCTGTGCTGTACATTACATCCCCAGGACTTACTGGTTTTATACCTGGAAACCTGGACCTTCTATTCCCCTTCATCTTTTCCCCCTTTTTAAAATTTTTCAATTACAGTTGACATTCAATATTATTTTGTATTAATTTCAGATATACAGCATAGCAGTTAGACATTTATATAAGACATTTATATAATTTAAGAAGTGATCCCCTTGATTAGTCTAGTATCCATCTGACACTATACATTGTTATTACCATATTATTGACTATTTTTGCTATGCTTTACATCCCATGACTACTATGTAACAACCAATTTGTACTTCTTAATCCCTTCCCCTTTTTCACCTACCCCCAACCCCCTCTCCCATCTGGCAAACTATCAAAATGTTCTCTGTATCTCTGCTTCTGTTTTGTTTGTCTGTTTATTTTGTTATTTAGATTCCACATATAAGAGAAATCACATTTCATCTGTCTTTCTCTGTCTGACACTCCACTCAGCACAATACCCTCCAGGTCCATCCATGCCACTGCAGATGGCAAAAACCCATTCCCTTCCATGGCTGAAGAATCTTCCATTGTACATATGTACCACTTACTCTTTGTCCACTCGCCCATCAGCAGACACTCAGGCTGCCTCCACATCTTGGCCATTGTAAACAATACTGCAGTGAACATATGGATACACATGTCCCCTGGAAGTAGCATTTTGGTTTTCTTCAGATAAATACCCAGAAGTGGGATTATTGGATCCTTCTTTGTCTCTTGTTATAGCCTTTGTTTTAAAACCTATTTTGTCTGGTATAAGTATTTTTGCCCCAGCTTTAGTTTGTTTTCCATTTTCATGAAATTTCTTTTCCCATTCCCTTCAGTCTGTGTGTGTCTTTGAATCTGAAGTTAGTCTCTTGTAAGCAACATATGTAAGGGTCTTGTTTTCTTATCCACTCATCCACCCTATGTCTTTTGATTGGAGCATTTAATCCATTTACATTGAAAGTAATTAGTAATAGATATTGTAGTTATTGCCACTTTATTATTTGTATTTTTCATCTTTTTTTTTTTTTTTTTTTTTAAAGAAGTCCCTCTAAGATTCCTCATAATTCTGGTTTGGTGGTGATGAACTCCTTTAGATTTTTCTTGTCTGGGATGCTCTCAATGTGTCCTTTGATTCTAAATGATAACTTTGCTGGGTAGAGTAATCTTGGTTATAGGTCCTAACTTTTCATCGCTTTGAATATTTCCTGCGAATCCCTTCTGGCCTGCAGAGTTTCTGTTGAGAAATCAGCTGTCAGTCTTATGGGAGCTCCCTTGTAGGTAACGAACTGCTTTTATCTTGCTGCTTTTAAGATGCTCTGTCTTTATCCTTTGGCATTTTAATTATAATGATTATGTGTCTTAGTGTGGGCCTTTTTGGGTTCATCTTGTTTGGGACTCTCTGAACTTCCTGGGCTTGTATGTCTATTTCCTTTACCAGGTTAGGAAAGTTTTTCATCATTATTTATTCAAATAGGTTTTTAATTCCTTGCTCTCTCTCTCCTCCTTCTAGTACCCCTATGATGCGAATGTTGGTACACTTGATGTTGTCCCAGATGCCCCTTAAACTATCCTCATTTTTTTGGATTCTTTTTGCTATTCTGTTTTGGGTTTATTCTGCTACCTTATCTTCTAAATCACTGATTCGAACCTCTGATTCATCTAATCTACTGTTGATTCCCTTTAACATATTCTTTATTTCAATTATTGTATCCTTTATTTCTGACTGGTTCTTTTTTATGTTTTCCATCACCATTTTTATGTTTCCTATCTCTTTGTTGAAGTTTTCCCTGAGATCATTGAGCATCCTTATAACCAGTGTTTTGAACTCTTTGTCTGATGCATTGCCTCTCTCCATTTTGTTTAGTTCTTTTTCTGGAGCTTTGTTCTGTTCTTTTATTTGGGACATGTTTCTTTGTCTCCCCATTTTGGCTGCCTCCCTGTGTTTGTTTCTATGTATTAAGCAGGGCTGCTATGTCTCCTGGTGTTAGGAGAGTGGCTTTATGTTGTAGATGTCTTGTGGGGCCAGTGGTATGGTCTTTCTGGTCACCTGAGCCGAGTACTCCAGGTGTGTCCCTTATGTGGGTTGTGTGTACCCTCCTGTTGTAGCTGAGCCTTGGTTGCTGTTTGCACATCAATGGGAGGGATTGATCTTTGGGCTGATAGGTTGTAAGGAATGGCCATGGTTACTGTGGAAGAGCTGCTGTGCAGGGGCTGCTCCTACAGAGCAGGACTCACTTTAGCAGGGCTCTGGTTCCTACCCAGTGTGCCCTTTGGATTTGTCATCCCTGGAGGTTGCCTGGTGATGCTCCAGCCTGGTCCAAAACTGGCCACCGGGCTTGCCAGCCCCAGGGCCTCCTGGGAGGGGCTCCATTGCAGGCCAGTTTCAGCCACAGCCTGTGCGCTCCACAGGGCCATCTGGCATGAGCCACAAAGCAATTGCAGATGGCCGCCACCCACACTGGGATTGGAGGTTCCTCAAAAAGCCAAGCCGTGATCTGAGGCCAGCTGTCATTAGTGAGAGCTTAGTGCTGCCCAGTCAGAGGTATGGGACACACTGAAGCCAGATACTGCTTATTTGACTTTTGTGAACCTTTGAGAGATTTTAGGAAAGTCCACAACATGAGCCAAGTCAAGTCATTTATTCAGAAAAGCCACTGGAAGCAGCTTGGGTGGGTCCAAAAGTTGGGTGAGGCAGGGTCTCAGAAAATCAGGGCAAAGAAATGGTGTCAGCCAGGTTGATAGAGACTTAGGTATGGCAGCCGCCTGTGTCTGCACGCAGGGGGAAGTGGGGAGGGTTCAACAATGAAATAATGGCTTTGAACAGGTCCTACAGCCCAATAGAAAGCTGCCCCTCCAGCCCTCACCCTAAAAGCCAGACAACTCCTTTCCTTGCCATATGTATCTGGTGCCTTTCAAGCTGCTGCCCCAACACTGGAGCTCAGAGTGAGTGAGTCTATCAACAAGTAAATCCATGTGTGGGTCCTTTAAGAGGACCATTTGGGACTGCAACCACCCTCCATCTCACTCAGCCACAATTTGTGCTGTCTTTTTCCACCAGAATTTATGTGGACTTTTCTTTCTGGCATTGAAACCCTGGGCTGGGAGCCTGGTATGGGACTGGGACGCGATATCCCTCCTGATTTGTAATGGTGACACAGAGCTGTGGCACCAGCTTGATCCTGTCTCTGCCCCTCCTACCAGTCTTCAGGTGGCTTTTTCTGTATGTCCTTAGTTGAACAGCTTTAGTTCAGCTGGACTTCAGGCAGTTCTCAATGATGGTTGTTCTTTAGTTTAGTTGTAATTTTGATATGGTTGTGAGAGGAAGTAAGCAGTCTTTACCTACTGCGCCTTCTTGACCAGATCTCATGATGTTTTTCTTTTATGTGACGTTTTCTGAGGCTTTGCCAAAAATGACATCAAACATTAATTCATTTGAGTGCTGAGTATCTTCAACATCTTATAGCACTTAATCAAATTTGAAAAAAATATTCTTTTCACACCTTTATAGTGTAAACCTGTGACTGTGTTGCATTAAAATTCATTTTGGACAATTTAATCTGTATGGTATTAGATTGATTATTTTTTTTTAAATTAATGCAATATGCTGACAGTTTTAAATGGTGTATTTTCAAAATTCTCCACGTAAACTCCGGGCAAATGGTATAGATGCAGCTTTATTAGTAGTAATTTTTCATGCAGAAACCAGATAATCTCTAAATTATATTAATAGCTACATTAAACAATTTGAAATGCCAGAAAGAACAAGGAGAATAATGAAGTGTTGAGAACTAAGATGATGGCAAACTATTAAAAATCATTAAGAATCTATTTTGAAGCACAAAAGTAGTTTATATTTATTTTTTTAAATGGCCACATTTGAATGTAAGCTTATTTAAAACATTATGCTGCAGTATGTTTCAAATGTGAACGTAGGCTAACTTTAAGAAATGTCTTCAGCATCAGAAACTCTGATCTTGAGTGTGCTCTGTCTACAATGCATGCTTCTGTGCCATCATCACAGAGTTTTCGTCCTGAAGGGAGGATCCAGCCCTACCCCTTCATTATATGCATAGGAAACTGCAGGCCAACCAATTAAGGGACTTATCCAGACTCACACAGAAAAGTAGTAGAACTAGAACTTTTAGTCTGACCCAACTTTGAGTAGGTACAGCCTGTAAAGTTGTAACTGGTATTTATTAAAATCCACTTTGGCTTTGGTGAGAATAATTGTTTGTAAAACCCCCTCAACAAACTTAGAGCCCTTTAAAGACCACATTATTATCATACTTGTTGTGCCTTTTCAAAGACTAAATATGTAATTTTGGAATGGATGAGAAAAACTTAAATGTTATAGAAATCAGTTTCTGGCAACATGGCAGACTAGAAGTTCAACCAGATCCTCCCACTGTAAACAACTGAAAATGTTGGCTTTCAAAATATGAAAACATCTTCTCATATGTTCCTATGAACTTGCAAAAAAAACAAGGATTACTCAAGCCAGGGCGTAACTAAAGGTATGAACTAAGAATGCAAGTGGAGCACTAGGTCTAGCTTTAACTCTAATGACATTTGCTAAGCTGGCTGAACTGGAGCATTGTTTTTTGAAGTCTCACCAAGAAGGAATGTAAAACCTAAGGTCTTCCAAGGCACGGACGTTCTAATAGAAGACTATCCTATTTAGCTGGGGGCCCAAAGGTCCTCATCCTTAATAGCAGGGAGAGTTAGAAATAACCAGAGTCACCTCACTGCCATCAGAGGACTAGAAGGAAAAGTGCCTGTCTTGAATCATGGCACAGAGTATTTTGGGCGAGAGCATTTTCTAGGAACAATAGCCACAGGGCAGCCTCCCCATCAGTTTGAAGTTCCAATTCACCCTGCCTGCATGGCCTCAAAATTCTCCAGCCAAGAATTTAGTTGGAAATGGTCCTGGATCCTTAGTGCCCCCAGAAATATAATACAGGCAAACATAAATTCTTTCAGGAAGAACCTATTTTCATTCCCTGTCCTCAAAGAAAGTTCAAAAGAAAATAAGTAGCCCTGAATGAAAACACACACACACACACACACACACACACACACACACTTCAGGCATCCTGACAAAAAGCTAATAGAAACAACAGACAACAGAATCAGACTCACAAATTCTTCAGATTTTCTTCAGACACTAAATGAAATATATACTTCAAGAAACAATAAATTTAAAAATATAAAGAACAAGCAGATTTTAAAACAAATTGAGGATATATAGAAATGAAAAAGCTAATAGTTGACATTAAAAACTCAATAGGTTTTATAGCAAATTACACAGTGCTAAAAAGAGCATTAGAAATCTTTAAGACATTGAGAACTAACAAGAAACAGAAAAATTTCAGGGCTAAGAATCAATGGGGAAGGGAGGTTCAGTGCTTGGGGCAACTCTTCCCTTATGAAAATTTGCTGAATTCATAGGGCATAGTGGTAGGACTGAAAGGTAATACAGTGATTTTGGCAGCCTCTTAAGGAGGAGGAAAAGGGAATGGAGTCCAGGCCCTGGAAAGGGTATGTTTGTGAATACCTCTCACTTTGGGTCTGGGTGCCTAAAACCTTTTCTTTGTCAGTAAAGGTTACTGGCAGTGGACAGCTGTATAGGTATATAGCTTCAAATCATATCAGTCTCTGAAATTAGATTAAAGTGATCCTGAATTGCTAGTAACTTCAGGCACTGGCAGAAACCAATGTAAATCATCAGTGGAGGAAAATACCATCATCCCATTTTTACAAACAATTCAGCAAATGCTGTATCTAGCATATAATAAAACATAGATATACAAAGAGACAAAATCTGTTGAGTAAAACTTAGCAGAAACAACAAATAGAAACAGTCCTAAAGGGATTTAGATATTGAAATGATCAGAAACAGTCTTTAAAATAAACTTACTTTGTTCTTGAAATTCAAAGACAAGACTGAATGAGTATCACTTTCAAAAAGTTAGAAAAGAGCCCGTCCTCTCTCCGAAATCTTTCCATGAGGCCATAATGGTGCGCATGAACGTCCTGGCCGATGCTCTCAAGAGCATCAACAATGCCAAGAAGAGAAGCAAATGCCAGGTTCTTATCAGGCCGTGCTCCAAGGTCATCGTCCAGTTTCTCACTGTAATAATGAAGCACGGTTACATTGGCGAATTTGAAATCATTGATGATCACAGAACGGGGAAAATTGTTGTGACTCTCGCGGGCAGGTTAAACAAATGTGGAGTCATCAACCCCAGATTTGATGCGCAACTCAGAGATCTAGAAAAGTGGCAGAACAACCGAACAACCTGCTCCTGTCCCGCCAGTTTGGTTTCATTGTACTGACAACCTCAGCGGGTATCATGGACCACGAACAAGTAAGACGAAAACACACAGGAGGGAAAATCCTGGGATTCTTTTTCAAGGGATGTAATTCATACACCAAATAAAATGCCTCAATGGAAAAAGAAAAGGTTAGAAAAGAGAACAGTAAATTAAATGCAAAGAGAGAAGAAAGAAGGAAATAATAAAAATAAAAGCAGACATTAGTGTACTAGAAAACATACATAATAGTATAGGGGTGCCAAGGACAAACACTAATTCTTTTAAAAGACTAATCACGTTGATAAACTCTTAATAAAATTGAATAAGAAGAGAGGTGTAAATAATCATCAACGATTTTAAACAGGACATAATTACAGATTCTTCCAACACTAAAATGCTTTTAAGATGATATTATAAAAAATACTTATGCTAGTAAGAAATATTGCACCTTACGAAGACTAATCTAGGAAGAAGAAAGATTCTAAATGTTACTCTTAGAAAAATCAAATCCATAATTAAAGACTTACACAAACAACACAAATCTTACAGAAGCTCTTCCAGAGAATAGAAAAAGAGAGAGCACTTTACTCTTCAGTTTATGAAGCAAGTGTAGCATTAATAAGAAAACCTAGTAAAGATGCTGCAAGAAAATAAAATTATAGACCAACCTCCTTAAATTCTAAACAAAATGCTACTAATCAAAGGAGGCAAGATTTTTAATGCATATACATCCTGACAAATTTGGATTTATTCCAGGAATGCAAGTTTGGATTAACATTCAAAACCAATATAATTTACCACATTAATACAATCAAGAGAAAAATCATTTTACTATTTTGATAGGAGAAAGAGATTTAATAAAATGCAATATGTGTTCATTATTTTAGTAAAACATTCTAGCACACTAGAAATAGAACTGTACTGTTATAAAGGGTATCTTAAAAAACATACAGCAGATATTATACAGAATAGTGATAATCTGACATAAGATAAGAATGTACACTATAATCTCTTTTATTCAACATTAATACATTCATAAAGATTTACTGGAGATCATAGCTGGTGTAATAAGGCAAGAATAAGAAATTAAAAGGTTTAAAAAAAAGAAATTGAAAGGTTTAGAAAAAAGGAACTGTTTTCTTTCTCGGGTACAATTACATGCATACAAGATCCAAAAGAATCTACAGGTAAATTTTTTAAATTAATAAGTGAATATATAGGATAATGATATAAATTCATTATGCAAAAATCAATTCTATTTTTTATATACAAGCAACAGAGATTTAGAAAATGAAATTTAAAAAGAGATCCCATTTACATTAGCATAAAGATGTCAAATACCTTGGAACAAATATTACATAGATTTTCAAGACACAGAAAACTTCAAGACCTTACAGAATGACATTAAAGATGATTTAAAGAAATGGAGAGATGTACCACAATTTTAGAATGGATAATTCAGAACTGTAAAGATGTCGATTTTCCCCCAAATGCAGTTTAAACACAGTTTTAATCAAAATCTGACAGATTCTGTAGAACCTGATAAGCTGATTCTAAAAATGTGTGGGAAATTCAAGTAGCAAAAACAGTCATAAAGGAACAAAGAAGGTGATAATTCTACGTCTATCAGATACTTTCTTATTATAAAGTTAAGTAATTACGATATTTGGGAGTAGTGCCATGACTGGCAGATGTATGAAATAAAATAGGGAGCCTAGAAAGGTAGGAAAGCAGTGGGAAAAGAGAGTCTTTCCACTGATGGTGCTGGAACTATTGGATTATTAATTTGAGGACAGGAAAATATTTGACCCCTAACTCACGCCATACATAAACATCAACTCCAGAAAGACTATAGATCTAAATATGAAAGACATAGCAATAAAACTTCTAGAAAACATTTTAGGAGAATGCCATTGGTATAGAGATTTAAGGATTAGGACACAAAAATAACTAATTGTAAAGGAAATGTATGCTAAGATTTACTATATTAAAATTAAAAACCTGTTCATCAAACGATACCTTGAAGTGA
Organism: Hipposideros armiger; assembly: GCF_001890085.2. Taxonomy (NCBI): domain Eukaryota; kingdom Metazoa; phylum Chordata; class Mammalia; order Chiroptera; family Hipposideridae; genus Hipposideros; species Hipposideros armiger. The sequence goes on from NW_017731529.1 coordinate 837,261, forward strand.
GTAAAAAAGGCACACCACAGAAAAGAAGATATTTACAGCATGACCAGAATATCTAAAGAACTATTATTAATTGATGAGAAAGACAAATAACCCAAAGAAAAATGGGCAAAAACCTTCAATAGCCACTTCACAAAAGAAAATCCTAAGAAAATTTGCTCATTAAACTGAGTCAGGAAACCATGGTTAGGAGGCTAACAGGAGAAGGCTTCTGAGAAGAGTCTGGGAATAATACATAGCTGGAAACAAAAAGGATGGAAGTATCAAATGGACAGGGATTTTTTTATTTTTTTTTAAGATTTTTATTGGGGAATTGGGGGGATGGGAACAGCGCTGGGAAATTGGGGAAGGGGAACAGACAAGTTGCTGTCGTTTTGGTCTTCAGTCTAGTTGTGGAGGACGTTGCTTCACTGGCCCAAGTTGGCACCATCCTTGTGTTCTTCCCGGGCAAGGCACATCAGTCGCCGGCTTCTGGACGGCCTCTCACAGTGGCTGCTGGCCACTCACG
>NW_017731529.1:838040-861827 GCF_001890085.2 Hipposideros armiger
TATGTTTAATCTTGTATTTATTGTGAAATGTAATACACATAAGGGACTTGAGAAGTTTAATGACAGCTGCAACAATAATAGCAATACCATTTTATAAATGCTGACTATGTGCCAGACTCTATACTATAAGCTTTATATATATTATTTACGGTCATCCCTTGGTGTTCGTGGGGGATTGGTTCCAGGACCCACAGGTAGCAAAATCTGTGGATGTTCAAGTCCCTCATATAATGTCATAGGATTTACATATAGGCCACAGCAGCGTATATTACACATCACATCATTTGCATGGATTTAATGTAGTGCTCAGCACGGCAAATTCAAGTTTTGCTTTTTGGAACTTCCTGGGATTTTTTTCTCCAAATATCTTCAATCCACAATTGGTTGAATCTGCGGGTGCAAAACCCACAACTATGGAAGACAACTATAATTTAATTCTCACACAGTGACCCTATTCAGATAGACATTACTATCCGCATTTTACAAATAAGAAAACTGGAGCTCAGAGAGATTAATTTAGCCCAGTTCACACAACCGTGGAGCTAGAAGAATCTGAATGTTTGAGTGTTTCCATTTTATTAACCTGCAAGAGAAAGCCTGTTCTCTTTCCACTCCTCATCTGCTTCTCTGAAGGTTTTGTTTTCATTTCTTCCCACTGACTGAGAAAGAGCACAATTCAAGTACCGTTTACTTATATCTTTGGCTGTCCTTTTTATATAATATCCAAATATCCCAACTCAAATATGCCCACTAAAGATTTTCCCTTTCAACAATGAAATTATGTTTTATAGAGTAATTTTATAAGATTTTCCATGTTAGCTTAACTACTTTCAAAAAATTTACTAAAGAAGCCAAGATATAAAATCAGGAATATGTTATAATTTCTTTTGGTGGCAGATAATATTACAGGATCCCAATTTTCAAAACCCAGTGAGGTGTCATGGTTAAGAGCACAGCCTTTGATATCAGAAAAATCTAGATTTGAGTCTTGTCCATTGATACCTGTGTGCTCTTGGATAAATTACATAATGTATCTGCATATTTCTTAAGGTTCTTGGTCACAACCAATTACAACTTATGCCACAGGATATGATACTGAGCTAGCATAGAAAATGGAACAGAGCACTGAATAGCCAAGCTTCAGAAAGGGCGAGAAGAGCAGGGGCCACTCTGGAGCCTTGGATGCAGGAGCTCTTGGACTCTTTCTAGGATCTGTCATCAGAAAACTCACCCTAGATTCTTTCTAGCTTCCTTGAGCACCCAGGCGACAGATACTGATTCATTGGTCATGTATCACTCTGTCATCAGGGGCAGGACCTGTTACCAGAAGAGATCAACAGCACACTAGGTAAACAAAAACATACCTACAGCACTTGGCCCCTCTTTGCCTCAGTTTCCTTATTTGTGAAATTGGTATATTTGAATATTGTAAGGTTTGAGTATGTAAAGTGTATTTTAATAACTCTCTATACACACACACACACACACACACACACACACACACACACACACACATACACACACGCACCCCTTGGTCCTGTTTCTCTAGAGAACCCTGATAAATACACCTGATAAATTAAAAACAAAATAAAACCTTTATAATGTTTTCAATTGACTGTTTGTTTTTCAGCATCCTAGTCTCAGTCCAAAAGGAAGGAAGGGGAGGGGAGAAGTGTGTATATGTATATGCATAGGCATATTGTAATTACTAATAATTTAGCATCCTAGTTGTGGTTGACGGTTGGAAAACAGACCACTACCCACACACAAAAAACACTATAGAAAATGGAGTTCCTGATTTAGTAAATAATACTCAATTTTTTTAATCTTAAAAGTATCTGTATATCATTCTAATAAAACACAAAAATGAGAATAAGACCCATGGTATTAATATTTTTCTCAAATTTAACAAGTGTAATGCAATCCTACCTTGGATCTGTCCTGCTTGTTTCTTCATGGCTTCAGTTTAATAATGTCTTTTGCTTCCTTCCGTAAGTGGTTGGATAATGTTACTGCTATGTTCCGCAGAACATCCACCACAGCCCTGTCCACTTCCCTGCCCACCCGCCCCACCACCATCTCTCAGTGGTTGCATATTGAACATGAGCAAAGCCATTCTTCCAGGATTTGTAAAGCCCTTTGGGATTATTGAAAGTGAATGGTGTTATATAAATGTCAGATTGTTTCATAACAGTTCTTAAAACAATGAGATAATGTCTGTTAAAGAATTTTAAGTTCCATGGAGAAATACAGGGCATAAAAACAAGTCCTCTTTTGTGTGGTATAGCCATGCATTTTTGCTGTACAAGTTAAAGCATTATTATATCCTTTAAAGATATAAATATTTGAGTGAGTGAGTGTGTGTGTGTGTGTGTGTGTGTGTGTGTTGCTAACTATATAGAACTAAATAACTACATTTTGTTGTTTCATTTTGTCATTTGGATTCAATAAATTTGTCACCATAATACTGGCCAGCATAAAATTAGAAATCTAAAGCAATCTCTTTTTAGGATTAAATGTAGTGTTTTCTCTTAATTTAAAGTTTTGTACCTATGCAATACTAGATTTTTTTTCCTGTATATTTAATGATTCACTGAGTTTTATAAAGATATAAGTGAAGTCACTTCTTTAAATTAATTCCCAAATTCCTTTTTCTACTTCTGAGCTTCAACTCCCTTTTTAAACAAGTTTACTTAAAACTAATAGTGACCAAAATTGAATGTATTTTGTTCCCCCCAAAAAAAGCCCCCAACCTAATTTTTCTACTGCTGTCATTAATGGCACCACTAGTCTTCCAGTCAGCTAAGTTAAACAAAATTTTAGTATCGTCTTTCACTTCTTCCACTTCTTTACTCACGGCTCTTCCCTACCCCACAGACAACCCCATCCATTTGGACCTGTCCTGTCATGTCTGTTACCTCATCCATTGTTCTAGGTGTGTTTCTCACTATGTCTTCCTAAAATAGTATAGTCACTTCCTCATCAGGCTTCCTTGTCTCTAGTGTTCCCTTGTTCCTGTTAGTCCTAGACGTGTGGAGCTAGGACACACAGACCTGGGCTTTCATCCTAGCTTCGCCTTGCACTAGTCGTTTCCCTTAGGAAATTTACTTAAACTCTCTGATCTCAGTTTCTCCACCTTGAAAATAGCCATCTCATGGTTAATTCACTGTGATAATTCACTAAGATGATACATTGTTCTAGTCTGTACTTTATTGTTTTTCTTGTCCAAGAACCATTCAAGTTAACTTAAGGTAAAAAAGATTCTTGGAAGCATGTAGTGGAATCTCACGGGCACCCAAAGAGTAGATGTAGAATGTGATCAGAAACCAAGGCTGTTCTCCTTCAAAAGCTGTGTGATCTGCTTTTCTCTCTGTATCTGCTTCTCTTTCTACACCTGCCCCGTGTGCTTTCTATGTAGTCTTCTCTTTCTATCCTCCTTTTGAATTTTGCGTTACACATTGCCTCACATGACTGCGAATGTGCACATCCTTTTGCATACCACCAACTAGGTCAGTCTCACTTATTTTAAAAAAAGGAGATCTGATTCATTTATCTTATTTTGATTAGCTTCACCAATCATAATCTCGCGTTAGCACACATGGCTCGTATTCCATTCTTGGCCCCAGCTTCTGAGGCTAATAGAGCAGCAATTACAGACAAGAAAGATTCAACTAGAAGTGGGTATGGACAACCTAACAATTATTGGCATCTGTAGCAATTTTATTGAAGTACTTAGCTTAGTGCTCAATGAGTAGTAGTTATTGTTTTTATATACCAAAATCAACTAAAGTTAAACTCTGATTTTCTCCCTCACTCTCTTAGACACACACACACATATACATATGAGAACACACAAAATTATTTTTAAAATTGTAGCTAGCAACATGGGCCTGGGGCCATCAGATAAGGTAGAGCTATGAATCTGTTACTTAAAACCTGATCTTGGACAAATTACCTACTTTTTCTGTCCTTCAGTTTTTTTCATTTGTAAATGGGAATGACATTCTATCAGTTAGGAATCTTACGATTTCGAATAATTAATCAGACTGGAAACCTTACTTACACTGGGGCAATTGGAGAACTGATTTCAGGTACAGCTTTCCCTGAGACTACCGTGATGTCAGGTGGACCTTTCCTCTTTATGTATGCACCTCTTGATTCTGTTTTCATATCCTTACCCCATCTCCCACGTACGCACCCTAATTTGTGCCATTCAGGCTTTTCCCTAATGCGTTTGAATAGTCATAGTAACTCCTCACAAATTCCCAGATTCCAATCCAGCAGACAAGGATGTTTGCCTTCGTTCTGAAGTCTCAACAAAAATCTCCTAACCATCTCGTTGCTGATACGGTCACGTGTCCATCCCTGGGTCAGTTATTGTACCTGTGGAATTAAAGGCTCTAATTGGCCAGTCCTGAGTCACATGCCATTTCTCAAGCCAGAGATAGAATCAGCACCACATGGACTCAGGGGTGTAGGGAAAGGTGGGCCTGCCGACCTCACATGATTGTCCAGAGAATTAAAACCAAAAAAGTAAACAAAACCCTTGATGTTTACCCATCCTGTTCTCTAGCAAACTATTGCAGAGTCCTGAGGATCTGCTGTAATACAGATAATCAAGTCCTTTTCCCCATTACTTCCCATCCCCCCACAGGTTCCATATGCTCCCCGAATGCCCTCATCCATCCTTGACCACACCCCTCTCTTTCTTGTCTGTGTCGTGTTACTTATGCAATCCCATTAGCCTGGATACCTTCCACCATTTCAGTCTATGGAATTTTTGTCCTTCATGTCCCATCTCAAACATTCTTCCTCCTATGAACCTTTCCCTAACTCCCTTAGATTCTTCCCAAAACCCACAAAAGATGTGGTTGCTGATTACCTTGCCCGATGATTCACCGTTCTTCATTTCTAGCTCTAAGCCTCAGACTTATTTCAAGGCACATTTACCTGAATATCAGTGAACTTCTTATGTTATGTAGCCATGTACGACCTTGTATTAATCTTATGTATCAATCTATATCATATATTCTGAAGGCTCACAAAAAATATTTCATTGAATTAAATATAATTTCAAGTAAATATACATAATTTATGAAACTTTCAACCATTTATTTTACTTAAGACAAAACAATCTTACTTAAATAAGGAATTTTATAAACTCTTGAACTCTAGTATGTCTCAGATATTTAGCAATGATCTACTAAACCAAATATATAGTCAATTCCTAGAATACACAGTGTTGATATTTTTATATTATAAGCTTATTCTTCATAGGCTTGCTTTTTCCTTACATGCGTTATGATTCTGTATTTAATTTTCTGTCCATTAGTCCATATTTATTGTCTACTATATTCTGAGCATTATTCAAGGCACTGAGGATAAAACAGAGAACAAAATGATGAAGTCTGTTCACATGGGGCTTACATTCCAGTTGGACATGGGATAGGCATAGTGGTTAGACATTTATATAATTTATGCAGTGATCCCCCCAATTAGTTTAGTACCCACCTGGCACTATACATAGTTGTTGTAACATTATTGATTATATTCTCTATGCTGTACTTTACAACCCCATTACTATTTTGTAATCACCAATTTTTACTTCTTAATCCCTTCACCATTTTCACCCAGCTCCCCAACCGGCCCCATTCCTCTGGCAACTGCAGTTTGTTCTCTGTATCTATGAATCCATTTCTTTTTTGTTTGTTCATTTATTTTGTTATTAAGATTCCACATATAAGTGAGATAATATGGTATTTGTCTTTCTCTGTCTGACTTATTTTACTTAACATAATACCCTCTAGATCCATCCATGTTGTCACAAATGGTAAGATTTCATTCTTTTTTTATTGCTGAGTAATATTACATTGTATATATGTACCACATCTTCTTTATTTCATTGTCTATGGATGAACACTAGGTTGCTTCCATGTCTTGACTATTGTAAATAATGCTGCAATGAATATAGAGATGCAACTATCTTTTTGAATTAGTGTTTTGGATTTCTTTAGATAAGTACCCAGAAGTAGAATTTCTGGGTCATAAGGTAGCTCTTCTTTTAATTTTTTGAGGAACCTCTAAACCATTTTCCATAGTGGCTGCACCAATTTGCAATCCCATCAATAGTTTACAAGGGTTCCCTTCTCTCTACATCCTTGCCAGCACTTGTTGTTTGTTGATTTATTGATGATAGCCATTCTGACCGGGGTAAGGTGGTATCTCATTGTGGTTTGTATTTGCATTTCCCTAATGCTTAGTGAGGTTGAACATTTTTTCATATGCCTGTTGGCCATCTGTATGTCCTCTTTGGAGAAATGTCTCTTCATGTCCTCTGCCCATTTTTTAATTGGGTTGTTTGTTTTATTGGTGTTGAATTGCATGAGTGTTTTATAAATTTTGGATATTAACCCCTTATCAAATATATTGTTGACAAATATCTTCTCCCATTCAGTAGGCTTCCTTTTTGTTTTATTGACGGTTTCTTTTGTGGTGAAAAAACTTTTAAGTTTTATGTAATCCCATATATTCATTTTTTCTTTTGCTTCCCTTGTCCGTGGGGATGTATCAGTAAAAATATTGTTCAGGGTAATGTCAGCAAATTTACTTCCTATATTTTCTTCTAGGAGTTTTATGTTTTCAGTTCTTACATTTAAGTCTTTAATCCATTTTGGATTTGTTCTTGTATATGGCGTAAGGAGGTGGTCCAGTTTCATTTTTTTGCATGTGTCAGTCCAATTTTCCCAGCACTATTTATTAAATAGACTATCTTTACCCCAATGTAAATTATTGCTTCCATTGTCATAGACTAACTGTCCGTATATGCATGGATTTAATTCTGGGCTCTCTATTCTGTTCCATTGATCTATGTGCCTATTTTTATGCCAGTACCATACTGTTTTCATTACTGTAGGCCTTGTAGTATGTTTTGATGTGTGGTAGCATGATACCCCCGACTTTGTTCTTGTTTCTCAGGATTGCCGTGGCTATTCAGGGTCTTTTATGGTTCCATATAAATTTTAGAGTTATATTTTCTATTTCTGTGAAAAATGCCCTTGGTAGTTTAATAGGAATTGCATTGAATCTATATATTGCCTTAGGTAGTATTGAAAAGAGCTCACTCAAGAGTGTGAGCTCTGAGCAACAGCAGTTCAATGCCCAGCATGAGCCGAGCTGCCACTGAGCTGCCAACAGGTGGCAGGATGGCTCAGCTTAAATAAATAAATTAATTAAATAATTAACTATATTAATTCTTCCTATCCATGAGCATGGTAGATGTTTCCATTTATTTGTATCTTCTTTTATTTCTTTCTTCAGTGTCATAATTTCTGAGTACAGGTCTTTTGCTTCTTTGGTTAAATTTATTCCTAAGTATTTTATAGTTCTTGAAGCAATTGTAAATGGAACTGTTTTTAAAGTATGGGCATTTTAACAATATTAATTTTTCCTATCCATGAACATGGTATGTATTTCCATTTGTTTGTATCTTTTTCAGTTTCTTTCTTCAATGTCTTATAACTTTACATGTATAGATCTTTTACTTCCTTGGTTAAGTTTATTCCTAGATATTTTTTTTATGCAATTGTAGATGGGATTGTTTTCTTAATTTCTCTTTCTGTTAGTTTTGGTGTGTAAAAATGCAATTAATTTCTGAATATTAATTTTGTATCCTGCTATTTTAATGAATTTATCAGTTCTAATAGTTTTCTGGTGGAAATGTTTATGGTTCTTTATATATACTATTAAGCAATCCAATTTTAAAATGAACAAAGCATTTGAATGGACATTTATACAAAGAAGAAATGCAAATGGCCAATAAGCACATGAAAATTGCTCAACATTGTTAGCTATCAGAGAAATGCAAGTCAAAAATCACAATGTGATACTACTTCATCCCCACTAGGATAACTATATTTAAAATATACATTTCAAAAGTGTTGGCAAGGATATGGAGAAATTGGAACCCTCATACATTGCTGATGAAATTGTAAAAAGGTACAGCCACTTTGGAAAAAGTTTCACAGTTCCCAAAATTTAAACGTTGAATTACCATATGATCCAGCATTTCCATTCCTAGGAGAATTAAAAACAAAGTGTTCAAAGAAAAACTTGTACACAAATGTTCACAGTAGTATTATTCATAATAGCCAAAAAGGGGAAACAACCCAATCAATGTCCATCAACTAATAAATGGATAAATAAAATGTAGTATAGCCATACAGGAAAATATTATTTAGTCATAAAAAGGAGTGAAGTGCTGATTCATGCTACAACATGGATGAACTTTGTAAACATTATGCTAAGTGAAAGAAGCCAGACAGAAAAGACCACATGTTGTAGGATTCGGTTTATATGGAATGTCCAGAATAGGTAAATCCAAAAAGACAGAAAGAAGGTAGTAGTTGCCAGGGGCTTCAGGGAGGTGAGTTATGACTGACTACTAACAGTGTTTCTATTGACATTTACAGTGTTTCTTTTTGGGGGTGATGGAAATGTTCTGGAATTAGACAGTGGTGATGGTTGTACAACATACTAAAAACCAGTGAGTTATACACTTTAAAATGGTGAATTTTATGTTATATGAATTTTATCTCAACTTTAATATGCAAAAAGAAATACTTGAGAACAGAGATGAAATGTTAACCATTGGGGGGAAAAATAGAAATCTTTGAGTCCATATTGATATAAATGAATGAATGCTTAGAAGAGAAAGGAAGTGTTCCCCTTACAGTATGATGCCAACTAGTATATGTGAAAGGAGCACTAGAATTGAAAATTACTGTTTTCATAGTAAAGATATTTTGGGCAAAAACCAGTGGATTCTAAATCTAGGGGATATGTTTGATGAAGAGCAGTGTATTTGCATGATCATAGTGTCTCCCTTATTAGTTGCAGTATGAAATAGATACCTTATTTCTCTCAACAGTAGAGAAACCATGTAAAATAACACCCTGATTGATCAGAATTAGCATCAGCAGTGAAGGATGCCCTGTATCTCCTAACAGTGCCCTGAGGAGGACACATAATCACTTCTCCAGTGTTCTATCTAGGGGCGCGTAACCTGAATCGAACCATAAGGGAGCATCAGACAAACCCAAAGTGATTCATTAGAAAAGCAAATGCCCTGTGTTGTTCAAAAATGTCCATGCTATAAAATACAAAGAAAAGTAGAGGAGACCAAAGAGACATCAAAACTAAATGCTATGTGTGATCCTGGATTGGACCCTGGAAACAAAGGAAATAATAATGCTAGAAAGGAAATTATTGATAAAATTGGAAGATGGACGGTACATTAAAGCATTGCATTAGTGTTTTCTGAAACTGGTTACCATGCTATAGTTACATAAGAAATTATCCTTGTTCTGATAATTTACAAACTGAAGTATTTAGGAGTAAAAGGCCATGATGCATTGCAAACTGTTTTCAAGTGGCTGAGAAAGGAAATATATATATGCAAAGGGAGAGAAAATAATAAAACCTGTCACAAAATATTGAAAGTTGGTGATTTTGCATACAAATATGTGAATTTTTATATTTTTCTACAACTTTCCTGTAAGTTTAAAATTATTTCAAAATAAGTAAAAATATTAAAATGTAGTACGTTTTTTAAATGTATTCAGATTGAGAGACAATAGTTTTTTCTTACCTCATAAATTATTTTAAATATACATAAAAGTACAAGGATTTAACCTGTTTTATCCCTAACTAGTCATAATTTTTTTTCATATTTATTGTACATTTCTTTTTCAAATGTAAACTTTACAGATGCCATTTAAGTCCTCTCTATATGCTCCAGTTTCATTTCTCTCCTCCCCACAAGTACCCACTACCCAGAAGTGAGTGTGTTCCCTTTCTGCACCTGTTTTTATCTTTACTACACATGTCTGTAGGTAGCCATTAAAAATAATATATTGTTAGTATGCCACTTATATGAGAGCTATCAACCGGTATGTATCCCATTGCAGCTTGTTTTTCACTTAACATGCTTTCCACCCTTACCCGTGTTTTTATGTGTAGTGCATATTCATTTTAAATGGCAGAAGCATTCAGTGAATATGTCCATTTATTTTTCTCCTGTTCACAGACTTGCACGTTGTTTCCGTATATTGGGTCGTCAGAAAAGTCATGATGTATTTTTTCTCTGTTTTTCATTGCAAAAATGCGTCATGACTTTTCCGACAACCCAGTATTTTCTATTTTTAAACATTTTGGGGACAGCATCCTTACACATTTCTCCTGTGCACATAAATAAGTTACTCAGGGGTTTGTCTTGAAATGGCATTGCTGGGTTTGAGTTATCATCATCATCATGATCGTCATGGTAATTTGTTTACCACTGCTATGGGCCAGGGGCTGTTCTACGTACCTTGTATGTATTAATTTATTCAGTCCTCAAAACATTAGGTAAATGCTGTTATTTTCCACATTTTCCAGATAAACTGTTGCAGAGTAGTTAAGTACATTGTCCAAAATCCTGCAGGTAGGAGACATCCGAGCCCTGACTCAGCTGATGTATGTTCTTAGCAAATGCACAATACACACACCATATTCTGTGGCGCATGCACACTTTCAGCTCCTTTAGATTTTGCCGTGCTTGCCGTTTTTGCCCAAGGTGATTTTACCAATGTCTACTCTCAACAGCAAAGAGAAGTGTTTTTTAAAGTTCTTAATTTGTAAAATTAAAAAACATCTCATCCATTAAAGTGTGTTTGGAATGTTTACAGACCTCTAAAATCTGCAAGTCTGAAAACCACTTCCCTACATGACACTGTTTAGAGGAATATGCTTTATAGAGTCACAGGCCAGAATTACTGCTTCCTGACTTGACACTGTTTAGAAGAACACGCTTTTATAGGATTATAAGGCTGGGATCCTTAGCCTTTAAAAGGCCCAGCTATAGGAAGTTTTCTTGAATTCATCTGAATTCAAACTGTTCTAGCAGCGATCCAGTCTCTAAATCTCGGTAGCCTTTGATTGCTTGCGTCTCTTCCTCACCTCTTCCCCTGCCCTCACCTCGAGTCCTTGCCTGTGCCACGTTCAGCCAATTGGCAGGTCTTACACACTCACCCATTGTGGCATCTGTCCTGCTCTGGTCCTCTACTTTGGGTTCTTAATATGTCTTTCTTGGCACTACTATAAGGAAACTTAAACTGTATTTTTCTCCTAGAATCTCGCAGAAGTGATCCATTCTATACACTGCTACCAGAGTGGTTTTCTTAATACAATTATTATGTTATTCCTCTGCTCACAAACCTTCAGTAGTGTCTCACTGTACAGCGTATTAGCTATAAAATCACCTACCTCTGTTCTTCATAACCTTGCTTTCAAGTGGTTTACCATCTAATCTCCTGTTACTGTGTTTATAACATAGACAGGTCTGGGATCGAAGAATGCGCCCTTCTATCAAGTTTCCAGGTGAAGCTAATGCTGCAGGTCCCGGCTGGGTACCACACTCAGAACCACTGCTCTAGCTGAGCTGTAGGACCTGGCACGGCAGCTTATAAATTAGCTGCTCACTGGACATATGTTAAATAGAATCAAGTCTCTTTCTTAAAGCCTAGAAAAATTGATTTTCCAAAGGTCCCAGGGACTAAGCATTCAAATCATAAGACATGGTTACTTATTTTGAAAATGGTTTTAAACTCATAGAAAAGTTATAAGAACAGTACAGTGAATGAACTTATATATCTTTCACTTTGATTCACCGGTGATTTATGATTTGTTATAGTTGCATGTGATATATATGTGTGTGTGTATATATATATATATATATACACACATACATATATTTGTGTACCTATATAATGTGCTTTTCTTGAACTATTTGAATTATATCAGGTCTTTCCTCTAAATACTTAAGGGTATATTTCCTAAAAACAAGGACTTTTATATAGTCATTATAATTATCAAAATCAGGAAATTTAACATTGATACAACACTATTATTTAATTCATTGTCAAAATTCATAATTTGTCTTTTGAACTAATGATGTCCTTTAGACCTGTTTTTGCCCCAATCCAGGAACCAATCCAAGATAATGCATTAAAAATGTTTAGATGTAAGGAGATATTTTTGAGATTATGTAAACACCTCATTATTCATCAAACTTTCACCCATTAGATTTAGTATTCACTGATGATTTTCCATCTCCATCATTACTTTTATATTTATAGTTTGCATTCCATTATAAAAAACTTTCCTTTCTTCCCTGTTTATTTATGCATATTAATATAAACTCACGGAATTTAATTTCATGAATTATGGTATGTTTTTATCATTAGTTATTTTGGCACTCAAATGTTTTTATTTTATTTTTATTTGGCTAGCCTAGTGTGAGCCCCTTTAAGCTGGTGCTTGTGTTCTTTTGATATTTTCTGATTATAATATGAGCACTTCTTTATTCTCTGATTCAACAACATGTTCTAGACTCATACTTTCGTTGCCCCAGCCTGAAATCATCATTTTTTCTAAGGAGTTCTGGTCTCTTATAGCAGAGAATAGTATTCAGAAATCAAGATCTGGGTGCTTATTTCTATTTCTTCTAGGCTCTCTAACCCAACAGAACTTGGAGATATATACTGATAGTCTAATTATAGCCCCACACCAATGGGTACCTTCTTGTTTTCCCACCCTTCCGTGTTTGTAACTATGGTCTCCAATAGCATGAATCCTTGTTCCTTTGCTAATTGTTTTATTAAGGCAAATATATTATTTAAAATTTAACACATTTATTGCAGAAACTTTTATCATAAAGCAAAACAAAGAAAATAATATCACGTTTTTTCTCACCCAGAAATAACCATACAATATATACTCCTATTATATATATATGTATATATATATACATATATATATATATGTAATGTTTATAATTTAATTTTTAAAGTAGAATTGAGAATTAAATTGCTAAATATAAACTCTTCCATCTGTGAGACACTGTAGCCCCTCGGCCACACTGTCAGGGATATGATTTTATTTTACAGAATCCCATCTCAGACAGATGTGGGCTTCATTACTCTCTCTGGTTGGGGGAACAGGCAATCTTGGCAAGTCATTTCTGATCGTGTTTCCTTATCTGTAAGATCAGAGTAATAATAAATAAATTTGTTATAAGACATTAAATAATATATGTAACCAATTACAGACTTTTTAGCATTCAGCAATTTATACCCCTTTTGCAGATTATCAAAGCAGTTATTTACATAGTAGACAAATAGTTCACTATTAAGTTTGTTAGTATATTACAATAGATTAAAGCACTTTGAAGGGAAGGAAGTATTATATCTTATACCAGTAAAGAAAAATTTGCAATACTTTTTTTTCTAAATGGACAATATGAATATATATGTATATGCATAATAACATATGATATATTTAAGGCAAAGTTGGTTATACCTTCATTACATATAAATCCATAAATTAGGAGTCACAGTTTTAGACACACCAAAATATTGATGAATACATGTGTTATTTGCTGTTAGAATGTGCTTGGTCAGCCTGTTTTTAGCTTTTATGCTTGTAACAAGTAATGAAAACATTGGCTTTCCACAGTCAACCAAATATTTGTTTTGCTGCTACTTACTTGTTACTGTAGACTAAATAATTTTTCTTGCCTTCAGCAACATAAATATGGTTTTAGTCCAGGCTTTGAACACTTCAGCTTTAATTTTATTCCTGCGCATATAATGCCACATGTGTGCTCCCATAATAAAATTGTAAATACTTTATCTTCTGGTGTATAGTAAAGGAGCTCATTGTACTCAGGTATACAAAAATGATTCTAGAAAAAAAAGATAATGGTATCTGCTAAAATGAAAGCAGGAAAAAGCCTGCTGGCATGGAACATAGAAATATAACTCTTCTGAAGAAAAAAACAGACATTGAAACTCTTAAATGTTTAAAACAGGGCATCCTGTATGCTTTTCTATAAAAACTGTTGATAGCTGTGGTAAAATGTTTCATCAGTATGAGTGTTCTCCTAGGTCAAAAAAAGATGGAGACCAAGGGGACGAGTGAGGTGAATGAATAAAACAAATGTTCCCCGAGATCATGGCCCTATTTGTGTCTCACCAAGGAAAAATATAAAGATTATGTAAAATATGTTTATTTTTTATTTACTTTTACAAAGAAACTGAGGAAGTTATGGAAATACTGATATGGGAGCAGAACTTTTTATAATTAACATCCAAACAGTGGTGAGCTGATTTTCAGTCAGCTAAGAAGTTTATTGTATTTCTAAGTCAAGATTAGCTAAATCTGCCTCGGCTTCTTAGCACCCTGTACTTACCCCTATCTTACCACTTAGAGCATGGGAGTGTAATTATCTCTTCATTTGCTTGTGTGTATTACTATACTGTGAGTTCCTGAAAAACATGTCCCGTCTTGATCATAGTTCATTTATTCAACAAATACTCATTGAGTGTGTACTATGCCTCAGGCACCCTTTGGATACTTTGGATATACCAGGGAACAAAATAAAGACCTCTGGAATCTCTTCACAATGTATAAGCATATGTATATCATATCCTTGCAGTGCACACTTTAAATATCTTACAATTTTACTTGTCAATTATACCTCAATAAAGCTGGAAAAAAAACAAACAAAAAAAACCACCTCTGACCTAATGGACCTTCCATTCCACCCATATTTGCAAAGTTACTAGAACATTGTAGATTTTTCCCACACGGTCATAAGATGTCTGCAGCAGCTCTAAGCATCATATCTTCATAGAATGGCATCCAAAGCAGGAAGGAAAGGTAGATGCAAATGGCCTTTCCCTCTTGGAAACCTTTTTCTTCATGGGAAAGAAAATCTTTATCAAAACCCCTACGATATCAGACTTCTCTTTCCATATCACTGGCCCAAACTGGGTCTACTGAGAATGAACATGTGACCTGAACCAATCATTGGCAAAGAGGAGTGGGATTTCTTAACTGTGAGCAACCCAAAGAAAACTCCTATCACCATAACTACCAACTCACCTGAGTCTGTGCCGTTTTCGTGCCTACCTTCCTGTAACTACAGATGAGATGTTCACACTCCCAGGCCATCGCCTCCTCTGATGCACTAGATCCTGCTGCCTCTTCCCTACTTGAAAATATCACAACAGCTCCCTTCTTTCACTCCTGCATCATCAAATTCCCCTCTTTACTAGATCATTTGCCATCAGCACAAAAGCGTGCACTATTTCTGTTAAAAATAAGTGAAACTTCTCTTGTCCCCACATCGTCCTCCAGCTACTGCCCTTTAGCTTTGTCCTTGTTTCCAGAAAAACTTGAAAGAATGTAAATGCTTTCCATTTCCAATTCCTCTTCCCCAATTCCATCTTAAATATACTCATTACACTTCCATCCTCACAAGTCAGCTGCTTAGCTCTCTGAAGTGATCTGTCACCAGCATTTTGCACTGTTGATCACTCCCTCTTCTTTGAATCACCTTCTTTACTTGACCTCCAGTTTCTTCTCTCTTATACTTCTTACACTTCTTCGCTCACATCATATATTTAACTTTAATGTCATGCATTTAAATATCATCTATATGCTAATAATGTCAAAGTGTTTAGTAGGCATCTAAACATGTCCCAGATTGAGCTGCTGATCTTACCTTCCGAACCTGCTGCTCCTGAAACCTTCCCTATCTCGGTTAGAGTTATCCTCTACTTCTCTTTTTCTTTTATACCTCCAATCCAATGGATCAGCAAACCCAGGATGTATATATAACCTGGCCACTTCCACTGTTACTGCCCTGGTGGAAGCCCCAATCATCTCCCACCTAGATAGTGCAGTTGTCTCCTAACTGACCTCTGTTTCCAAGGGCGGCCTCTGAAAGTCTATTCTCCACATAACAGCCAGGGTGATCCTTTAAAAATCTAAGTCAGATTTTGGCATTCCTTTGCTTTTTTTAATCCAAAAACCCTATGTTTGTCTACAGAGGTCTACATAATCTGTGCCCCTCACCTCCTTTTAACTTCTCTTATTTCATGTCCTTATACTTCTCTCTCATTGATTTTGTTCTAGGCACAGTAACTGCTTTACTGATCTAAGTGCATCTTGGCATGCTCCCTGCCTCAGGGCCATTGCACGTGCTGTTACCCTGTCTGGGTTGAAGTTCCTCCGGATACACACGTGACTCATTCCCTTACCTCTCAGGTCTTGTTGCCAGTGAGGCCTTCTTTACCCACCTCTGCTTGGCGCTCCGTAATCCCCTTCCCTACTTCATTCTTCTCTGAATTACCTTATTACCTTCTGATATACTATATATTTAACGTATTTATTGTTTCTGTCTTCCCCACTAGAACTTGTGTATTCTTTATTATTGTCTTCCTAACACCTAAAACAGCATTTGGCATGTGATGGGCATTCCAAAAAACATTTGGAGAATAAGTGACTAAAATGAAAGATGAAAGATCAACTAAATGGCTTAAAACAGCCAGGATTTGTCCTCTGATATTGAGCATTCTGTTGCCTAAACCAAATCTGGGTTTTGTTAGCAAAAGAGAAGATAGAAGAATTATTACTTGGGCAATCACCTGTGTCTAACACAAGCTCATATCTGAGAATACTGTTATGCTGTTTTCTTTTCTCCTCACCTCATTTCTCTTTTACAAGAACCCATGAGGAAGGTAGAATGAGTGGTATTTTACAGAAGGAAATTGGGACTCAGATAAATTAATTGATTTTTTCCCCCAAGAGCACCAACACAGCTGGTAGGACTGAAATGGACTGATAGCAACTGCAGTTCTCTTTCCATAGCGGTCGCGGTCCATATCTAGTACAGGATTTTGTGGAATATTGTATAACCCTGCACGTGAGCCAACAGAGCCTTTAGCTCCAAAAAAGTGTTTATGAATCTGCTGGGTTTTGGGGGATTTTTTGCCTGTCATCTCAAAGTGAAAAAAACACTGCACATTTAATATAAGACTCTATTCTTTTCTGTATCTTAAAGTACTTTTGAAATAATTGATAAATTAGTGACTGATATCTTATTCACTGCCAGTATGCTCTTTTTACACAATGGAATGCAGAGTATGTTGCTTTGCCATCAGATTCCTCCATATTTTACCCACATCATTTCCTCTCTTCCCAACCACAAATTATCTCTTCCAGCAACTATGCAAGCCAGCGCCACAGTCAAAATATTTCAAATGCTAAATAAAATTATTTTTAATCAGTCAAGTAAGGTAAGCAGGCATGATTATCACCTGTTTTGTTAGAGAAAAAGATATTTATAAACTCTTTTACCTAGAAGGAATTATTTGAAGTATTGTAGTGTGCTGAGATACTAGTATACTAGCTCTCTCGATATACATAGACATACACCATAAATGTGTACATCTTATCTAATGCATGTAATAAAATCTAACACTGAACTGTCCTGAATGTGATTTATTTCCTCTTTAACATTTCAATATGCATTTCTGGGTTTTGTGGCTCCATTTGGTGGGTATCAGGGACATCAGTTATCATTTGCATTGTGGATAAACATGTCCAGTTTCACAAAATTTGTGAAGAATAGAGTGATAGACATTCAGGTTTTGTGATTCAGTGAAGAAAACACAGTGGCTGCCTTTGTGTTCGGACATGAAATTGGATGATGGAGCAGATGAAAGACGTTGGCTCATATTGGTCAGGACTTGAGAATGAATACATCTATGCTGAGTTTAAGAAGGATGTTTGTTAATGAAACCACTGTTACCATTTGCCCTTATAAGCTTTTGCAGCTATAAAATTTAACTGCCTCAAGTTTTACTTCTTTCCTGCAATTAGGCAAAGCATTTCTTTTCCATCTCATTTTTATATTGGCATCATAGGTTGTCTGTAGTTTTTGGTTGGCATGGTGAGTAGTCAGGCCTCTCAGCTGACAAGGACTTATCATTCTTATCTTTGCTATTCTTCTCATGCTTAAGTCTGCTGATGTAAAAGGACCAAACATAATCCCGCGTCAACTAGAACTCAGTTCAGTTGCTTGTATGCATATCTATGTGGCCAGTTATTATTTACTTTATATTTTTCATCTCAGTGTTTGAGGGCCTTCTTGTATACATTGGCCATTTATTTGACTGTCTTTGAGCCATTGTTTTCTAAAAACTAAAAATATTTCATATATCAGGAACCTGCGACAGTCCATTCCAACCATGTTTTCATAGATCATCTTACTGCTACTTCCTAAAAAGGAAACATTCCCTCCAGCCAGCAACTGTTCCACCTTGTTCCTCATCAGCAGGGCTGGCACCAGTTCAAGTTCTGTCAACACTGTTCCATCAGATAAAGCTGTTGGTAACATAAAGGATGAGAGGGGGTGGTATGCATGCACATGATTTAAGCTCCAGGGAGCAGGCTAACGGCGTCCTCACTGCTCCCATGTTAGCCCGTGTGCCTGCGCTCTTGCTTGAAGTCCAGTCTAATTTAGCTGTACCTTAGTGCCCATCATGCCACTTGCCCATGCCTGTATCAGCATCTGTCTGCTCACAGTCGAGTCATTTGGATAAGAACTCATGTTTTCCGTTTTTTACTGACAAAACGGTTAATAATTAAGCACCTGTACAAGATCTTTATATAAACATCATTTTTAATAAGCTAAAAGCCTAATCAGAATATAAGTAGTATGTCTGCAATCTATTATCATCTGTACTGTTTCACTCGTTATTAACAGAGCTGGATAAGCTTCGCTTTTAGAAAATGATACACAGCATGGGAATGTTATACAGTTCGTTTAGCAAATGATGATCTTCTAAAAAGAAGTGGCAGATAGAACTATTCCCTATGGGCTTCTCCTCTTTATGGAAAGAAATCTGGCATGCATATAAACTTGTTTTTGGATTCAGAAAGGACTTTGGAGAGAGCCTTATAAAACGTATCACTGTGTTCCAAGGTCTGCCCCTCATTCTGAGCGTTACTAGTCAACCGTGCTGAGTCACATTCTGTTCTGTGATCAGTTTAGTTGTCAAATCAGAAAAGATTTCATCAAAATCTCCAGTCTCTGAATTCTCTCCATTTAGTAGGATCCTTGCCACTTCTGCTAAGTGTACAGATTATTTTTCTAGGCAGTTTCACCATCTGTATTACTTACTACATCTTTACCCTGCTGTGCTGGGCCACTTGTGAGTCTCTCAGAATCCTTTTATCCTGTTAGGTAAAGGTGTATGCTAGAGGCACGCTTAGAATATAGGTTAGAGGTTCGGGTGGGGTTTTTCAAACTGTAGCCAGTAACTCACTGGTAGATCATGAATTCAATATTGTATGTTAATCAACATTTTTTATTTTATGGAATGGCATAGACAAGAAATGTCTATGAGTATATCACATATAGTAAGGGTAAATAGTGTCTTATGAAATTTTGAATTTTTTTCATTATATTTGGTTTAACAATATGAAATTGTTATTTTGTAGAGAAAACAATACCATGTCAACAATTTTGTATGGTTCAACCTTATATATAAAGTTTTATATGTTAGCTACAGACCAAACATATATGTGTGTAGAATTCAGATGAAAATGTATATTTCCTACCATAGGTCTTGGTCCAAAGAGTTCAAAACCCACTGGGTTAGACTAAATGTCTAATAGCACTGTGCTAAGCCCAGAAAAAACCCACAGATGCTTCCCCCTTGTTCTAAAGTAGCTAGCCTCTGCTGGGTAGAACGAGACTAATTCATGTGAAACATTTTATAGTTAATAGTCAGCAGTATTAATAACCAATAGTCATAGTTAAACAGTATTAATTATTAATAGATATTTCAAGTGCTAAATTTAGTATTCAGATGAACTATAAGACTTCAAGAGATTCAGAGCAGTGAAAACTACTGTGTCAAGAAAAGCTTGTAATAGATAAGCATGATATCGGGGGTGGGAGGGCAGTGGATGGGGGGAGAGGGGTTGTTACTTTGTGAGGGTGAAAAGGGTAACTATTGCATTGTTCTGTACACCTGAAACTAACAATAAAAAATAAATAAATAAAAATAAAAAAAATAATTAAAAAAAAATAATAATAAAAAAAAAAGAAAAGCTGCCTCACTGAGGGAGGTGAAATGACAAAACGGGTCCAAATAAAGAAAGGGCACCTCCCTATAACATGGTCATTTCTGTAATGAATTCAATAACTCAATAGTTTATAGACCCTTGATTCTGTAGAAGAAATAACCTATATAGGGGAGAAATCATGAACAGTACATAATTTGGATGAAATGGGATCAGAAAACAGTTTCACTTTGAAAGCCACTAACTTTAATATGCTCAAGGCCCTACTATTTGGGAAGACTTTTGAAATCTCACTTGAGAGCTTATGGTACCTTACAAGACAGCTTTCATTTTACTGAGTTGGTGTTTTAGGGTTTTGTTTTGTTTTTTTTTAAGATTTGATTTTTTTTTTTTAAGAACCTTGGCAAATGTGAAAATTATAACCTCAAGGAAATTTATTATTTTACTTAGGGAATAAAAATTTTCTTAAGACTTCTTAAAATGAATGTGAAATCCAAGACCCAGGGAATAATTATTTTGGAAACTTTTATTGTCTAGATACCTAGAGGTATTTTTAGAGAAAAACATCATTTATCATGTGTCAGCGTGGGATTAGTGTTCACATATTTTTCTGAATTAGATTCAGATCTCAAAGTACTGCAATATCCTCAAAACAAATCTATTCGTTGAGCATTTCTCTTGCAAACTCCACCCCTTTCCTACAAGTTTCCAGTTTGTGCCTTATGCCCTATCGTGACCATTTTAGCCACAGTTTTTTTGGTTTCTTTTTTCTGTTGGGTTATTTTAACAACCTGCTAACAGGCTGCCAACAGATCTCTGTTGCTAATCTCAGATCCTGCCAACGCATTCTGTGTGTGGCTTTTCTTAAACACAAACTTGATCATGTGTCAATCCCCTTCATAAAATTCTTTAATGGTGTCTCATTTCCTACAGGATAAAATCCTTTGCATGCCATACAAGGTCCTACATGGCCTAAACCTGGCCTACCACAGTAGTCTCATCTCTCACAGGGGCTCCTATGCGCCGTGCAGGCTAGTTTTCTACACACCACTTATTTACCATCTCAGCCTTTGCTGTCACAGCTCCCTCTCCCTGCAATGCCTTCTATATGTAATGAACGTTGCCTCCATATTCAAGTCATTGTTTACAATCATTTCTCTAAGATGCCTTTCTTGATCTCTCCTTCATCACTAGACCAATGGTTCTCAAACTTCAAAGCTCAAAAGTGAAGTCCAGGTGTCAGTACTTTCTGAATCTCCCCAAACCTCTGGTCAAAATGGTTGAAACATTCATCCCTATCGTCCTCTATTCTTTTATTATTGTACTTTTACTGTCAATGGTTTAAGCCACCTGAAAATTATTTTAAGCACTCGTGTGGGGTGAAGATATAAGGTTTGTAGTTAAGCAGGCAAAAGTGACAAACTACCAAATATTAATACAGCATGGTATGTATTCTCGTGAAGATTTGGGAGCGCAAAGGAAAGGCAATTAAATCTAAACGGCAACATATCTTTCTAGATACATTAACCCAAGTAGAATGATCAGTTATTGACATTAGTAGTCTCCAAAAATGCTTTATTACACCTGTAGAATAAAGTTTTTTGTTTTTTAATTTTATTTTAAACAGTTTTATTGAGATACAGTTCACGTACCATATAATTCGCCCATTTAAAGTGTGCAGTTCAGTGGTTTTTAGTGTATTCATAGGTATCTTCAGCCATCACCACAGTCAATTTTAGAAGTTTCATCATCTCAGAAAGAAGTCCCGCGCCCTTTACTGTCTCCTGGTGCAGCCTCGCCTCCCCTTTCCTGCCCTAGGCAACCACTGATCCACTTCCCGTCTCTATAGACTTCTGTGTTCTGGATATTTCGTATAAACGGAATCGTATAACATGTGGCCTTTTGTGACTGCCTTCTTTCACTTGGCATAATGTTTTTAAGATTCATCTATTTGTAGGATACATCCAGCACTTCATTCCTCTTTATGGTTAAATAATATTTTATGGCTAGACCACATTTTGTTCATCTGTTTGTTAATTGATGGACATTTGGGTTATAAGACAAAATGAATACTTCTAATATTTGTATTTTTTAAATGTTTGTAACTCATATATATTATGTATTATATATAACATATATATGTCAAAAATAAATAATAATAGTTTCAAAGATACAAGAAAATATAAATAGAATTCTAGCATTTCGTTTTCATCTCTCAGTGGGTCATTTTGTACACTAGATACCTCTTACTTTTACAAATTTTTGAGGCTACTGGCTCAGGTGAGTAAGTTAGTTATATAAAGGTGTCCTGGACAGGATACAATGCGTGCAAATGCATGGAGATAAGTGAAGAAAGCATGATACCTTTCCTTATCTTGAAAGTTGTGTGTCTGGAACATAGAGTGGAAAGGGTATGGAATTTTTCATGCAGTCATTATACCCTCTCCCTCAAGTCTGTAGTTTTATTACTACTATTTGATGGTGTATATTAGACACTATATTACTGTACTTTCTCCCTAGAAGCAACCTCACAGGTTGGGCTTCTTTCAAATAATCCCAACAGGAAATAGCAGCTTGATTTCCTTTTTTACCGTTCTTTCCTAGTTTATTTCCTGTGACTTAAGGAGACTGGCTAAGTATGCTATAGAAAAACAATATCAAAGATAGCCCTCTGTACTTTTCCTTCTACAAAACCCATGGAGAAGTCCCTTGCATTTTTATTCCATATTGTGCTGAGTTGCCATATGAGGCGTATATATAGAAGAATGGTTATGTTTATTCTTACCAGTTTGGTAGTGGTTGAAGAGACAACGGTTGTAGTGTTTACTCTGCTGCAGCCAAGACTTTGCTAGTCTGTTGTATCTTGTGAAGATGCTGGGCAGACTATTGGAATAGAATCCAATCAGTTTCCCAGAAATATTTCCCGTTATTGACTTGCTTATGTTTCTCTTATTCACACTCTTATTATTCTGGGTATTTTTAACAGTATATCACACTAATTAATTTACTACATTACGTACCTTTAAGGCAATAGTAATTAGTACTGAGTTTACCATCTAAGAAAATGGAGACAGAGCATTTGTGGGGTGGACATAAGTCTTCACTCTAGCGAGTGATGGATCTGGGAATAGAATGTGAAGGTGCTAATTCGAAATATTAAACCCAATCCATTGAATGTGTTGACTTTGTTTTGTGACTAAGCCAAAGATTTTTCAAAAATTAATCAGTGAGAATGTGTCTGTAATTATGTTCTAATCCATAATAAGAGGGTGAGAAATTTTCCACTTCACCAAGAAAAAGTGTAAGATTAAGATTGCTTTAGTAACAATTTCAGT
Source organism: Hipposideros armiger (assembly GCF_001890085.2). Taxonomy (NCBI): domain Eukaryota; kingdom Metazoa; phylum Chordata; class Mammalia; order Chiroptera; family Hipposideridae; genus Hipposideros; species Hipposideros armiger. The sequence continues at coordinate 861,353 of NW_017731529.1, forward strand.
TTATGAAATTAATCAGACAAATAAACCAAAATAATCCTTCTTCATTAAAGGTTGAATTAATGCCATTTCAAAACTGAGACACTTTAAAAATAATTATTTGTTTTCTTTTCCCCAGAAAATTATTTTTGTAATAGTGAGTTCAGAGACTTTAACTTTAGTTGACAAATCTTTTTGATGAGCATTATATTTCTGTTGTTTCCTGATTATGTTTGGCTGTATACCACATAAGAAATGCTGAGAGACATTAAGTCTAAGATGGTACCTGATGATTACAGTTCTTCAAGATTTGGGACAAGGAAGGCCAATTATTCAGCCTGCTCTGCTTTATCCCTACCGCCTCCCCACTCTCTTTCACTTACATTCACTAGGGATCTTTTCTCCTCTGAAAAATCACTTACCTTTTAAAAAAGAAAGAAAGAGAGAGAGAGAGAGGAGAGAGAGAGAGAGAGAGAGAGAGAGAGAGAGAGAGAGAGAG
>NW_017731529.1:861948-916067 GCF_001890085.2 Hipposideros armiger
AATTCATTCATTCAAATGATATTTATTGAATGCTTGAAAATTTCTAGGTACTGTTCTAGACTCTGGACATAAAATGGCAAATAAAGTGGAAAAGTCCCTGCCCTTAAGGAACTCACATTCTTGGGTCCACCTTTGGTGCCCTGCTCAGTCAGAGCTCTCTCATATTCACTTATCACATATTTTTTCTAGTTTTCAGCTTTCTTCTAAAAAGATAGGTTTCCAAATGTAAAGCCCTGGCCTTTTTAGTGGCAACCACTCCCCTATTATATTTAAATGAGTTATTATGCATAAGGCACTTAGGATACTGACTGGCAAATCAAAAGCACTGTTTGGACAAGTATTAGCTGTAGTGGAAAGATGGCAGTAGCAAAGCATTTTCCATCCTATCAATATATCAACAGATACTGCTTACTCTGAAGCAAATTCAGAATTATAGGTAAACGTCATGATAAGATGGCTACATCGGAACATCTAAATTTATAGAAACAAATTAAACTTTGATAATTCACTTCACAAAAGCATTTTCCACATTCCAATTATAAGTTTTATTGGTCCTTTGAAATTTTGATTTAATATACAGAAATATTTTTTATTCAAACAAGTATGTTAATAAAATGAAAAATATTGTATCTATGCCTTGCTTCTTCAAATGAGACATAATCATTTGAAGGGAACCATAACTAATAAAGTAGCTTATAGACAAAATACAGTGCCTTGTATTCACTGCCAGATATTATAATACCTTATATTTATATAACATGAACAGTTTACAAAGTCCTCTCACGTGCCTCATTACAGTTAGTTCTGTAGCAGTCCTGAGAAGTAGATTAAACAAGTATTATAGTTTCCATTTTGCAAATGAAGAAACCAAAGCATTAAAGATATTTAGTACTCATGCTAACTTAAACAGTAGATTTAAGGAGTCCGATCTTCTGTCCAATATTCTTTCCACTATAAAACTGCAAACCATTGTTTCCTTAAAAAATAAAATAAAATAAGCCACAAGCAATATGACCTGTTAGCTAGAAGCCAGAATCAGCAGACTGAGGGCTGGCCTACAGTTCACAGCAATACCACTAAGACTGAGCAAGGCGACCCCCATCCAACTCACCCGCCACCTCCATTTTGCAGAAAGCACATTTGGAGATAGGTGAACTTCAGATGAAGCATGATTTGGTGACTTTTTTTCCTACCCTCACATCATCTCTAAATTTAGCCTCCTAGAGGTATCATTAAATATGGGGATTGGGGAAGAAAGGATAAGTCTGAACCAGAATTTGTGTACCTATAGGAGAGAACATGGTCTAGGCAGGTAAAAAATTCTGAGACAGTGGACAGCCAGAAACAATGGGGCATGGCGCTTTCAAATAATTGCACATATTTTCACGTTTAGATTAGAATATTCTGATAGATGTAGAAAAATAATTTTACCAGGATATTTTTCAAAGTTTCTTCCAAAAGTAATTGAAAATCTCAACCAGATTTTGGGAGTCAGACTCCCTTTCTGTCTCTCTCTCTCTCCTCTTACTGCCTTTGTTCTCTTGTTCACTGAACTACTGAGGAATGCATTGTTTTCGTTGATTGAGAGAAGTATGGGCATCAGGAAACTTGGAATTTTGCCCCCCATTTCATCAACTAACTCAAGCCAGTACCATAAGAAAATACTCTTTTAAAAAAATTCTTAGAAATGAGTTCAAACAACGTAACAATCTAGGGTGGTTCAGCACACCTCATTTAGTTTTATAAAAGGCTCACAAACTTTGTGAATGATTTCCTTGCAGTTTAGACCTGAAAGATATAAATTGTGGCTGCTCATTGCTTACCAAAATAAAGTTAAAATTCCTTGATCTAGCACTGAGGGACTTTCACAGTCAGATTTTTATCTTCTTCTCCTTATCCCCCATCTTATTCACTCATTCCTCATTTTCACAAAATGTTTTCCCCTTCCTCATGTACATCCCGCACTGTGGTGCCTTCATTGCCTTCATGCTTTGGTTGTGACCATCCCTCCTACCTGCTATGGCGTTATCTTCTTTCTCCTTTAACACCCAGTTATAGTGCCACTTCCTCTACCCAGCTGTCCCTCCCCTTCTTCTACATGAATTACTTAAGCACTTTCTCAGGACCTCTGTCTTATCATTGGTTCCACCGCAAAGTTAGTATGTCTTATTCCTTTCCATCCTATAAGCTCCTTACCATTGGGAGCTGCCTTTGTTTTCCTTACTCCCATACATAACATGGCCCCTTTTCCTCATGACTGTTTGCACTGCAACAGAATTTGTAAAACGCATGGGCTTTGAAGTCTGACAGTTTGATTTCAAGTCCTTGCTCTCTATCATTTATTAGCCATATAACCTTGGGCCAGATACTTAACCTCTCTGAACCTCTGTTTCCACGTGCATAACATAGAGATAATAATACCCCTTCTGTTGTTACAGAATTAAGTTAAGTGAGAAAGCACGCAGAGTTCTCAGTATTACATCTTAGACGTGCTAGGTCCTGAAAAATTGTGACAGTGCTGGTAGTAGTGGTCATACGTGTGTTTTAGAAGCCGCCATATTGCTTCAGTGTCCTCAGCCATACAGGGGATGTAAAGGATGGTCTGCCACACCACACATGCAAGTATTTGAGGACTATTTTGAACCAGTTGGTAAACTCTTATAACTACTTGGAGAAAAGCACCTCACGAGTTTACTACAAAAAAATAGAGCCTACCTTAGTACAGTTAGAAACGCAGATATTCTGCAGTGTTTAATTTGCTAGGGTGATCGTAGTCATAGGCAATTTTAGGTAGCATTATTTCTGGTTTTATGAAATCTCTTTAATCTTGAAGAATTTTACTTTTTTTTTTCTTATTGCTACAAGACAGAGTATATAATTTGTAGTTGCCACATCCAGAATGACAGGGCAACATAGGGGTGTTAAATGTTCAGAAAATGTCTTTACTGATCTAAGTTCTCTTCATCTCTCAATTTATTAGATAAGTTCACTTAAATTCATTTGAATTGGTTTGTAGTATAATACTTTGTATGCAATTTTTAAACTAAGGAATGTGCTCTTATGACTGTAATATATTACCAACATGAATGCTATTTAAATTATAAACTCAACAAAGCAATGCTCTGAAAAAAAGCAAGATAAAATTTTGTATTTGGATAAAAGTGGGGCTTTAAAAACAAGTTTTTAAAAATGTCTAATATCTTAAGGGAAAATACAAAAGTAGAAATTAAAGAAAGCTAATTAGAGAATTAAATCTATGATATATTGAGGTTTCGTGCCATTTCCTAAATGGTCAGTCTGTCATTTATATATATAAATGTATATAATTTCAAAGTGATTATTAGATTGTAATGAAATATACCAACAGTGATTATGCACTAACGAGAAAGGACACATAGTACTGTATAGAGAGGAAACAATATTGGGTTGTCAGAAAATCTGGTTTTCGATATTCCCAGCTTAGCACAGTCAGTTAACCTCCCTGAACCTGAAATTTTTTATCTGTAAAATGAGCAGATCATTGCTGCCTAAGAACTTCTTAGAACTAATATTTTGTATTGTAATTCTGGATATACTCCTTTTAAACTGAATTTTAAAATTAAGATTAAGCAGTCATTAGAATAAAAATGTACAGAACCCCTAGATATGAACTCTCATATAGTCACAAGCTACCCCTTCTAGAAGTGTCTAATGGAAAATGCAGCTAAAATCAATGAGTGTTTTTAATTTACACTTCAAAATGGAATACAACTTGAAAATCTGAATAAATTTAACTGTATTATAACTTGTTACCTTCACATGTTTTTAAATCAGTTAGTAGAAAAAGACAGAGGAAAATATTCTGTTACTTTATTTTGAGAATTATTTTAAGACCCAAAATAACATGAAGCAGTGAATCTAGGATGAACAGAGAAAGAGAAGTAAAAATTCCGTGCAAATGTAGACTGAATTTCATTTAATCAATGTCAATGTTAAAGCATATGCCAACGTTTAGTGTTCAATGTTCAAGTACACTTCCCAGTAGTCCCTAAATCATTTAACCAATCATTTAACCACGTTTGACTAATTTTCATGAAACTCTAGGGGCTTATTTTGACCACCAGATGGAGCCAGTATTGTTCAATTTGTAGAATAAAAAATACACTGAAAATTAAAATCTGTTAATAAAATGAGTAACTTGTAGATTTCTTTTTTTAGTTCATAGTACAGAAAAAAAAATTAAACTTTTAGCCCCGTCTTTGACTAAACTTCTGCGTAGTCTTTGTAAACGTGCCTATAGACACCTCCATTAAATAATGTCTTTATTGTGAATAAGTTTTCCTTTGGCTCTTTCATTGGATAAAGACCAGTTTTCATCTTATTCACTTTTCAAAGATATCATCTAAACAATTTTCAATTATTTTTACAACAAAATTAGTACTGATTCAACTTCTAGTCATTCAATAAATATCATGGATTATAATCACAAAAGATTATGATAAAGAATATAGTACATGTAGGCCTTCATTTTAATGTCACAGAATATTCCCATTGATATCATTTCCATTTTTTTTTTTTACAACAAACCAAAAAACAGGCATATTCTGACTGGGGGGAAGATAAGTGGTCTCTCCCCAGTAGCTCCTCAAGGAGACGGCAAAGCCTCAATGAATGGCTGCCACTCTTACAGGGATTCTACCCAGAAGGTTAGTGCTCAGAGGCTTTTATCAGGCGTAACTGCCTTAAAGTTGAATTCTACTCTTCTCACCTCTTTAAAAAGTGTCAAGGGGTGGCCAGTTAGCTCAGTTGGTTAGAGCGCAGTGCCCATAAGCACGAAAGTTGCCAGTTCGATCCCCACATGGGCCACTAAGCTGCGCCATCCACAACTAGATTGAAACAGCTACTTGACTTGGAGCCGATGGGTCCTGAAAAAATACACTGTTCTCCAATTAAAAAAAAAAAAGAAAGAAAGAAATATTTTTTAAGTGTCAGAAATTATTTAGTTCCTTACAACTCAACTTATTAGGCAATTATCTATTGAAAAAGTATGTGTATGCTACAAGCCCCTCCAGCAGCTGCTCATCTAGCAAGAGCAATAAGCCACTGTGGACACTGTTGTAATCCAAGACTTGAAAATGATCAATCTCTTCATTAGTCCATTCAGCTACTACTTATTGAGTACATACTATATACTAGGCATAATGCCAGCCCACAAACAGGGCATAGTCCCTGCTATGTGAGTTTATAGCCTAGGTGGCAATATAGACAAAGAAGCAGTTATGATACAGTGTGGTTAGGAGCTACAAAGTATTTAAAGGTCACATGAGGGGAAAATATGATTAATTAAGGAGAATCAAGAAAAAACCATAAAGGATTCTACACGTCCCATTTGTTATAGTTTGGGAGGAATTTAGGACTTTTTTGATAGGATTTATTTCATGAGCATACCCGTTGGTGACCTGATGCCATTTTATGTCAAATTTGAGTATTTTCTTCTAAGTTTTCTCATATCTCAGGCAAGAAGAAGAAAAAAACCAATCTGGTTGTACTTTAGAACCAGACTGCATGAGTTTATATTCCAGTGTTTATAATTCCTGAGATAACTTACTTAACCTCCACTGCTTTAGCTTCCTTATTGGCAAACTGGGAATAATACTATGCCTTCCTCATAGGGTTGTTGGTTATAAGGATTAAAACAAGTAATTCAGGTACTAGTTTCTGGCACATAGTGAGTACTTGAAATGTTAGCTATTGTATTAGCTATTTTCAAGTCTGGTTCTTTTCCTATAATTAGTTTAAGATCTGGTACATATAAAATTTGATAAAAACATACTTTGTAGCTTTCAGAAATTATGATGAGATAGGCGATTTCAGTAGCACTGATAATTTTCTATATCCATTAAAATCTATCCCTTTTATTTTCAAATGTTCTTTACTATTGGTAACATATCTTTACATAAAAGTTTTCATTTATTATGGAAAGTTTTCAAAAATTACCTTGAAGTAATGGATCCAGATTTTTAAAAAATTTATTTATAAGCAGGCTTACAGTTTCTGACATATAATAATCACTCAATACACTGTTTTTAATTAATGAATGTGTAGCTACTTGGATCTGTTAGCTCCTTGAGCTCTGGTCCTGAGAAAGTAGAGCCCTTTTATCTATAAAATGAGATTTGTAGATAGATACCATTGGCTTATAAGCTAAGTAACCAATAGTTGAGTAGTCATCACCCCTTTATTCTCAGAACAAAAAGGTTTCATAATGAAGAGGATCAATGGAGCAAGGATTAAGTTTCTGACTAGCTCTTAGGGGAAGGGTTAGAGGCATTCTTTATAACATGTAGGGACAAAAGTGCAGTACTTAACATTCAGTCTTACTGCAGATTGTCACCTCCAGTAAAAGTCAGAACACCAGTTTTAGCCCAGGTTCTGCTTCTAATCCACGGTGGATGCTAGTTAAGAAACCTCACTTACCTGGACCTTAGTTGCCTCACCTATAAATGGAGAAGTTAGATTAGAAGATCCTCAAGGTAACTTCTAGCTCTGGTGCTCTAGTAAATGGATGCTGTAGTAGTAAACTGATGGTTACAGTGGTATTAAACATTCTCTTCACCAAGCCCTTTCATATAGATTACCTAATTTTATCTCAGAAACAGCCAAGATATTTTAAAAATTTTATTCTAACACTAAAATGTAGGAAAGATTTAAGTCTTCTAGGAGGTTGGTATTCTACCCAAGAATGAGCAATTTAACATTTATAATCAATGACTGATTTCTTAGTTATTTTCACATGTGTGTGTTCATTTTGCCCTTTAGATTACTTTCTAGAATAAAAAGCCTGTATCATACATGTTTTAGATATCTTTCATGGCATTTCTCAGAGTGCCAAGTATATGGGGGGGCAGTTACTAAATTTTATTTTCTGAATTGAAGCTTTAATTGAAAATAGTAGGGCATGGTGTGGGCCTTTAGTATCATACAGACTTGGGCTCAAATCCATTTTTCTGTATCCTGATTGTGGTCCAATCCTGTTACCTCATTTGTAAAATAAGTAAATACTTTCTTCACAGATAATCAAAGCACCTTAACATGGTGCCTAACATATAGAACGTTCTTAGTAAATGCTCTTTTCCCCCCCATTTTTCATTCCTATTTATTTAGCATATATTTTATAGAAATTTCAGTTAAGGTCAAATAGTCATCATACTGCATCATTATTATTTATGAATTATCATCCAGTATATTGAGATTTATAAGAAGAGTAAAAGAGTACAGAGCACTCTGTACTTAGAGACACTGAATTTTTCAAACTCCTTGTGTATTTTATTAGCCAGTTTTATGTCACTAAAGTCATCTAGTCACTTGTTCAATTTTTGTTTATTCAGGGGGATTCAAGCAATGAGAAATGAATGTGCTATTTCTCGTTCTGGCAACATGGACTGAGTTAACACAGAACTTCTTTCTCCTACAAATATATAGAAATGCTGGGTAGAACACAATGCAGCCCAATTTAAATACTTAGCTGAGAGAGAGAGAGAGGGAGAGAGAGCAAGATTGAGCTTGAGATTGAAAGAGAGGAGGGAAAATTCCTAGGTACCAGAAACAAAGAGGAAGCACAACCAGAGCATTAAGTGGGCAAGCTGACACTATAGTTACCCTGGGGATATTGGAACCAGATGTAAGCTCTAATAGCTAGACGCTGGGGTTTCAGTCTCACACTTGGATAGAGATATGGCCTTGAGTCAGGAAAGGTGGAAACTAGAAAAACTGTTCCTCTGGTCAAGAAGGCCACAAAGAAACTTGTCATTTTTCAGAGCTATGTGTGGGAGGAGAAAAAACAGCCGTCTGTCATAAAAAATCAAAATCAAAACTCTAAACCTCTACCAAGCATGGCTGTAAAGCCTTAATGTACACTACCTATATGGTACAGGAATCCTAATACAAGAAATTAACTTGGAAAGCAAATGGCTTTGAACCAATGGAACTTCTTAATGGCCTGGTAGAAACAAATGCAAAAGTTCTCTGTAGAAACTCTTACACAATCCTGTGTGCCTAGGATTCCTGTGGAGCATGATGGAGATGCAGCCATGGCTGAAGATAAACTCACAATTAATGATTAGAAAACACATAGAGAAATGACCACTTTGGGGACAGAGTCAGAAGGATCCCCAAGAACAATCTGAAAGAGACAACATAACAAGTTTGTTTTAAATAGATTTTTAAAGGCATAAAAGATCATAATATAAGACTAAGGCTATTAAAAGAGTGGGTGAATTTGAAAAAGAACCAAATTGAATATCTATAAATAGAAATAAAAAATATAATTATTAAAATCAATGACTCAATTTATGTCTCAAAAACTGGTTAGATACAACTGAACAGAGAATTAGCAAACTGAAACATGGAGCTAAGGAAATTAGCTCAGCATATATTGCTGAGAAATAACGTGAAAATGAACATGCTGTGCTCATTCATAGTTGATCACAGTATAAACAGAAGTACTTTATATTATTATAATACAATATGCTCAATAGGAAATAAAAGAGGTGACCAGATTTTTCACACAGTTGGGTTTGTGCAGCAGGTGTCTACCATCTGCTGTAAAAGTGTTTTGGTTACAATTCCCGTGTGGTCCAGATGGAACCTGGTATAACAGCTGTACATAATAAAAGACGAGACAACCTCACAGCTATTCTAAAGCTATTTCTCTGTCCATTTGGACTAGAAATTAAAACAGGAGGAGAAAAAAGTCATCCTTAACCCAGGTAATTAAAAATCTCAGAAGATTTAAGAACTAGAGAAGGCAATATGAAATAATTACCACAATCAAGCTAATTAATATACCTATCACCTCAAATAGTTACAATGTTTGTCTGTGTGTGTTCTTCAGTTGCTTCACTGGCCCCTGTTGGTATTGTGATCATTGCACTCTTCCCGGGTAAGGCAGTCACTTGCCGGCCATTGGACAGCCGCTCACAGTGGCTCACAGCAGCTCATGTCGGCTGCCGGCCACTTAGGCTAGCCGCCAGTCACTTATGGTAGCTTACTGCAGCCCATTGCGGCCCCACTGCAGCAGGGGCTGCAATCTACACCATCACCAGCGACTCATGGCAGCCCAGCTCCAGGTTGAGTTGTTGTTCACCATCTTAGCTGTAGAGGGCACAGCGTCACTGGCCCTAATGTGGGATCTGAACCACCAGCCGAGTGGCACATTGGTTAAGAGTTGGCTAGGTTGTTGCTTTTTAAAGTCACAGATTTTCATTAATATGTATACATATAAGGTATTATAAAATGTTAGTACAAGTACTTGTTTCTGGGGGGCAACATGGTATTCTGTGAACCCAGATGTTAACTAATCTTCATATAGAATTATTGCAGGATCAAATCTATACATTTGTTTTCTAATTTGTAATTTAGTGAAAATTATTTTTGTCTGCTTCAGGTAACTGTCCTCACTTATTTGTTAGATATATTTATATTTTATGATGCCATCAAATGGAAGTTGTTTGTTGTTATTATCATTGTTTTAACTGTGGAACAAAAGTGTCAAGTAATTGGTTGAAAAATCAACCAATATTGAAAGATTATATCTTATAAGGCAAGGCAATAGTATAAAATGGTATTGCTGAATTTTGGAAAATCTTAATTGTAAAAGTGAGATAGGTGATTTTCAGTCAAATAAGTACAAGTGAGAACAACTATAATAGCACAGTATATAATAAAGATGTTTATAAAATTGGTTGATAAATTAACATTGGTCACTTTCTAATCTAGGAAATAATTGTGGAGCTGGTGGAGTTTATTGGTTTGATTTTTAAATTAAATGGAGGGAAAACCAATCCCAGGTTCTGACCTCCTCTTCAGAGATACGAGAATAGACATAAATATGAATGCACAGCCTTTTTACTATTTATTCTAAGAATATTCTATTCTTCTTCAGAGGACGAGGCTGCTCTAGAAGGTGCTGTTGCAGAATACAGGAGAGAAAAGCAAAAGTATGAAACTTTGAAGAAGCAACAGTCAAAGAAAGGAACTTCCCGGGAAGAACAGGTAACTTCACAAAGTAAAATCCATACATAATTCATTGCCTTTTAAGTGTCTTCAAGTGTTGTTAATGGAGCCTAATTTGATTATACATCAGGGGACGCACTACTTCTTAAAAATGAAAAGGGATGTATTTATATAGTGTGACATGGCAGGGGCGTTGGCCACTCATGGAAAGGTCCACATGATAGAGTTCTTTTCAGACATACAGATAAAAAGCCTAAAACTTTCAGGTTTCAACCTTGTACTCCTATATCAAGCACAGGAACCTTGTAAAGCCACATGTTATCAGATACTAAATATTATGAAATAGAGAAGTGGTGATTATAAATGATGAAGGGACCTCTTCTAGCCCAGCATCTCACATGCTGACTCCACTTGAAATTGTACATTGCCTGTAAATAAGGTGTCGGTTCACCATTGACTTCTACTGTAAATAATGTTACAAAATTCTGCTTATTGCAAGTAATTCCTGTATTTTCATGAAGTAAAATAAGAAGATTGTCAGAAATCAAGAATCGAGGGATAGGAATCTAGCTCTACAGTCTGGGAGTCAATCATACACAACACGCAGCGCTCAGCACCAATAAAATAAACCTTAGCGGCCCAGCAGCTTCTTGCTGAAGAGCTAGAAGGACAGACCAAAATCTTACATTGTTGGTGCTGCCATGAACATGTGAGGACATGCCACTTTAGACGTATAAATAAAATAGGCAAAATAAAAGTAGATTTAAAAGCCCAACCATATTTGGATAAATGAATGTTATAAGTGACACCTAATTACTGATAAGGAAGAATCATGCATCAGTACTCAGCATGAAAATAATCATAGGGAAAGTTCAACAAGAAGTTAGGTATAGGAAACTATAATTACAGATAACTAATCTGTACAGTTTTCAGAAGAAGTGGGACATCAAAATTAAGAAAAATTACATTGTTAACTTGTTTTTATGGAATCAGAAAGTCCTTTGAATAGCAACTGTAGTGAATATACTACCAAAGATATTAAGGATCACTCTTATTCATGCATTCCTCTTTTTCCCCCTCCCAGCAAATAATTATTAAGAAGCTAAGCTACCATGTGCTAATCACTGTATTTGGTGGTAAACAAGGTGACTAAATCTATGCTGGCTGAGCTATCAGGAAAAAGAGCCAGTTACACAAGAACAGTAATACCAGTAAAAGAGGATGAGCACTATGATGGGTTAGGTACAGGGAGCTATGTAAATGGGTAACAGTAGGACCTAACATGTCCGAAGAATCTGGGGAGGCCTTTCTGAGAAAACCCTTTGTCAGCTGAGCTTTGAAGGTTGAGCAGGAGATATGTGGCTACAAAAGGAAGAGTATATGAGAAGTCTTTGATCTCTGCAAAAAACTAAAAGATATTAAGTATGACAGGAAAATAAGTGAGGGAGAAGACAAAGCTGGAGGAGTGAGCAGAAGCCATCTCATGCAAGGTATTTCTGAGCCTTAATAATAAGTTTAGATTTTCTCTATGGGGACTGGACAGCCATCAAAGGAAGGAAGTACAGTAAAACCTTGGATTGCAAGTAACTTGGTTTGCGAGTGTTCCGCAAGACGAGCAAACATTTCTAATACATTTTAACGTGGTAAACAAGCGATGTCTTGCAATACGAGTAGTTTGTTTCCGGAACAAATTATGCTCACAAACCAAGGTATTACTGGATTATGCTCTCATTTGCAGTTCGGGAAGATCCCTCCCACCTGGCTGCAGTATGGAAACTAGCCTGGACCCAGGGCAGGACTGGAGGCACAGAGGCCAGTTGAGAGAGTGTTATGTGTAGCTATGTATGCACAAAGCCTCCCAAGGCAGGGCCCCTCCAAAACAGCTTCCCCACACTGGGAAGGCTCTCGCTGTGCCGGAGAGCCATGCTGTCAGAGGTTGGCCATGCATTCCTTCAGCAAAATCCAGAAGACTAATTCCCCTGCAAGTGCCAAACAGAAATGCCTCCTTGCAGATCCTATCTTCTTCACCCTATGTTCTGCCCCTTTATTTCGTGATATTTGTTTTTCTGCCTAGTGTCTTCTCTTGCCTTTAGAATAGAGCTAGAGAAAGCCCAACCTTGAATAAAGCAAAGCAAGGCCAAGAGGATATTTTTTCGTGTTTGTCACAGCCTCCTTCTCTGAGCAAATGCCAGTAGCACATTAACTGGCTCGAAAAACAGACTGGCTTGCCACTTACAACTCAAGGAAAAAGATCCAGGGCTAGTGTAAATTGCTAGGAAGTTTTAAAATTTCATTCCTCTAAGAAATCTCCTTCATTTTCGTTTTTCTGTATGCTCTTGGAAAAGACATTTCCAAGTGTGCAAAAGTCTACCATTATAAATTGATGGAGTTTACTTTTAAGCAATAGATAGATAGATGATTAGTAGATAGATAGATAGATAGATAGATAGATAGATAGATAGATGATAGATAGATAGACAGACATATGGAGATGTATATTTATATAATGCAGATATAGGTATATAAGTATATACATACACACAAACACACATGACACACCGTAAAGGATATATACCAAAATGTCAACAATAGTTATTCTGAGTGATAGAACAATAGATATTTTTGTTTTGTTTTTATTTATTTTCTAATATTTCTACAATAAACTTTTTCCTTATTGTAAAGCAAATACAATAAAGGTTTGTAGGCAAAAAGCTTTAATGAATAAGGTTTAATAACAAGGGATGCCTTCTTTATCTGTTAACATTGTTTCAAGAGCTTTGTCCTATAATTACTACTCTAGAAACGGGTAAAATATCTAAACCCTAACACTAAGCAGCCCTCAGAATGCCTGTGAGGATATTTGTAGTTTTTAGTTATAGTAGGAATTTATAGTTTTTCCCCCAAACTCATCTCATTCAACAGCTATGGTAATGTGTATATTTTCAGCTGTTGTTCATGTGAGCATTAAATTTTGCAGAAACATACAAGGCACACTTCACTATCATTTTTTAGCGGTAACCGCCTTGGTTTCTTGCAGTTATTTTAGCACCACCTGTCTTTATTGCGCTTAGGTGCTAGACCACCAAAACCTACTTAATCTTTTCATGCACTGTGGTCCTGACGACATTTGTTAGATAAGGTCTGGAGCCTGGCAGTGTACTGTGATTCCTTATTACACCTGTTGTTCACATCTTGAATTATCACACACTGTTTTCCTTATGACATGTATTTTAGCACTGAATTGTATATGTATTAGCACATGTATTTTAGCACATTGTATTGTATTAGCACATGTATTTTAGCACTGTATCAGTATCTTAGATACTTGATTTTTATATATAGATAGTACTTTATCCCATTTTATAATTATGTACTTTTTTAAACAGTAGAATAAAAACCTATTTTCTAACTTGTGTTCTCTGCTCAAATACTGGAGCAGACTGTTACTGTTAAGCTATAGCCAGGAGGCAGTGTGATTACCAAAACTGGAAGTACTCTCTCTTCTTCCCCACAAAGGGCATGGGAGCCAAACAAGAATCACGGGAATGTCTCCTTTTTTTAAAAAAACATACTCAACAAACATGATACTTATATACTACCTCTTTCACTTAACAATACAGGGTAATGCTTCATGTGTAGAATTTTTAATAACAGTGTAATAGCATATTTATTGCTTTTTACCAAATTTATCTAGTTCCTTATTGAGCAACATTTAACATGTCTCCATTTTTCCTCTTGTGTGACTGCTGCCACAGCGCACTTCTTTTGCATCAGCCATTTTCTGTGTTTTAGATTTTTTTCTACATGTATTCCCAGGATTTGAATTATTGAATCTAAGGGAATGATTATCGTAAAGATTCTAATACATATAAACAGCTCTCTAAATCACTCCAGTGTACCCATCTTCCAACAGTTAATGTGTTCGTTTCTTTCACCTTCCCCAACATTGATATTTTTACATTTTTGGAAATTTGTTCGATGAAAAATACTATCAGTTCGTGTTTTGTTTTTGATTTCACGTATCTTAATGAACTACCTCCCTGTCTTGTGGACATTGAAAAGTAAGCTATTTATAATAAGCATGCATTTTAAAATTTAAATGTCTTCTATATAAGCAAATTTATCTTTCCCAAATAAGAAAATAGTCATGTATCTCTGAGGTAAATGCAAACAGGGTAATGTCAGGTTTTGTGAATATCAGTCACTGTTGCAGCTGGAAAGCAGTTTTGTTATTTTCCTTCAAAATTAAAAGTGTATCTAAGTGTTTTACATCTCGGTGGGATATTTTGTAACAAATTTAAGTGTCTCTTCTAAAATGATATTTATCCTTGTCAGAAAATTTAGCAGCCTTATTCTTATTTCAGACCCTTGCGTTGCTGAACCAGTTTAAATCTAAACTCACTCAAGCAATTGCTGAAACTCCTGAAAATAACGTTTCTGAAACGGAAGTAGAAGATGATGAAGGATGGTAAGTAAGGGCTTTGATCTTTGTATGAAACATGAACAAATAGACTCAGAGCACCATTGTAGGGCTTTAGCACCCTTTACTTCATTTCACTTCAGTAAGCACGTATTTATTGGGTGCTTGGTGTGTTCTGAGCATTGTGCTGGCCTGTGGGACATACTCAAGAAGCCTATGACCATATCCCAGCCCTAATAACTTTCTCATATTGTAGAAAAGATAAGACTCACATCAAACAACTAAGAAAAACAGCTTTAAAAGATTCTAAGTCATTAATTTTTACACTTTCCCACAAACACTTTAACTCAGCAATCCATTTCATAACCCTACTAAGTGTCTCTTCAAATTTATGACCTACAGGAACCTAGAAATACATGCATAGTTAACTTGTTTTTATCTTTGGATATTTTTCAGCTTTTTAAGACACTGATAAGAAATAAAGGAATTAATGACTTGTACGTGTCCTATGCTTAGCGCTTTATCCTGTACTGGCAAAAAGAAAGAAAAAAAGACTGAGAATTGTGTTTTCCCTTATCACACTCCTCTGTCCTCCAGTTGACTTCACATGTAGTACATTAGGCCTCCCCACACCTCACCGCCTCCGTCTCCCACTGCACCCTGGCTCAGGCACATTGCTGCAAGCAAGCCAGTGGGTCCCCCCCACACACATGACTCACCCTCTGGAGCCCCTGAACTATCACATGTGCCATTACCCCAACCCAAATCATAGCCTCACTCCTCTCTGCCAAACAGCATCTCGCCCCTATTTCAAAACTGTGTCCAGCACTCCCATTCTCCAGGAAATCAGTCAGCAAGATTTGTTGAGCAGTCACAGACATAGAGGGTGGAGGAAAGGGGGCTGGGACACACATTAAAAAAGACATAAACACACTCATTAAGAAAACATTTAAGCAAGTAAGACTCTGAAAGTATATATAACTTCAATCAAAAGGGCTGAGGATATGATGATTTGAATGGAATGAATCCGACTCACACTAGGACCCTGGAAGGACTTGTGTATTTCTCTGAATATAGTTTCTATACCGTCTGAGTTATGATGCCAAATTGTTTTGTGAAACCCTGGGTCTTTTTTAACAGGTGTCTATTATTTATGTATATTTGTTTATACTTAAATTCAAACCTGCTTAAAGACAGAAGCTCGCGCCTCCATAGCTCTGTGCCAAAGGCGAAGGCCCAGTGGGTATTGATTGACCCATAGAGATAAATGCACATTGCATAGAACTTTCTGGGTTTTATGTGACTGGACAGGTTTAGTTCTATTTTGGATTCCTTGAATGTCTCAAAATATCTTTCAAATGTTTTGGGTTCAGTCACCACACTCCAAAATGTTTTGCCAAGTCGTCTTCCCCTTATTTTTGAATTCATATGCGTTTTTTAAGGAAATATGATCCATGTGTTTCTGATTCATTTACACTTAACTCATCAAGAGGGTGTTTTGTAAGAGCAGTGTGATGCCCAATAAGTTTTTTTAACCTTTTTATAAGCCATTTAAGTCCTTTTTTATTGAACAGGAAAGTCACCAACAAATTTAAACCCAGAAGTTCCATTTGCAACTCATAACCCACAGGATTCAAATTTACTTTCAACTTGGCAAGACCATTTAACTTCCCAAGGTTCTTCCTAGCCCCTTGTATTTTCTCATTTTGAATTCCTCATTAGCTTCAGATATCAATTAGTGTGATTAAGAGTGTCATTCTTGTTTGTGATATGATTTCACAATACAATCATTGTTCTAACCTTCTCATTAGAAAGTTAAACAAATGGGAAAACTTCACCAGATAGTGGGGGGAAAACTTCACCAGATAGTGGGGGAAAAACCACTGATCACTGATGTTGGCCAGTTCTCCATCTGGGGAACAAAAATAAGTGGTAAAGGAAGGGGAAATACGATAAAGGAGCTATTTCCAGGTCTTCAGGGGGTTCATTTCTTCTTTCAATTGCAGTTTCCTAAACAGAAAGTCAGAGCTGTACACTATGTACCTGCACATTTTTTTTTGTATTTGTTTTATCTAACATCTAATAAAATCCTTTAGCTTCCAAGGCACTTACAGAATCCAACAGAATCCCTGGGGCCCTTATATAATGCCCTTTTATTGTGACACAGACTATTGAAATTTTGTAACCTGATAAGCAACACTATTTCTGTTCGTAAAGAAGCCAGTTCAGCTTTATCAAGTCTCTGGTGATTTAGATCATCTCTCATGAAGTATATTCCACTCAGAGAAGAAGTCTTGTATTCAAAATGATTTATAGCAAATATTATGAGTGCATGGCATGTGCACGTGTGTTATGCATAAATTACATGGCTCCCAGACTGTTTTGTAGGTCACGGTTGCCGCTTTTCTAAGAAGTAAAAGTCAGCCAGTGCTGTGACTACACTGTCAGGGTCTGTTATCTGAGGTAAAATGATTGCTTCTAAGACAGTTTTATGTGTCCACATGAGTGACCACACATTGAGGGATCATTTTCATTTTCTGTCAAGATAGAAACCATTACCAATTTGTTATGTTTTCTTTTACTTGGCAAACTGTTCTGTTCGCATTTTTGGCTAGGCTGCTGTATTGGCATGGTATACAACAGACATTTGGGTACCATTCAGCAGCATTCTATTTTTTATGCAAAAAAAGGAAAAAGTGGGAGGGGAAGAGAAAGAAAAGAAATGTGATTCTATTGTAAACACTATATATGGTGTTCAATAATTATTTCCAGATTTCACTGTCTAACACGGCATTTAAAGAAGTGTTATTAGTAGATCTAAGCTTAAATAAATGCATGATAGAAAATTTTCACTCAAAATTATTAGGATTCTTCTCTTTGTTGGGACCTATGCTGCCAATCCTGGTGGCAGTGTTGGGACCAGATTCCAGGGTAGCAGCTTGGGTCTCTTTGCCACTCACTACGTGCCTTCGCCCCACAGCGCTACACTCTCATATAGAGTCCTCCTTCAAGCATGGATTTTATAAAACCGATTAGATACATGGCTGGAGTCATCAGCCAAAGGATTCATATGACCATGTGGATGAAGTCCATATGCCATTTTGGGTTTGTTTAGATAAAGCTTGGTTAGCTCCCAGAAAAGTTTTGAGAGAGCTGTGTCTGACAAGGCAGTCAAGAGACTTATAAAAAAGAAAGCCACCTGCTCCTTACGCAACAAACTCAGCATTCCAAGAAGAGGAGAAAAATTGAATCTATGAGAGTAGATTGTGATCCTGTGCAGCTTAACTATTCACTACTATGTTCCACTAAACATTCTTTCCAGATTGTTAAAGCTAAGATTAACCCAAAACTTCATAACAAATACACATGATAAAATAGTATACCACATTAAAGGCCGCCTGCCTGTCCCCCTCCTCCACTTCCCCATAGTACATACAGTATTTAGCATTCTAAGGATTAGGGAAGCACTAACAATTGCATGATTGCCTCAAGTAAATATTTAATAATTATTTTTATTATATAAGGAAAAGATATTTACTGTAGAAAAAACAGAAGACAGACTTCTCAAAAAAAAGTAAATAAAAATCACCTGTGATCCAAACTCAACAGTAAATAACTATTAATTTATACATGTGTATACCCCTCCAGATATTCATATGCATATACATATTTTAAGCAGAAATAAGAACATATAATACTACAGTTTTATAACTCGTTTTTTTTCCCCTCAGCATTATATAGTGAATACTTTTCCTTGCCATACATTATTTTATTATATAATTTTTGTATTTTTTTATTATGGCCGTATAGTATTCCATTATATGATGAACCACAATTTACTTGATCAACTTCATGTTGTTGGATATTTGGACCCTTTCCGGTCTTTTTATTATTATTATTATTATTATTATTATTATTATTATTATTATTATTATATACACAACACTGTAATGAACATCCTTGTATCTTTGTCATTGCCAATTTTCTCAGGATAAATTTCTAAAACTGGCATTCTTAATCAGTGGGTATGCATGTTAGGCTCTTGCTAAACATTTTCAAGTGACCCTCCCAAAATGTCATTCCAATTATAGTCCCAAGTAAATATCAGTTTTATGACTTGCTTTTAGGGCTGTTAGAATCTCAAGACTTAATTAAGGTACTTTGCTGTACTTAGTGAAAGAGAATAGATTTTAGAAGAAATGCTTTGCCTTTGTAAACTTTTTAAAAATACGTTCTGTTTTTAATAAAATTGGTACAAATTTCAGTGTAACTTCTCAAAATCCTCAGCTCTGAGTAATCTTGTTCTTGGTTCTGAAAAACTCTCCTTCTAACATAATTCTACAGGTTTTTTGTAGATGCCTTTGATTATGTCAAGGAAGTTCCCTTCAACTTCTGGTTTTCTCAGTTTTTAACATGAATGATGTTGAATTTTGTCAACTACTTTTCTCCATTAATTGATATAATCTTGTGTTTTTCCTCTGTGACTGTTAATAGGGTAAATTACACTCATTGATTTTCAAATCTTGAATGGCCTTACAATCACATAATAAACCCCACCTGGTCATGGCATAGTTTCCTTTTTAGTTTTGCAGAGTTAAAATTGCTAATGCTTTGACCGTGATATCTGTGTCTGTGTCCGTGAGGGATACTGCTCTGCAGTGTTCTCTCCTGCTGCTGTTTCTGTGTGACAGGGATTTCAGGGTAATGCTGGCCTCATAAAATGTATAGGCAATGTTTTCTCCTATTTCCTGAAAAAAAAAGATAACATAAAATTGGTGTTATTCCTTCTTTAAATATATGATAGAATTTGCCAGTGAAACCAGGTGAATCTGGAGATTTCATTTTTAGAAGAAATTTTTAAATAGACTTTATTTTTTTAATGCAACCTTAGGTTCACAGCAAAACTGAGCAGAAAATACAGAGTTCCCATATTCTCTCCCTTCTCCCCCCGGCCCCCCAAACACAGCCATCCCAACTATTAACATCCTGCACCACAGCAGTTCATTTGCTATGATTGAGAAACCTACATTTAACATCATTATCACTTCAAGTCCATACATTAGGGTTCACTCTTGATGTTGTATATATTCTATGGGTTTGGACAAATACAGAGGGTGCCAAAAAAATGTATACACATTTTAAGAAAGGAAAAAAACTATTAAAATTGTAATATTCAATGTATACTGATAGCAAAAGATGAATACAAGTCACATTTGACTTCTGCAATTACAAGAGGTGCTCAAAGTGGTTCCCATCAGCGTCCAGACACTTCTGATTACAGCGAACTATGACTTGAGTAACGTTGACCAAAGTGTCCACTTGTGCACATTTTTTTGGCACCCCCGTGTATAATGACATGTATCCACCATTACAATACAGAATAGTTTCATCGCCCTAAAAATTCCCTGTGCTCTGCCTATTCATCCCTCCCTCTCTTCCTAATCCTGGCAACCAGTGATCTTTTCACTGTGTCCATCGTTTTCCTTTTCCAGAATGTCATATTGTTGGAACCATATACTAGGTAACTTTCTCAGATTGTCCCCTTTCATTAGTGTAACATGCATTTAAGGTCTCTCCATGGCTTTTTATGGCTTTATAGCTCATTTCTTTTTAGTGCTGAATAATATTCCGTTGTCTGAGTACAGCATAGTTTATCCATTTACCTACTGAAGGACATCTTGGTTGCTTCCAAATTTTGGCAGTTGTGAATAAAGCTGCTATGAACATCCGTATGTAGGTTTTTATGTAAACTTGTTTTGGGATAAATACCGAGGAGCATGATTGCTGTGTGGTATGGTAATAGTATATTTAGTTTTGTAAGTAACTGCCAAACTGTCTTCCAGAGTGGCAGTGCCATATTATATCTCCACCAGCAATGAATGAGAGTTCCTGGTACTCTACTTCCTTGCCAGCATTTGGTGTTGCCAGTGTTTTGGATTTGGGCCATTCTAATGTGTGGGGAGTGGTATCTCATGGTTGTTTTATTTGCTTTCCTAATGACCTATGATGTTGATCATCTTTTCACATTCTACCAGGGGTGCCAAAAACATGTACACATTTTAAGAGATGTTATCTATGTGTTACTTTTCGCCGTTGAATCAAATTACAGTAGCAATGTGCAGTATGACATTCGCTCAAAAGATGATGTTAATCAAATGAATGCTAGTGTCATTCATTGTATGACAACTTTAATACAATTTTTTCCTTTCTTAAAATGTGTATACACAAATTTTATACACAAATACCCTCTGTATTTGCCATCTGCATATCTACTTTAGTGAAGTGTCTACTAATGGTTTTTGCCCACTTTTTAATCAGATTGTTCAATTTCTTATTGTTGTGTTTTAAATGTTCTTTGTATATTTTGAATAACAGTTTTATTTTTATTTTATTTTTTTAATTATATCTTTATTATCATTCAGGTCGAAATTTTTTTTTTAAGATTTTTATTGGGGAATTGGGGGGTTGGGAACAGTGTTGGGGAATTGGGGGAAGGGGAACAGACAAGTTGCTGTCCTTTTGGTCTTCAGTCTAGTTGTGGAGGACGTTGCTTCACTGGCCCAAGGTGGCACCATCATTGCGCTCTTCCCGGGCGAGGCAGATCAGTCGCCGGCTTCTGGACGGCCGCTCACTGTGGCTGCTGGCCGCTCACGCTGGCTGCTGGCTACATACGGTAGCCCATGGCAACCCACTGCCACAGAGGCTGCAGCCTACACTGTTGCCAGCGACTCACGGCAGCCCAGCTCCAGGTTGAGCTGTTGTTCAGCATCTTAGCTGTAGAGGGCAGTGTCACTGGCCCTCATATGTGTGATCCGAACCAGGGCCCTCTGGCATCCCAAGCCAGTTCTTAACCATCGCGCCACTCGGCCGGCCCTGAATAACAGTTTTATATCAGCTATGTTTTTTGCAGATATTTTCTCCCAGTCCATGGCTTGTCTTCTCATTGTTTTTCACAGAGCAGAATTTTTTAGTTTTAATGAAGTCAAGCCTATTCATTATTTCTGTCATGGATCACACCTTCAGTATTACCTAAAAGGTCATTGCCATTCCCAAGATCAAGTAGGGTTTTTCCTGTGTTATCTTCTAGCAGTTTTATGCTTTTGCATTTTACATAGGTCTATGGTCCATTTTGAGTTAATTTTTGTGAAGGGTGTAAGGTCTGTGTCTAGGTTCATTACTTTTGCTTGTGGAGCATTTCTATTTTCACAGACATATTTTGTTTTGGAATGTCTGCTGAGTTACTTTAATGTGAAATCTCGTTTCTTTTAAAAGCACTGGTTAAGCGTATTTCTAGCCAATTATCAGTCACTCAGATTAATTAATAATATTATACAAAATAACTGACAGAGTAGAAGATACTGATACTTCACTTTAAAGTAAATATACATCCTTTCTATGCTTTTTTCACTCTTACTCTTCTACTGGTAGTAGGAGATCAAGGTGGCTGTGGATCCCACCAATTCATTCTTGAAGCATGTGCTGTCCAGTTGACCTTTGAACGGCATGGGTTTGAACTGTGGGAGTCCGCTTATAAGCAGATTTTTTCTAATAAATAACAGGCAGCCCTTTTTATCTGTGTGATTCACATCCTTGGATTCAGGAACCGTGGATCAAAAACCCACGGATTCCCAACCATGGATCAAAAATACTGTTTTCCATCTGAGTTTGGTTGAATTTGCAGATGCAAAGGGCCAACTGTAGCTAAGTTTTGGGGGAGTCAAAAGTTACATATGGATTTTTGAGTGCACGGGGGTTGGCACCCCTAACCACGCCCCTCACCATTCTTCAAATGTCAGCCGTGTTTCAGGCACCCTGCTACGACCTTTGTGTTATCTTCTTTCATTAACCCTCACAGGAGCCTCATGGGGCTCGTAGGCTAAGGACCAGTTGTGGTAGATTTGTTTCTTACAACTCCATCAGATACTTAGTATTACTTTTATTCTATAAATGAGGATACTGAGGCTCAAAGAAATTAGGTTATTTGTACACGATCACACAGTAATAAATGGTGAGGCTGTCGTTCACACATAAGAGCCCATGCTGCTTCCATAACACCAGCTTTTGCCAACAGTGATTTCATCATAAAATAATAATCAGTAGGATAAGAAAAAAAATTAACATGACTTTCAGAGACCTTTGATTCTAAATAATATCCATCTTCTGGAGCTGGTTACAACATATATCACCCACTCTCATCTTTGGAGTACTTGCCACACTTTTAAAGAAATGCGCCATCGTGGGTGCTCTCCATAACCCCACATATTGGATTATCTCCTAATTATAAAGCAGACTGCCAGGTTCAAATCTCTGCTCTCACAATGACTCCTGAATGGCCTGAGCCAGCAGCCTCCCCTGCAAGCCTCAGTCTCTTCACCTGTGAAGTACAGATAACAATGCCTACCTCTGAGTTATTATTAGAATTAAGTGAGATAATTCATGGAAAGTAGTCAACATAGCACCTGACTTTTAGACAGTGCTCAGGAAATATTAGGTGTGAGAGACGGGGGAGAGTGCATGATACTGGGATAGTATTGGTAAGGTTTAACAAATGACTCAAGCAGCACCAACTAAACATTGTAAATTAAATAGAATGTTAGTTATACAGTCCTCTTGTAATAACCTCAAAGAAAAATATATAAAGAAAAGGTGAAGGTTAACGTACATCAGTTATGTTACCTGTGACCTAGAAGGAATGCATATACAGAGGGTGCCAAAAAAATGTGCACACATTTTAAGAAAGGAAAAAACTGTATTAAAATTTTAATAATATATACCGATAACAAAAGATGAATACAAGTTATGTGTATACATTTTTTTGGCACCCCGGTATATTCATTAAATTTGGTAGTAGTGCTCAATGGTTCTATTTTAAAATCTGTTGAGAAAAAGAGAAAAGTGTATGTAGTAAAGCAGTTGTTTAGCTGACTCCAGGTTATAAAATACTGAGGTTTGCAGAGTTTAGTGAATATAAATTTAGCGATCATACAGAAAGGAGCAGAGCAGACAACGTTACCTTTGCTGTTGGGAATATACAGTCATGGATTGTGGACTCTCTCCAGAATCTTTTGTATTTTCTTTCTTTTTAACAGACAGCATTTTGGAACAGATAAAAGCTATGCAGGCATAAGTAGTTTATTTCTATTGGAAAGAAAGTTTTAAGAGCAAGGGTCCTTGGGATTAGCACAATATAGTAAAAAGTCATTTCACAATGGTAGTTCCAGATAACAACAAAGCCGGTACACAATGAAAGTTGCCACTGTACACAGGCAATCAAAAGATTATCAACAAGCACTCTGACACTTCAACCATATCTGAAAGCTAAATGATGCTTAAAACAGGATGGAAAAACCCAAGTGGTAAGATTCCAGGTGAAATTTAGCGAAACATGATGCATCATTTGTACATAGTTTAAATAATGTGTCATGTTCT
Source organism: Hipposideros armiger (assembly GCF_001890085.2). NCBI lineage: Eukaryota > Metazoa > Chordata > Mammalia > Chiroptera > Hipposideridae > Hipposideros > Hipposideros armiger. The sequence goes on from NW_017731529.1 coordinate 885,791, forward strand.
TTCATGGACTTACTAGGTGAAATTAATACTAATTGTCATATTGATTTTTTCAGATAACTTAATTTGTGTTTATAATACATGTTCGAGATATAAAACATTTAAAAAGGACAGGAAAGGGCAAATCCCTAGTAATTTTATATTCCACAGATAATCATCATTCATGCTTTTAACTATCCTCATATATTTATATATATACTTTTTCCAAGAATGGAAAAATTTGTCTAGTATTTTTTTATTATTATAAGCCTTCATCAGTGAATAATCCAGTAGTTAAATATTTTGTAAATTCATGTTATTTCCTTAGGGTAAAGGAAGTTAAACTGCTAAGTGTGTTTTAAAATGTTTTTTTAATTGAGCTATAATTTAAAATATAAGAAAATGCACAATTTGAAGGTACCTCTTCACTTTTATGAGTTTTAACAACTGAATACACCCATGGAAACCCCACCAACCCAAGATATAGAACATTTACATTACCCAGCAGATTCTCGAGTGCCCCTTTCCAGCCATTTCCATCCCCCCAGCCACTCTGATTTCTGTCAGCTAGGTATGTCTTCGATGACATTTTTGCTAGCTTGAATTCCTGAAAGCTGACTCATTTATACCTGTACCAACAATGTATGAAGTTGCTGGTTCCTCCTTACTCTAGGTATTATGTGAGTATGTATTTGTTGTCATATGTCACAGTTAACAGATTTAGATATACTAATCTCTGCCAGTTTCTACTTTGTATTATTTTGTATTTCTTTGTTTACTGGTAAAGTTGAACTTTTAAATATGTTAATTGACCATTTCTATTTTATTATTGTTGTGGTGGTAGCCGTCAATTGTGTAGTCTACTGTGATGATATATTTCTTGTTGATTTAAAAATGCTCTTAGATATTAAGGATATTCTTTTTTGTTTTAAATATTTTTACCAGTTTGTCATTGCCTTACAGTTTGTTTATGGAGGTCTTTGTTTTGTTTTTGTTTTTAACGTGGAGTTTTAAATTTGCATTGCCAAACCTGGCAACCTTTTTCTCCATGTTTTCTGCCCAGTGTCATTCTTTAGGTCTTCATAATCCCAGGATTATATAAATACCTAGTTATATCTTTCTGTAGTATTTGTATTGTCTTGTTTTTCATTTTTAATTTACATCTTTAATCCATCTGGAATTTATTTGGTGTGTTTTATTCGGTTAATATTATAACTATTTTTTTAATTGATAACCGCCACAATTAAATCATCCTGTGTTTCCCCACTGATATTAAACGTGTCCTTCATCATAGAATAAGGTCTTATGTGTATTTTTCAGTCAGTTTCATTGTCTTACATGGATTTTTCTGTCTTTTCCTGTGTCAATACCTCACTGCTAAATTATTGTAGCAATATAATATCTGGTAAGCAAGTTGGGCCTTTATTGTTCAACACATTTTTTCCTTTAAAGCTTAAGTGGCGGGATAATGTGCTGTAATTATTTTCTGTTAGTTAACCACACCTGGAAAAAGCTTAGACAATTGACCATGGAGTCAATAAAAAGGCCCCATTATTTAACAGGTGGCTGCTACCTGAATTGCAGTCCTAGTGCCACAAAGGAAATAATCAGTCTTTAGACAAACCCCCTACCTTCAAAGTCATGGAAAAGATCACATATGGAAAATAAGTAGCATAAGGAATAAAAAAGAACAAAATCTAGGATATTTGATTGCCATTTTCTGGTATAGGTATATAAATATTTTTATGAGAAGTTTAATCAGAATTTTTTCCATCTCTGGTACTGAACAAAAGCACAAAGGTTTAACAAAGTCATAGAGTCAACAACCTCTCACTTTTATTTCATTTGATGTGCATCCCCATGACATCTAGAATGGCCACATATAAATGCAAACCACAAAATCCTTTTCCGAAGACATTCATTAATAATCTTTCTACTACCAGCCATTTTTAATTATTAATGTCCTTTCTCCTCTCTGGTATTAATGCAGATAATTAAGTTAAATGTAATAATAATGCCTGTTCCTTGTGTACAGTTAATTCAGTTGACCATGATAAGTAGTGTTGGGCTTGATCTGTTTTTTAGTAGAAATAAAAGTTATAGTAAGAAGCTAGCTTTTAATGAACATTTTAAAAGCACCAATCAATCTTTTTTAAACCTGTAGGTTTGATATTATTCTTATGCCCAAATTATATGGGAAGAATCTGAGGCAGAGAAAAGTTAAGTAACTTAGGTCAAGATACATAGCTAGGAAGTTGTAGATCTCAGAAATTAGACAATCATGCTTGGCTCTATAGTTTAATTCTATTTGTTTTGGAAAACATAATCTCTTATTTGTGATTTTGTATTGCAACAAGTTCTCTAACTGAGCTAGCCTGTATATTTTTTTATTTTTTCGAATAAAGTAGTGCTGTTGTTTTAATCTATAGTAATAAGGCCAAACAAGTGACTTCAGGACTTTGTTAACTCTTGGTCAAAAGTTATCTAGCCCCCTTTAAATCATGGGAGATTTTAAGTCCATATCCCTAATATTATAATCCTTGTATTACTAATCAAAAAGTTACTTAAAAATTTGTATAACTTGAACAAGAAGTTCCTGCCACATTTACTCATAATTTTTCATAGGAATATAAATAGTAGAGTGGTTGTGATTATGGGATTTGGAGTCAGACCAGAATTTGAATCCCAGCTTGGAAAATGACTAGCTGTGTGATCTTGGGCAAATTATTTAACGTTTCTAACCCTGTTCCTTAAAATGTAAACTGGGGATAATGATTGTACCTTCCTGGTAGATTAGTTTGTAGATTAAATGAGATGCTGTTTTTAAAGGATTTAGCAGGGTGTCTAGAACAATCAGTGATCAATAAATGTTTTTCTCATCTTCAGTGTTGTCATTGATATTTTTAAGAATTTATTTCCCCAGATTTGACTACTTTCAGTAGATCTACTATGATGATGATTGGAATTTACACCATTTGTATGTTTGACATTTCTTGTGACCTTTTCTTTTTTTTCTAGCTGAGCCATCCTACCACCTGCCTGTTGGCAGCTCAGTGGCAGCTCAGCTCGGGCTGGGAATGGAACCCGTGACCCTGTTGCTCAGAGCTCGCACTCTTGAGTTAGCTCTTAACCAACTGAGCCACTCGACCGGCCCTCTTATGACCGTTCCTTGGGTTAACCCATTATAAGTTGCAATGGTTAGTGTTAGTTTCTATCATAATTCTTAACATTCTGAAATAAAATAAATTTGAGATTTGAGCTTTTTACAGTGAACAGTAATGCATCATTAATGAAATATTGGTTTTTCCCTTGAGGCTAGTACTAAAAACAAAAGGGGGGGCATCAATTGTAAGTACAATTTATATAGAAAGCAAAAGAATATCATCCCTTTGGAGAACAGAATTGTAAGCTCAGTGTAATGTAAATATTTTGCTTTCATTTCTCTCTTAGCCAAGTTCTAAGGTAGTGAAGTAAGAAGAACTATGATTATACACCAGGTTCCCTAGTTAGTGTGTTCATTTTATACAGGAGTATAAATAATGCTGCAGAAGCTCAATGTGGTCCTTTCATGAATAGATCTTGTCAGAGTTGCTAACCCTGGAAAGGTTATTATTTTAATTTTAAGCCCTCTATTCAACCCCAGTGTCACCTCTTTTTCTAACTTTTTTTCTTCTTAATGAAGAAAACTCTTCTGCATTGACTGTTCTTTCATACAGTTTGCCCTGAAATAAGTTTCTCTCACATTAAGGAAGTAAGTTTGCTCTGTTGATGGATTTGTTTTGAGAGACAGGCAGATAGCCATGTACCCCAGCTGCTCAACAGGCCCTTTGTTTGGGATCTCCATATTCTGCATGTTGTTTTGTTAGTTCTATGGCCATAGATTATATGTTATTGGCTGAGCAGTTGCTTAAACCCAGGGCAGTTGTAAGAATTCATATTACTGATTTATTCTGGAAAGGCTCTGAAATCTTTCCACCTGTGTCTTGCTGACTATTTAAGCATGTTAGATAGGCAAACAAGCTGAAAAACTATTCCCATGTTGCGGAAGATAATTTGAAAATTACATCTTTCACATTTGCTCCAACAATACTCAATATTTATTAAAGACACTCCAAATGTGAGGATTTCTTCTTCTTTTTAATTGAGGGAAACAAAAGTCTTTTTTTTTAAGATTTTTATTGGGGAATTGGGAGAAAGGGAACAGAAAAGTTGCTGTCCTTTTGTTCTTCAATCTAGTTGTGGAGGACGTTGCTTCACTGGCCCAAGTTGGCACCATCATTGCGCTCTTCCCGGGCGAGGCAGATGAGTCCCTGGCTTCTGGACGGCAGCTCACAGCGGCTGCTGGCCACTCACGCTGGCTGCTGGCTACACACGGTAGCCCATGGCAACCCACTGCCACAGGGGCTGCAGCCTACGCCGTCGCCGGCGACTCACGGCAGCCCAGCTCCAGGTCGAGCTGTTGTTCAGCATCTTAGCTGTAGAGGGAGTGTCACTGGCCCTCATATGTGGGATCCGAACCGGGGCCCTCGGTGCCCCAAGCCAGCTCTTAACCAACGCGCCACTCAGCCAGCCCCAAAAGTCATTTTTAAGAGTTGGCTTTCGAAACCCCAAACTGAGGGAAAAATATTAACATTTGTTCAAAGTTCAGAACAAAGGAGCTTTTCGCATGTTAATGGTGAACAGTAAAAGAAAATCCACGGGTTTTTATCTTTGTTTTCTTTTTTCAAAAGCCAGTGTCCATTTTATTCTTACTTGGTTTACCTAATTCTCTGTTTTCCTATACTTATTTTTGTTTATTCAAATATTTTTAAATTTCTTATTCCGATTTTTCTTCTGCTGTCGATTTTTAAACTCTCTTCTGAGGTTTAGCCATTTCTGCCTGCATTTTTTTTTAAGTCACTGTTTGTGTTTCCCATTTTGAGTCTTCCTTCATTTTTACTTTTCCTCCTTGATTTCTTTCTCCTCTTCAGCCCTTTCTGCTTCTCACAGACATCTATGTGCTGTGCTGCTCTGCTGGACATAAAGAATGCCAGAGACCTATTCTCCTAGACTTTTTTTTACACACTTTGATCTCTGGACTCATTCATGTTTTGTCTATCTGTCTCTTCATATGAATTACTGTCATCTCTACTATCTACTTCATGTTGAAGAAAGATTCACACTTCTTTCTTTATAGACGCTAATACTTTAAACCTTTATCTTCTTAATTCCTAGAGAGCTTTGAACATTTGTGAAAAGAGAATTCTAAGTTACTTGTAATCCATGATGGAGAAAAGTCCTAAAATTAAAAATTTATAATGTTTTCACTTAAATATTATATTTTGATAGTTAGAATACAGAAATGAAAGAATCGTTCAATTGTATTTATAAATATATTCTAGAAATCATAAGAAAATGTCTAGAATTTTAAACAAAATTGTATCAAAAGTGAACTGAGAATCATAGAAGAAAACATAGTTGTGACATTTGGGGTTGATAATATCATTGTTCTCTATATGGCTAGTTTATGACCTCATCTAATCTTAATTACCTCCTTAAATCTTAATTATCTCTTCAAATATAGTTACATTAGGAGTTAGGGCTTCCAACATATGAAGGGGTGGGGGAACAATCTAGTCCATAACACTAAGAAATTAACTATAGACTAAATAGTTAATTAACTATAACTAAATTAACTATGGACTCTACTTAAAATAAGATACCAATATTGGTTCATTAAGTGTAACAAATGTACCATACTAATGTAAGATAGTAATAATCGGGAAAATTTGTTTGAAGGGTATAAGGGAACTCTACTATCTGCTTAATATTCTGTAAAACTAAACCTCTCTTAAAAGTAAAATCTATTTTAAAAAGTAAATAAATTTTGAGAAATATTTTTTTAAGTAGTAAAAGGGTAATGCTCTTTCCCCATCAGATGCCAAAATTATGATAATTAAAGTAATGAGTGCATTATTCAACAAATAAAGTTGAAACAATTAGGTAGCCATTTGGGGAAAATAATTAAATTAGAACTTCATCGGACCCGATATACCAAAAGAAATTTCTAAACTGACAAAAGGTTAGCAAGTGAAAAAAGAAGTACAAAATGCTAGAAGAAAATACAGGTGAATATATACATGGTCTTAAGATGAGCAAAGACTTCTTCAGTATGACTTTAAAGACAGACTGTAAGGGAAGAGACTGCTCACAAACATTGGAAAGTTCTATATGGAAGGGAGGAAAGAAGGAAAAGAGGAAGGGGTGCAGGGAGGAAGAAAGGTGACAGGTAGATGAAACTCCATAAAAAACAAAATTAAATGACAAACTACATAAGATGTTCACAATTTGTGCAATGAATAAGGATTTATATTCTTAATATACTAAGAATTCTCACAAATGTATAAGAAAAAGAATGAATGTGCCATTTTTTTAAATGAACAAAGAACACGAACATATATATCACAGAAGAAGAAATACAAATAGCCAAAACCAGCGGGGGTGGAGAATGAAAACAAAAATCATCTGACTGTGTTAATCAAAGCAAATTAAGGCATTCAGATGATGAGCGTGTGAAATGGGATATCTTTTCTGAAGGGAAGTAAGACAAGATACGTAAAGTGCCTTAAAAAAGCACAAATCTTTGTCCTAAGGTTTCTACCTGTAGGAATTTATCCTAAACATTAGTAAGGATTCTCTATTACAAATAATACAAATACCTTAAACAAAAATGAGAAATTTATCAGCATGGGAAGCTTAAGGAATGGAGCTACAAGCGAGTTCAGCCAGTGTCAGGACTCTGTGTCCCTTTTTCCTGTCCCCTGTTCCATTTTCTTCTCAGTTGGCCACATCTATAGGCAGGCTTCCTCCAGGGGGTGGCAAAGATGGCCTCCAGGTGCTCTAGGCATATGTTTCCATTATGGCCAACCAGTGTTTCAGAAAAACTTCTTGAGTCAATTCTGTTTGAATGCCCATGCCCTGATCTAATCACTGGTTATTCTGGACAGGCCTCTACCAAGTGTCCCCTTCCTGGGACAAGGACAGGGGGTGTTATCACACTTCAACCACATGGACTGAGAGTTGGAAAAGATTATTTCTGAAAGGAAAAGAACGATGATACCAAAAGAAAGAATGCTGAGACGAGCCAAAAAAAAATTACTACAAATTTAAAAATCCAAATATTTATTATTCACATAGATATTATTTGCAGCATTGTTTATAAAGTTGAAAAGTTGAACAAGCCTAAGAATCCTACAATATGGGATTGAGTAAATTACAGGTTCAAATACTACACAAGAATAAAATGATGTAGAAGTATAGTTATGCATGTAAAAAATGTGGTGTACTTGGGTATGAAAAGCAATTTTAAAATATATACATTATGATACCTTAAATATATACATATATACGTGTATACATATATATAGATATAGATATAGATGTAGATATACACACACACATACTACCTACAGACATACAGACATAACCATAGAAAAAGTACAGGAAACCATGTGTCTGTTTACAGCAGTTATTGATGAGCTATGGAGTTACAGGTCATTTTTTTGTTTTATCTTCTTCTCAGGATTATTGTACTTTGCACAAAGAAAAGGCACGCAAAACCGTGACTATGTTAATCATGCTATAAAAGTTGGAAAAATAGAATTTTTATAATTCTTTGATCCTATAAGTAGTTTCTGCCCTTTGAATGGCTTATGGTCTAGTATAGATGGGACATAATAATAGGTATAAGCCTCCAGAGTTAGGAGGATCAAATAAGTTATGTGTGTATGATGATGTACCTGAAAACACTTTGAAAAAGGCTTGCAGTATAACAGAATATTATAAAAATAATAAACAGTTATGCAAGCACAGTTTATATGTAACACAAAGTGCAAAATAAATTGAAATGATGACAAGTGTTTGGACCACACTGTTGCAGGCATGATGCTTGAAACTCATTCTAACTCTGTGAGGAAAGCAGGGTGCATATTACCATGCCCTCTTCCCAGATGAGGAACCAGAGGCCTGAAAAGCAATGTGACTTCCCTACAGAAACCTTTAGTCACTGGGTTGTACCTCAAACCCAGGCCTTCTGACTACAATCCACCAAAATTTCCATAGAAAGTGGTACTGAAAGGCAAAGGCGAGAGCAGGTCCTGAGGCCCCTAAGAGACTTTTAGGAGGAAATGGGAATTAAACTGGGCTCTGAACGGACAGGGGACAGACCAGTGGGCAAGGAGAGGCGGGGCATTCCAGAGCAGGGCCGTGACCAGCGTCCTCTGCGGCCCTCTGTGTCTGCGCTACAGAGCAGAGTGTGGTCCTTCAAAGCGTCAAATGTGGGCAAAACTTGAAAATTGTTTTGTCTTGCTGAGATTTTTCTTTAAAAACAAAAAAGACTGTTTTTGCTTCTCAAATACAAATCTCCTTTCAAGCTCTTCCTGCCCCACCCCCCAAAAAAAAAACTTAAACCAGATCACTTAAGCTTCCAATCCATCGTCCCATAGAGTTATGTAGTGGGGTTTCTTTGAGAATTCTAACTGAATGCAGAAATGGGAAGCTATTGACACAGTTTACTAAAAACAAATTATGTGGATGAATTTCACAAAGAATGGCAAATCCAGTAGAAGAAGGCTGTCTGAGGACAATATATACATTTCTCCCTGCCCCATACTTCACAGAGACTAAGTGTATGGGAGACAAATGTCAATTATTAGGCACTGTCACTGGCCCACTTGAGAAAGATAAGTGTTAGCTTTTCATAGCGTAGAATTAGTGGTGATGGAGATACTTTGTTTTAGCTTTTTGAGTATTAGCCTTTTCTCTGGTATTGCGGAGTACTTACCTGGAAAATTCAAGGGCTTATAAACATAACCGCTAAATAATTTGGAATTATGTATTAATATTAAGGAGAAAGGTGAACAAAACCAGAATTCTAACCAAAGGTTTTAGGGTGACTGGCAACCGAGAACCATTTATTTATTCAGCAGACATTTATTGAGGGCACTCTTCTTCCCCAGCATTGGTGACTGGCGCTGGTACAAAGGCCAATAAAATGGAGCCGACTGCAGTCCCACAAGGGAGACTAAACTAAAGCATTGTCCAGAAGAGCGCCTTGACCCTGCTGGAAAAAGAACATGACAGGCCAGGAGAGGAATCAGGGATCCCAGAGGGGATGACGCCTCAGCTAATGAGACAGAGAGCAGAAGCATATCGCCATAGAGAGGCAGCAAGGAGGCAGGAGAGAGCAGTTTTTGTTCAGGAAACTGCAAATAATTGGGGATGCCTGGAGCATAAGATGTGATGGAGGAAGGTAACATAGGAGCTTGACAAGGGGAGCAAAAAACAAATTATAAAGGCTACATAAGAAATGTGGGTTTCACTGTGTAGGCAGTGAGGAGCCACTGAAGGATTTAGAACAGGAGCGTTTTCATGGCTGGATCTGCATTTTTCACACACACATACACACACACACCACACACACACTGGATATCATCAGTAACCACACATGGGCCCTAGGCTCTGCCCTCTTGGACCTCCAGCCGAATGGCATGTCCCTACCTAGCATCCTCATTTTAGGAAGTATTAGGAGAAACTGGGACTGAGATTCCAGAGAGCGCTGACTAAAGGCAATACGGGGATCAAAATTGACAGTGAAAATTAATGTTTCTTTGTTTTTAAGCAAGTGTTCACCTAAAAGAGAGGTACCTTTTCACAAAAATGCTTCCATGTTGCTCAAGACATTTTTGGAACTGCTTTAAAAACCAGCCTGGTAGCCACACAAATAATCATTCTTATCTCTTTATAGCTGCATTTTTAAATTTTGTATTCCAAAGTAAGCACTACCCAGTCTGATGTTGGTTTGTTTTTATTTTTTTTGTTGGTTGAGTTGTTTTTATCCTACACACTGGACTTAGCACTGAGTTAACTTTGATTTATTCCTAAAGTTAAATCCATCTTCATGAGATGAAAGTTTGTTCCCTCTGAAGACATTCAGGAAAGTATCTGGCCAACTGCTTACCAGCTATAAGTTTCTTGACCACAAATCTTGCAGATCTCCTGTGAAATGGGGCTGATAACAACATCTTTCCTGCCTAGCCCGTACAGTTATTGTAAAGGTAATACCAGACAGCGTGTGAAAGCTTTTTGTAGAGTGCTATCAATGGACACTCTTATTGTTGTTGCCTTATACTTTGCAGACAGTTCCAAAATATGCATTTGTTCTGGTGACTGTGTGTTCATCTCCCTAATGCACTGTTCACTTTAGGAGAGCAGGACTCGGGTCACATTTGGCTTTGTGTCCCTGCTGTCTGACATTGGGTCTCACATGTAAACAACACTCAGATGTTTGTTGAATGAATAATTGAATCTAGCTCCTTGCCTGATCCTCAAACCATATATAAAAAATGGATAATACACTTGAGATTATTCAATTAAAATAATTGGCTCAGAGGCCACTTAAGCTTCTTCAAGTATGTGAATTGTTTGTCATTAGGACGCATCCATTCTTCATCTTTGAAGGGACCAGAACAAATGGCTAATGAAATCAATCGATCTGAAAGTGTAAAGATTCTTCAAGTTAGTGCACAGGTCTTAACTTTGGCTGTATTTTAAAATGACCCAGAAAACATTTTCAGTCACTGAGGCTGGGGTCCCATCCTGGGACCATGGAATCAGTGCCTCTGGAGGTGGAGGTCTGGCACTGATAGTTTTCAGAACGACCCAGTTGATTCTAAGGTGCAACCTATATTTTGTACAGGGCTCTAGGATTAGACTTTGAGAAACATTGCTTTAAGACACCTCCTGTCTAGCTCTGCATTAGGTGCCAGGGGAAATGGAGAACAGAGGGCATGCTCCCAATGCAAGTCTCCAAGGAGTAAAAACCAGCCGCCACTCACTGGAGTGTGGTGGAAACGCCACACTCAGCATATGCTGAGATATGAAAGGCCCTGAGAAGGTGTGCGTGTACCAAGCAGAAGACTCTGCAGAGCCCGTTAGACATTTTAGAAGCTGACCATAGAAATAAAGGACAGCCCCCGCCCACAAAAGGAGGGTCAAGTGTTAGTTTAGCAAACCAGCCAGTACAGACAGTAGGCCTGGCCAGCACAAAGGGGCCGAGGGCACTGATGCACAACACAAGTCACCATTCTTGGCACTGGGAACACCACTGTGAACAAGACTCAAACCGTCTGGAATAACTGACAGTCTGCTCTCAATTAAGTAAACAGGCAATTACAAAATGTTGAGAGCTAATGAAAGAAACGAAATAAGGTCAGTGAGGTAGGAAGATCCAGTTGTTCGAGGGTTTTAAGGGTCAGGCTGTATCGTCTACACAATAGACGATAGTTCCTGCTCAAAGGAATGCTATAAAAGAAATATGTAAGAAAGATTATTTTAGAACCTTTGGATGATGAGAAGAAGAAACAGTACAATTGTGGAACGGATGGGATACTTACAACAATTTAAGGGTTGGGTTGTAAGTTCCTAAATTAGGGAGACTTGAAAACGGGAAAATGTGGTTTATAGAATTCCCAGTGAAAAAGATTTTTCATTATATAAGCATAAATAATTTAAACACATTTCAGTCAGAAGTAAGTTATTAATATTGGTATTCTATTTTGAGTTACTTACTATATGTCTGAGAATGAGTACCTCTCTAGCATTCCCCATTACTAGTAACTGCTGTCAGATCGCAACCTATTTCACAATTGTGTGAGAACTTTAAAAACTGGATGTCAAATCAGTGTCCAGATACTTTTCAAAGAGTCGGGTATTTTCTTTTGTTTATAATCCCACAGTCTTATACCAAAAAAAAAAAAAAAAACCCTTACCTGTCAAACATAACCTCTACGAAAACGATAAGCCTCCATATTTCTATGACACACTAACATCAGTGTTCTTATTGAGAAATGGAGCTTATATAAAACTTTTTATTAATCGGAACTAAATTTTTGTCTTGGCCTTCAAGTGAACAAATTCTAAAATTTTCATATGTAAATGATCAGGGTGTACTTAATTCCAAAATATTCACTGCTCTTGTTGGGCCAGTTCCATGACCAGCCACAGAGTGGATAGTATTGAGTTATTGGTACATACAAGATTGTAAACTACCAGACCCTGATGTACTCGAATTAAGTCTGTATTATAACTCCGCATGTGTATTCTCACAGGAGACTGTAAAGTGTGGGCATGCTTTCAGTTCATGCAGTCGTGATTTATGGAGGCACACAGGTCAGGAGTTTATTATGCCGAAAATCGTAAGAGCTGTTTTGTTTGCTTTTTAAAATGAAGTGATTGAAGCATGTTGAAAGATAAATGGGTGAAGCATTTTGATTATGCTTTTATTTCTATTAAAGATTAAATATTATTGCTGAGTAACCAGCCATGCTAAGTATTATGATATTAAAGCTGAAATCATTTGTCAGCTGATCGCCCCTTCTTTCCTCTGGGTTTAGCTTTGGTATTAATCATAGTGTTGGACTTGTTTAGTGCAGTGGTGTATGAAACAAACAGTTGAAAAAGACAGCTACTTTAATTTATGACTCTCTGTTTTTCTCACATTTGTAGGAAAATCTATTTTTTCTGTGGACTTTGTGCTGTGGTTCACATGTCTAGATGTCATTTCTTATACTAGAGCCAACTAAATCCAATCGTTGCAAGATTCTCTCATGGCATAGAAAGGAGGAAGTTGCCTTTTATGGTTTTAATTGACAAATTCTGGTAAAGTCATTTTGAAACATGGATAAGACCTTATTAGAAATAGATATTACACAAAACCCATCAGTATTTTAGGGTAGAAAAAGGGATAATTTTTTAAATAGAAGAATGCATATATGAAAAGGTATTAATAGGTTAACTGAAATGCAGTTTTTGTTTTTTTGATATCAATGTAGGAGTATTGAATAAAATTACTTTAAAGGGCATATGCTTCCAGCTCCTCCCTGGCTTTGGCTTAGGTGTCTGCACATGAGTTGCTTGGAAAGTTGCTAAGCGCTTCCTGCGATGCAGCAGGGGCTGCTCCCCGTGCTGGGCAGTGAAGGACTTTTAACACGACAGTCTTGCCACGCTGCTAAACTTGGTTCTGAACAATTGTAATACATTTGAAATTTTCTAAAAAGTGCATTTTGTGGGAAATGCAGCACAGATTATAAGAAGTGTCAAAGAAAAAGACCACCTATTCAAATCTAAAACAAAAGGCTGAATTGATTACTTACTGAAGTCAGGGAGAGCTATGCTTTTAGGTACAGTCTTTCTGAGCAAAGCAGGTTGCAAATCTTTATATAAATTTGGGGGTTAGGGATTGTCGAGGGGTTGACATCAGCTTCAGAAGCCGCATTATTCGGGAGACTGTCAGCGATTGGCTGGCTTTCGGGAGCATGTTCACTAGAGTGAGTCGGCCACTGGCCAGCTCTCAAAAGCATAAGGCTGTCACTGATTAGCTGGCTTTCAGAGGGGTATTTCCTGAAGTGAGTTGTCACTGATCATTTAGGCCTAGGCAAATCACCATTAATTGATTAAATCCAGTTTAATTGTGTTTCAAACTGGTTCTAGTAGTCACTCATTACCAAGGTTGTAGAATAACCAGTCTTTTTTTTCTAGGAATTGGGGGTTGTTTTCTTCTCAGGAGCTAATACTTAAACACTGTAGGTAATTGACAGCACCAGAAAATCAGAATCTAAGGAATCCATCTATAATAAATAAGCAATGATACTATGATGCACTTTCTAAATCAGGGTGTTCACTAAAGCAACAGGAAGTATAAAAAGGCAACAGTTCTCATGTGTGAGAGGGCATGTGTATGTATTATTGAGACCAGTAATGAATTTGATGCAAATAATGTTTTATTAATAATAAACTATAGAAATGTGAATGTGATTTACCTCATTTAGCAAATTAAAGTGGACTCCAGGTCATCCATATAATATCACTGGTACACACTGCATTCCAATAAGCTTTATCTGGGATAGAAGGGATGGGAATGGTAGGAAGACTCAACTTGTTAACCTGGTGAACAGTAGCCACTGAACCATTAGTAACTGTAGTATCACTGATATTATAACATTTTATTTCTCGCCCAGAATCTTTTTAGGATTCTTTAAAATCTGAGTGTATCCTTGGGAGTTTGTCACATAAGTAAACTTCACTCAGCATTTGTGCTACTGCAGAGAAAAAGAAATCACTGTAATATTTGGGTTTCGTCTAAAAGTTACAGCTGGTATATGCGGAGTGTTAATCCTGCAGGCGATTCAGCCCTATCTGCTGTGATAAAGAAAAGCACTGGGCATGCCTACTTTAAAAATTGCTCGAATCATTAGTGGGGGATAGCCTTAGTAGTTTTATTTATACAAAGAAAAAACTGAACTTTTCTCTTTCCAAATTCATTCAGCTTCCCTGAAATCTGGTCTTTTGACATCCCCATTTATTCCTAACACCTCCTAGTGGGGGCAGAGCTAATCACTCGCATATTTCCCTGGTTGCTAAGGATAGCCGGCTTAGGACCACTTAGGATTCAAGCACATGTTGATACCTTAAGACCAGTGAGCATTTGATAAAGTAGGAAAGCAGGATGGTTAGATTTGTTGTAATCAACAGTAAGAGGAGGAAATTAGTCGATGGAGCTGTGCCAAAAGCTTAGTTTCCTTTTATACAAAACAAAAAAAAAAATTCTTTTTAACCCAGCAACGCCACAGAAAAGGGAGTCATAAGACCATTTGAATAAGAATTTTCTTGACACATTCCCTACTCTTGACCCATTTAACCACTGAAACAACAACAAAAAATCATATTGGGCTGGTTTATTGTCAGGAGTTTTGCTCTGCAACCTGGCTTACTCTGGTCAAGTTAAGTTCGCTCTTTAAAGGGAGCTGGCTGAATGTTTTCTGAGTTTAGTTTAAGAAGCACTTCAGGGTAGAACTCTTTTAACCTCCCATCAGGGAAGGAATTTCAAATGAAGAATGAGGCAAAGAGACTCACTACTAGAAATTCAAGCCAACAGAACAAACTCCAGACATGTTTTTCAAATTTGTGTGTTTTCTGAGAAGTTGGTTTCCGTGTGGTCCAAGCACCAGTAAACAATAAGCCCATCTTTGCGCTCTGTGCCCTTAGAGCACATCCTGCCAGGGATAGTGTCGTATACAGTTTCCACTTGCAGCTCTCATGCCAAAATCACTGAACCATCTCTCTCCCTCTAGGATGTCGCATGTACTTCAGTTTGAGGATAAAAGCAGAAAAGTGAAAGATGCAAGCATGCAAGACTCAGACACTTTTGAAATCTATGATCCTCGGAACCCAGTGAATAAAAGAAGAAGGGAAGAAAGCAAAAAGCTGATGAGAGAGAAAAAAGAAAGAAGATAGAATGAGAGTAATGATACCAGAACTAGCTGAAAGTGCCTGCAGTAAAAGGCCTTAGAACAGTCATCGCTCCCAACACCATCACTTCAGGGTGTGAAAAGAAGTATTTTTGAACCTGTTGTCTGCTTTTGGAGAACAGTTATCTTGTTATGTAAATTGTGGAATGACATAAGCAAATGCTTTTTGTTACCAGTACATGCTTTTCTCCCTAATTGACCTTTTGTATGGCTAAATCTGAAATAAAATCACTTTCCTTCCAGTTTTCATGTTAACCGTTTGCAGACTGTGCAAGCCTGTTTATGTCTTCTTACTGTTAAAATATGTGAAGGCTTCCTTTTCAAGGTTTTTTATAAGAAGCTCTTGAAGAAAGAATATATGAGGAAAATCTCCCCAGCATTCTGTTATCGCAGTACTATTGTAACTTTGGAATATTATTTTTTAAATTGTATAAGATAAAGATTGATTTTTTGTTTTGCATATAAATATCTAAAAATAGCCCAATTAGTTAGGCTCAGTAGCCCATGCCTTCAGTCTTGAGGAACCCCAGGGAGAACACCCACTCCTGCATGTGGGCTAATGCCTGGGCTGTATGGGTGCAGGCAAGACACCAACATATACTGTCAGCCAAGCTCCGTGCGCACCCTGGCCTGGCACAGGGCAACCTGCCCACTCTGCCCTCTCGACACAGCAATGACAGGAGCACAGCAGAGGTCCCAATCTGGCAGAACTCATTAAGAATTGAGCATTTCATGACAATTACTCATTCTGGTTACTTACTGTATATGATCTGCATTTAGTCAGTTTTTTTCTGGAATCCGAATGCTAAAAGTATACCACAGGCTAACTTTCAGTTACCGAGTGAAACCTCCAGCCACAGCTTTTCACATAGTGCCTCATCAGCTCTCTCTTTCAAAATGAGATCCAGCAGGTTTTCTTTAGAGCGCTGTTCTCAAAATGTAGTCCCAGACACTACACTACAGCAGCAGCAGCCTCACCTGGGGACGGGTGAGAAATGCAAGTTCTTGCTCTTCCCACCACCACCCGCTTCTAGACAAATGAATCTGAAACTTTGAACCCAGAGGGCTTATTAGACTGCTGGCCTCACGGCTGGTGATTCAATCTTTGGAGATTGGCAGTAGCTAGTGAAGTTAAAGATGTGCATATCCATGATTCAAATATGCTAATCCTAGGTCTGTACCTTAAAAAAATGCTCACATTGCTAAAAGAGACCTGTCCTGGATATAATTGAAGCATCAGCCAAAAAATGGATAAATAAGCTGTTGTATAAGCCATACTGTCAAATACCTTGTATTGGTGAAGATCAAGAAACCAGATCTATATGCATTAGCTTATCTTAAAAATCATGTGAAAGGGGCAGATGGTTGGCTCAGTTGGTTAGAGCACAGTGCTCATAACATCAAGGTTGCCGGTTCCGTTCCCACACAGGCCACTGAGCTGCACCCTCCACAACTAGATTGAAACAACTACTTGACTTGGAGCTGATGGGTCCTGGGAAAACACACTGTTCCCCAGTTAAATAAATAAATAAATAAAGTTAATGGTACACATACATATATTAAAAAAAAAAATCGTAGGCCAGCCAAGTGGCATGTTGGTTAACAGCTGGCTTGGGATGCCAGCTCTGAGCAGCAAGGCCCTGGTTCAGATCCCACATGAAGGCCAGTGACGCTGCACCCTCTACAGCTAAGATGGTGAACAACAGGTCTACCTGGAGCTGAGCTGTCGTGAGTCGCCGGCAACAGAGTAGGCTGTAGTGAGGCTGCAGTGGGGCTGCAGTGGGCTGATGTAAAGCTACCGTGAGTGGCCGGCAGCTGGAGTGAGCTGCCAAAAGCCGCCGTGAGCCACCGCCCAGGGCTCGGCGACCAATCTGCCCCACTCGGGAAGAGCGCAATGATAATACCAACATGGGCCAGTGAAGCAACGTCCTCCACAACTAGACTGAAACAAAAGGACAGCAACTTAACTGTTTCCCTCCCCCAATTCCCCAATAAAATCTTTTAAAAAAAAATTGTGTAAAAAAGAGACCATCTATATGAAAACTTAAAACATGCAACATATTATATATTGTTTGTGGATGTACACATATATAGCAAAAATATGAAATGTATGGAAACAGTGGTCACCTCTGAGGAGGCAGAAACAGAGAGGGAGCTTTGCTTTTTGTAATGTTTTATGTCTTAAGGTAGATGATGGGTACTCAATCCTCAAAGTGTTCTCTATACATTTGGGTATGCCTGATGTATATCATATTTTCTTCTTTATACTCACATTGAGAACTTGAGGTGAGAAGACAGGACTCCTAATACTAACAAGAACCCTTTGTTTTTGCTTCAGGAAGCAGGAGAAAATTTCAAAAAGGAAGAGAGGGACAGGATGGAGATGTCAACCCACTCAAATGCAGGGTGATCAGACTCAAAGCCACCAAAAAATAAGCCAGTGTTTGGAAGTGTGCCCTATCTTCCCCTCATCACAAAATTGTAGTATCAGTTACATTACAGATACTCACAAAGCAAAATTTTGTTTTCCAAGCTCACAGTCTCTTGTCAGTTATTATGAAATGTGTTACAACTAGACTTGTTTGTATTCAAGTACCCAATAGGTTTCTCATCGTTCCTCCTCAAATCACCTTTCCCAGTGTGGTACTGTCTCAAGGACAGAGGAAACCACAGGTTTCCAGAACACAGACCAGAAGAATAATATTTGTAGGTTTAAAAAG
This sequence comes from Hipposideros armiger, assembly GCF_001890085.2. Taxonomy (NCBI): domain Eukaryota; kingdom Metazoa; phylum Chordata; class Mammalia; order Chiroptera; family Hipposideridae; genus Hipposideros; species Hipposideros armiger. Next base: position 903,831 of record NW_017731529.1, read on the forward strand.
ATAACTGAATGACAAAATTAAACCCTCAGGTTGGTTGAATGCTCTTTATCATGCAGGGAGCAGAAAGATCTGAAATTCCACAGAGATTAGAATTTTATTGATTAGAATCGGAAGAATTTCACCATGGTAATCAAATTCACTTTGAACTTAAATAATAGCAATAACAATTTTTAAAAGCTTAAGAATGTAGTTAAATTATCTGTTAAATATGGTCTTAAATGTGCTTAGAGTAAAGTCTTTTTGGAAATGTCTCAGGAACATGTTTGGGCAATATGAATTGCAAAACCAGTCAGTTTAAAGACAAAAAAAAAATGAAAACATGTAAGAAAATTAGCCTTGTAGTTCATTCTAATTTGATATTTATTTGTGCCTATTTTTCTTTTATGTGTCTTGCCCCAGGTAGGGATGTTATCCTGAAACAGTAAAATCGGTTAGCATTCTTATTCATTGTCTGTGACAACACTAGACATTTTGGAGAGCAAAGAAAAAAGCAACTGGCAGTTTTTTTTCTCACTTTTCTGACAAACCATTTTTTTTCACTTTGGTTGAAGCTGTTGGCAAGGTGAAAATTAAAACTAACCCTAGATCTCCCCTTCCTCAATAGGTAGTTGAAATAAAGCAGATCTCTAGAATTTTTAAAATTTTTATTTTCCAATTACAGTTGACTTTCAATATTATTTTATATTAATTTCATGTGTGCTCTCTAGAATTTTTTCATGGTATACTACCAAAACGCACATTGTCACATGGCCTCTGCTTTCTGTTTGCTATGAGGCCAAACAGTAATGCATCTGCTGCGTCTAAAAATGGGGACACCATAGAACAAGGTCATTAAAAAGTGTGAGGAGATGAATGGTCTGCTGCTGTTGTTTTTAGAATAAGTTCAATAAGTTATGGTGTCCTTATCAAACTGTCACTACCACGTTTCTTGATAGGATCTGACGTGTGAGGTACATAAGCCTGTTCAGCTTTATCGGTGTGGCCTGTATGGAAAAGGTTTAGATAAATGCAGAATATTGCCCAAACATGCTATTTAATCTTGGCGATTACAAGAAAGAAAATGGAGGTGTGAAGTGAGTTACCACTGAGGGTTGTATCACTATAAGCAATTTGTATGTATGGGGTGTAGAGAAGTTAAGAGGGGTTACATTCTTTAACACTGTCATTCACAAAAAAAAAAAAAAAAAAAGCCAGGTCTGGTTTTCTATGGCTTTGACTCCGTTCCAGTGACACTATCCAGTTTATCAGGTGGCACCACTTCTGCTTACTAGAAAGCAGGAGACTTTCCTGTCCCATATATATTTTATCTCGTTTCTTCTTGGAGCTTTTAATGAAGAGAAATGAAACAAGACCAATATTTTTAGAGAAATCCTTTCTAATAAGGATTTGTTGCTATTAAAATTCCAAGAGAAATAATTAAACACCGAATCTTACTAAGATAGGTATTAGAAGTCCCCTGCTTGTAGAAGACTCATTTATTCCCAAAACCCCCCTGGCTAAACCCATATGTGAATATCTGTCAGAGGTGCTAAGAGCTTCCTTAATCCCAGTTGTTTCTAGTGGTACAGTGGTAAACTGGCTTCCTAGAAAAAATTAAAACATAAAAAGTAAAGCGTTCGTTTACAGCCTTTGCTGATTTCCATGGTGTAAATACTCACCATAGCTGATTTCCAGCCACCAAAGGAAGCCCCAGGATAAACTGGTTATTTTTCCCATTCTGTTGCACCGCTCGCTAAAAGCTTATATAGTAACTTGCACTGGCACTAAAGAACACACAAACGTTTTTAACCTTTTTCCAAGATCACAGTCTTCATGAGCGTTTCTATTTTATGTGATGACCTCACACAATTTGGTCAAGCTCTGAGTTCTGGCAATATCTTCACCCTATGTTTTTATGACTGGTTTGTCTCTTCACATTCTCTGTTGATGGAGTTTTCAAAGCCGCTTGGCTCATGTTAATTTTTCCCTCCGCTTGTCCTTTCTGCCTCAGCCATATGTCCAGCTCAGGAAAACCAAATCTCACAGAAAAAAAAAAAGGGGGGGCGGGGGGAAGAAAGGAAAGAAATATAATTGTAGCTCCTTGAATTCTTCCCTATCAATTATAAGGTACACATTTAATTTTTTTAAGGTATTTTGGCTTAGGGATGGAGAATCCTACCTGGAGAAAAGAGAAGACTGGCTTCCAAATAAAATGCAGGCAGGAGTCCGGTCTCTCTCTTCCACATCTGCTGGGAATTATTCCTTTAAGGTTAGATCATAGTATTAATTTATGTTACTTGATCAGCAAAACATCTTTTGGAGGACTTCTTCACAGCACCAGTCAAAAAGAAGGTGTTCTTAATCTTTTAGAAAATTTTGTTCTCATTCTCGTGATGCCAAAAATGATATCGTTGCTGAAGTTCTGGCACTTTTTCATAATCAAGATGATTTTGAGAGCAGGAAACTCTTAAATGACTTTCCTGTGGGCCAGAGCTTTATTATAGTATTCAAATACTTTAATACCAATGTATTTGAAATGAAGGGTATCATGAACACAAAATAAACTACTTTAAAGTGGTATGTATTCCATGGTTCTCAATAGTTATGAGGAAATTAAATTTGTGAGTTTGCTCTTGTTTGTGTGATGTGTATAAATCACTCTTTATTTTTGAGGAAATCTTTTATTTAGGGTAAGAAGAATATGAGCATTTTATCTCTGTTCTAAAGTTATACTATATTATTGGTGTAAATGAATCGATTGGTAAAGAACGGGTACTATCTTCCCAAGCAACCACAAAATTCAATAAGTGATTTTTTAATTAATATAGTACAGTTATATTTGATATTATGTGAGGCCTAGGTCTGTTTCAGCATGGAATTTCGTTAGTCCACCGTGTGGCTCATGTGCCATCAAACCTGACATATCCGAAGCTGAACTCTCAGCTGCACTTCCTAGGCCTCCTCCCTGAGACCTGCTTCATCTGTTATTGGCAATGTCATTGTTCCAGGATCTCAGGCCAAATAGTCTGGATTCCTGTCTTTATCTCACACCCCACATTCGGTCTGTTATGATATTCTTCTGTTGGCTCTGCCTTCCAAATATATCTAGAATTTCACCATTATTTACCACTTCCCACTGCTACCAACCTGGTCAAAGGGACCATCAACTTTTACGTGGGCTCCTGTGATAGCACCGTAGCTGGTCTCCCTGCTTGCAGCCTGGTTTTCCTATAATTTATTACTAACTGGGCAGCTAAGCAAGACCTTTTAAAATATAAGTCACATTGTCATACTTCTCTGCTCAAAACACTTCACTGGCTCCCCGTTGCACTCAGAGTACTAAAGGGCTCTATCTCGATAACCGCGGCCCCTTCCCCTCAGTCTCTGACCTCCTCTCGTTCCACCCTCCCCATTGCGCTAGCCAGCCACACCACACCCTGCCCTTCATCAGATGAGCTAGGTGTGGTCATCTCAGGTGCTCTGCCCCGGACTGTCCCTCTACCTGGAACACTCGTCCCCCAGATGTCCAAATGGCCGACTCCCTCAGCTCCTTCGAGTCTGCTCAAATCGCACTTTTGCAATGAGGCCTTCAGTAATCGCCCTTTTTAAAATTACAGCCCATCCCTTCCCTGCTCAGTCTCTCTCAACCTCCCTCTCTGGTTCTATTCAATAGCTCTATACATGCCTAAGCACTTTGCCTTATTAACTAATTTAACTCTTACCCACAACCCTATGTAGTGGAGGCTCTTGTCATCATTTTGCAGATGAGGAAACAACCTCAGAGAGGTTCATCACTTGTTTGTCATCCATCTCCTGCACGGGCGCACCCCTCAATGAGGGCAGAAATTTTTGTTGGTTTTGTTTATTATTGTTCCAGTCCCTAGAACCATGCCTAACAGTAGTCACCCAGTAAATATTTGTTGAGTCAATAAATAAACCAGTACATTTAAGAAAAAAAATGGTGTCCAATATAGTGTTAGTCCATACTTTATAATTGAATATCACCATCATTTTATCAATTTGGGATGCTTTTACACTAAAAATGAAGGAAGGCTACAATCTCAGTTCTGGGAGAGCTCTAACCTTGGAATAAATTTAGCTTTAGGAAACTTTACTACATTGCCTTTTTCTCTCTCTCTTTTTTTTTTTTTACTTTGCTCAATCAGTTCTTTAGATTCCACATATAAGTGAGATCATATAGCATTTGTCTTTCTCCAACTGCCTTATTTCACTTAACATAATGTTCTCTAGGTCCATCCATATTGTTGCAAATGGTAAGATTTCATTCTTCTTTATAGCTGAGTAATACTCCATAGTATAAATGTTCCACGGGGGTTTTTTGGGGTTTTTTTTAAAGATTTTTATTGGAGAATTGGGGGAAGGGGAACAGACAAGTTGCTGTCCTTTTGTTCTTCAGTCTAGTTGTGGAGGACGTTGTTTCACTGGCCCAAGTTGGCACCATCGCGCTCTTCCCGGGTGAGGCAGATCAGTCTCTGGCTTCTGGATGGCCACTCACAGCGGCTGCTGGCTGCTGGCTACACATGGTAGCCCATGGCAACCCACTGCAGAAGGGGCTGCAGCCTACACTGTCGCCGGCGACTCACCGCAGCCCAGCTCCAGGTCGAGCTGTTGTTCAGCATCTTAGCTGTGGAGGGCAGTGTCACTGGCCCTCATATGTGGGATCCGAACTGGAGCCCTCTGGCGTCCCAAGCCAGCTCTTATCCAACGCGCCACTTGGCCGGCTCTATACCACAGTTTTTTAATCTAGTCATCTACTGATGGGCATTTTGGTTGTTTCCAAGTCATGGCTATTGTAAATAGTGCTGCAATGAACATAGGGGTGCATATATTTTTTCGAATTAGTGTCTTGGGTTTCCCTGGATAGATACCTAAGAGTGGAATTGATGGGTTGTAAGGTAGTTCCATTTCCAGTTTTTTAAGATAACTCCATACTGATTTCCATAGTGGCTGTACCAATCTGCAATCCCACCACCAATGCACTGCCTTTTTCTCATTTTAACATAAGACAGTCACAGATGGGGACAGATCCCCAGACCAGTTTTGGGGAACCACTTGTCTGTTGAAAAACACATCTCTACCTATATTACTTCCTTGGGTACGTGCTCTTTATAAAAAGCAGTATCTAATTCTTGAGACTACAAAGAACTCAAGGCCCATGTGTAATGTGTAGAAAGCCAGGCTATCAGGCTTTAGACCTACAATTGATTTAACAGGCAAGTGATATAACCTCTTAATATCTGTTTTCTCCTGTTTCACATGGGAGCAAAAACAGCTGCCGTACCTACCAAGCTGCCTCAGTCAAAAGAAAGGATAAACAAGAAAATCAAGCTTTTACAGAGCTTATAACAGTAAGAGTTAACATTTACTGGTTATTTACTCTATGCCAGACACTCTTCTAAGCACTTTATCTGTGTTAACTCCGTTTAATCCTTATAAACAACTCGATGAGATAGGCTTTATTATTATCTCCACTTTACAAATGAGGAGGAGACTCGAGGCTTAGAGACTTTATGTCAGTAGTACAGGTCACATAGTAAGTGGAGGAGCTGGAATTTAAAACAAAACTGACATTTAGAGTTTCTGCCCTGGATCACAGAGTCTGCCATGCCTCTCACTTTACAAGCCAAATTGTCTATTGTATAACTTACATTTACCTATAGAGTTTATAATCTAGTGCAGTGGGAGGGGAGGACAATATCCAACACTAAAAACACAAAGCACAGTGATTTCAGTTGAAAAGAATTATGTATGTAAAAACTAAACGAATGCCAGGGTGAACCAAGAGATCGATTGAGTGGGATTCATCTAGAACTGTTTTGTGGCAGAGAGAATTGTGACCATAATTTGGAAGGAAGGGAGAACGTGGCATCGAGGAGACAGGTCATGTTCCAGGTGGAGACAACGCTGTGCAGACAAGCTATTAAGACAAATGTAGGAGACAGCAATGTGTCTACATGATGCCAAAACATCTGGTCAATTCAGTTTTTAAAAAACCCTCCATCAATGCAGTGAATTTCTTCAGTCAATCCAGATGTTTGGCGTCTTGTAGACAAAACATCCAGATGATTAACTGAAGATTTGACATAGTTGACTGGATTAACCAGATGTTATAGCATTGTATAGACATAGTGTCAGGACGTTTGCTTGGCTGGAGTGGAGTCCAGCTGTAAAGGAGATAACGACTCGGGCAACGAGAGGGGGCTTTGGAGCAGAGGACCAGAGCTTGGATTTGATGCAATTGGGAGCTGCTGGAGGAGGGGTATGATGGAAAGGATGCTTAAGGAAAAGGATCCTAACAACTGTGTGAAGAAAGAAAGAAAAAAATGGTGAGAGGAAAAGTTGTAGACAGGAAAGAGGATGTTAGGAGAGTGCAGGTGTGTGAGGTAATTAGAGCCTGGACCAGAATCAGACTTGGGAAGGCAAAGCAAAGAGCAGATCTGAAAAACATGACAGAGTAAGAACAGGAAGTTATGATGGGCTAGACAAAGGAGTGAAATTGCACATCACCCCCAAACTGCAAAAGTCCAGGCCTGGGAAAGCAGCTGCTGTCAGCCTCACCACAGTAGTAAACCAAGAGGGGATGCCCAGGAGACCCCTCTTCTCAACCTCCCATCCAGGGCCACAGCCAGGCCCACAGGTGGAGGGAACTTTGAGACTACAAACACAACTCTCACACGAAGGTTCCCTAAGCATTTTAGACCAACCTAAATTTATTTCCCTTCCAGCCCAATTTAATGAGAGGATTGAGAATGGTAGATTCAGATTGTCAGGCAGACACTTTTCAGGGAAAAGTCTAAAAAGGCCATAAATATTTTAATGACATTTGCTTTTATACAGCACATAATCTAAACTAAGATGTATAGGGGTATGAGTGAATTAGATGAAATGAGATTATGAGAAATTACAGAGTACTTTTATACTACTTGACAAATTAGCATGATAAAAGCTTGTTAACAGACAAAAATTGATGGCCAAATCCAAAAATTTATGATATATTTTTTAAAATTTTTGATGTGTGAAAACTTTGAATGTTCAACTTTGGTTTAGATATTTTGCAGGATTTTGTAAATTCCATATACATTCTTTGATAAGAATCAAGTTTATCTTTATAAAGAGTCACACATTGCAAGTCGTTTAGGATTCAATGATAGTTGCATGATAGTGTGATCTCACTTTTAAAAAAGATATCCTAAATATCCATGCCACTCATGGTTTTACAAATTTGTGATTTCAAATGTTCAGCCCCAGGCTTATCAGCCACACAGCCAGTTTGTCCTTTACAAACACATCCAGGTTTTCTACAGCTCCTTCCTTGTTCATTTCAACAGAGAAAGAACCCTCAACAGAAGTTAGTCTCTCTCTGTTCATGGTTTGGTACAAAACTGAGAATCAATCTGTATTGTATATTCCTCTCTCCTTCCCCCTCACCCCACTAGAGGAACAACACAGAATGTGAGATCACATATATGTATATATGGAGGTGGAAAGGTCAGGAAGCTGGTTAAAGTCAGTTTCCCAGTCCTCAGAAATGACAAGTCTATTGACCTGGGGTGGGAGCCCAAAATCTGTTGTTTTTCTGTTTGATTTTTAACAAGCTCCTGCAACTAATTCTGATGCCTGTTTTCTGAAAATCAAACTTGGGCAGACACTGCCCTAAAGCAGAACACTAGAGAATGAAAAAACCTCTGTTGGACACATGAATCTAAAGTGGTAAAATAGCTTAAATTTTTTTCCTTACCCATAATCAATTCCTTAAATTATCCCTTTATGTAATAAGCTACTGGATACATTTGCTGTGATCTTTGAAATGCAGAACTTTCCACACAAACTGCATAAAGTCAAGTACATTTAGGCAATCAAGCTGAGAAGCCCAGAAGACACGTAGGACAGCTTGTCTGTTCTCAATTCATAGTACTGCCTACGACAGCCATTCCTGAACACAAAGTTTACATGGTGGGAAATGTAATTAATGATCTCGGTAAATCTTTCGAGTTCTCCAAGGCTAAGTGAGTCATTTATTTATCAGATAGAAAAAGAAAAAAAAAACCAGTTGGGTTTGCTGAAACAATGGGTGATTTATCCAGGTGCTTTACTATAACCTTCCCACAGCCATCACTTTGTAAGAAATGCCTCAAAGTTAGTAGATAGCAAACTAGTTATTCAAAAAGGTAATCAGTGAAATGTCCCTGATCATAGCATCAAGATTAGAGTCTTTGTGCTTTACACATAATCTCTTAGGTGTCTCTTTTTTTGGCAGCACTAACTATACTGTAAGAAAGATGAGTGGATTTTTTTTTTCTGGGACTGTGGTTCTATTTACCTTAACTGCAGCTCATTCTGCTATATCTTTTCCCAAGGACACAGGAAAGGAGAGAACTTGGGAGAATTTTATTAGAGGCCCTTCATTACCTAAGGTCTCACAATTGAAAGTCAAATTTACCTTTCAATATGCTTCTAATCATGCTTTTGAAGCACATCAAGGATTTCATGTGTAAGCCAAGTAGTTTTGGCTTGAGTAGTGATTCTGTCCCATATATCCATTCTCTTGCCACTTTCAAATCCCACCTAGCGCCACAGGAAATGGACTCTTGCCCTAGCACGAGGATAGAATTGGAAAAGAAAATCTTTAGGAATTTTTAGAACATATAAAGTAATTGCATTCTGATACAGGTTAAAGTAGAAAGATTCATTTTCAATGATCTCTTTCTTATCTCCCACATAAAAGTATTAATCTTCATTGCCTCCATCTTAACCATAGTATTGATAAGGGTAAGAAAGAAATTCTTTAGAGTATTTCGTTGATTCTACTGCTTTAATATCATTTATTGCACGGAATGACTTTTGAGTACTGTATTTTCTTTTCTGCAAGGTCATTGGCAGCTCGTAGGGTGACTTCACATGAATTAGAAAAAAGCAACCATTCCCCAAGACACACTTTACTTCCATTTGTCAGAAAATTGTGGTAACATACTAATTTTGTTTAATAAGACTCTACCGCATCTGCAAGAAAAAGCATCATAAAAAGATAACATGGTGTGAATCGTGCGCTCTTAGACGTGATCCTCTTGTGCAGTGCTCACCAGCACAGCTGCACGTGACAGCCCCCCTCTCCCCCGCTCCCTGTCAGCCTGTTCCATGTGGGGGCCAGCCCATGTGCTCCTCACAGGCCTATTCAAACCCTGAAAGACTACTCTCTCAAAGATCGCTCAAGGTCCTCTTCCTGACAAATTCTTAACTACCTTCTTGGACTTCTCTCCTTCCACTTGTAGTTCTGATTCTCTTCCTTCCAACAATTTGTGTTCTGCTCCTGTTTTCTGTGGACTGCATTCTTAGACTCTCCCTATGAGGAAACTGATCCATTCTCCCTGAGATAAAATGGCTTTTAGAGCCAAGATTTGGAGGTGGGAACTAGAGGTGCTTCCTCTTCCCCATGACTTAGCCTGTACTCTTCACCTTTCTTCACAGCAAGTAGTCCAGTCACATGCTTGTCTTCCTATAAAACTTGGGCCACAGGCCCCTAGATTTAGTGACAAGAATCTATAACTTGGGCCATATGATATTCCATCTCACCTACAGAAGCCCATGGCTTGTTCATGAAAAACATCTGGGACTTCAACCTCTACAACAACTAAAGAGCCTCCTGTGAGTCACAGCCCTCTGCCTCTGGCCCCAACCTTCTGCAACACTCTGAGGAAGATGGTTCCTCACCAAGCCTGCCATTCAAAGGCCATCCCGTGAGATAAAGAACAAAGACATCTTTCCAGCCCTGTGAGCCCCCTGAGTAGCTAATGTGTCTCTCCATAGGCTGGGGATAGTCCCAGGTATAAGAATGAGGTCTTCATGACCTACTGGGCTAGGGGATGATTACGTCCCTGGATGACATTCTGATGTGGTCCATGACCTGCCCCCAGCTCCTGGGTGACCCCTCTCTGTATTCATAATGTGGGAAATGTATTTAGTGCCTCTCTCCCAAGAAAATCTCTCTGCTAGCAAGGGTTCGCAATATGCTAGACTGGTACACTTACCTCTCTCTCTGACTTTCTCTCTCCTTTAAATATCTAAGATGCTGGATGTCTCCTGAGACCTACAGGTTAACCATGGGGCTTTTTCTCCCCCTGACTATCCCATCAAGAACCACCTAAAGAAGAGGCAGCCATGTCAAAATCCATAGTGGCCAGAGAACTCTTCCAGCATCCGAATCCATTAGTTCCCTCTGCCATCTATCCCACATTATCCTTACTGTTTATGAGTAAAGCTAATCCCATCAATAGGAGGAAAAAACGTTTTGTCTAGTTTTTCTGTAAGTACACTATTCTCCAACCATCTTATGTGCTGGAAGTGAAGTAAACATTGACCTAAAAATGTAAAAAACCAAGAAGTTTTTTCCCTTTGCAGCCAATATTATAGGGACTAGGTTTGACATTTCCATAACTATCTAAAATTACCTTAGGGCTATAAAATAACTTTGGTGGTCATTGGCCTGACATGAATCTTGTTAAACCTTAAGAAACTGCTTCCAATGCAGGCATGCCTTGTTTTATTGTGCTTCACAGATATTACTTTTTTCTTTTTTTTTACAAATTGAAGGTTTGTGGGAATCCTGCGTCCAGCAAGTCTATTGCACCATTTTTCCAACAGCATTTGCTCACTTTGTGTGTCTGTATAATTTTGGTAATTCTCGCAATATTTCATACTTTTTCATTATTATTATTATATTTGTTATGGTGATCTGTGGTTAGCCTTCTTTGATGTTACTATTGTATAGACATCAAACCAAGCTGATACATGTTGTGCATGTTCTGGCTGCTCCTCTGACCAGCCATTCCCCATCTCTCGCCCTCTCCTCAGGTCTCCCTATTCCCTGAGACACAACAATATTGAAATTAGGCCAAATAATAACCCTACAATGACCTCACAGTGTTCAAGTGCAAGAAAGAATCACATACATATACTGTGGTTGAAGATGCTGTGAAGGTTGTTGAACTAACAGCATAGCATTGAGAATATTACATACAATTAATAGGTAAAGCAGCAACAGGGTCTGACAGTATTGACTCCAATTTTGGAAGAAGTTTTATTGTGGTAAAATACTATCAAACTACATCGCATGCTACAGAGAAATTGTTCATAAAAAGAAATGTCAATCAGTGAGGCAAACTTCATTGTTGTCCTATTTTTAAAAGTTGCCACAGCCACCCCAACCTTCAGCAACCACCACCTTGATCAGTCAGCAGCCATCAACATCGAGGCAAGACCCTCCATCAGCAATAAGATTACAACTCGCTGAAAACTCAGATGATAGTTATCATTTTTTAGCAATAAAGTATTTTTTAATTAAAGTATTTACATTTTTTTAGACATAATGCTGTTACACACTTAATAGACAAGTATAATGTAAACATAACTTTTGTATGTAGGGGGAAGCCCAAGAATTTTGTGTGACTCACTTTATTGCAATATTTGCTTTACTGAGGTGGTCTGGAACCAAACTTGCAATATTTCTGAGGTATGACCGTATAGGACTTAGAAGCTTCAGAACTTGTAATAGAGTCAACAGAAAAATAAAATTTCAAATCCTGGTTTACTCGCCTGAAGAACCTCCATGAGACAGACTCAATACAGGAAATAATTCCATCTTCCAGAGTGAATATTCATTTGTATGCTTTTTAAGCCAGGAGTTTAGAAGAAGCCAGCAGGCCATGTAGTCGTTTGGTAATGTCCTTCCCACTGCCAAGATGGATTAATGCTGGGAGATCTTACAACTGGTGAGTAATCTGTAGTGCTTGCAGACCCTCCAAAATCCCCAAGGTATGATTTATTTTCATACGTAGATTTCTGTCATCATCCTCCAAAGGGTGCTTTGTCATTTTCTTTACTCTTCCCTCACTGTACTCTCAAGTCAATGTTACAAGGACGACATCGTCTCCAAGTCATTGCCTATCTCCACCTCAAACTAAGTTGGTTGGTGAGCACTTTAGAGACACTGATCAAATATGAGGACTATATTAATAAAATTATACCAGTTTCTTTTTATTTTTATTATTATTATTTTTATTTTTATTTTTTTAAGACTTTTATTGGGGAATTGGGGGGATGGGAACAGTGCTGGGGGATTGGGGGAAGGGGAACAGACAAGTTGCTGTCGTTTTTTTGTTCTTCAGTCTAGTTGTGGAGGACGTTGCTTCACTGGCGCAAGTTGGCACCATCATTGCGCTCTTCCCGGGCGAGGCAGATCAG